>NC_046167.1:72140684-72440684 GCF_011064425.1 Rattus rattus | reverse complement strand
CCTCTCGGTCCCGCTCCGCGCCGCCTCCCGCTGCCGGAAGCGTCACGGTCCCGCGCGCCGCCCCCAGGAGCGCGGCCCCGACGCGCGCTCACGACGCGCGGCCCCGCCCAGAGGTTCCTGCCTCTGCCTCGGTGTCACTCACTGCTTTGGCTGCTGAACTCCGCAGTCTGCGCACGCCCCTTGTGCCTGCGTCTCTGCTTCTGACCCCACCGAGAACGCCTAAGTTCATCCTAGCGGCGGCCCAGGTCAATGCCACTGTTTTCCAATTTGGTTTCCTTAGACCACCACTGCTCTCCATTCATTTGGGCTAATGCTTCTTAATGTGGCGCTTGGCACAGCCAGAGCTATAAGAAAAACTAGACCAGTGCCACCTCCGAAAGAGTAACTGGCTGCTGGACAGAGACGGACCACAGGGGAGGTGCAGATTAGAGGTCTTTTCTGGAGGATCGTGAGCTTAGCCAGGTTGGACCTGGTTAGACCAGGTTGGACTATGTGGAGAGATGCATAGAATCTTGAATTTTGAAGGCCAGCACAAAACAACAAATAACCAATTATATTCTGGGCATAGGTAGAAAAATTCCACTTTTTAAAGACACAAATTCTCCCTCAAATAACCTCTACCAGCAATGAATTTCCGAAGTGAATTTGGACTGTGTACGTGTATGGCTTCTGATGTGTGGCATGTGCATGTGTTTGTGTGTGTGTGTGTGTGTGTGTGTGTGTGTGTGTGTGTGTGTCTGTCTGTCTGTCTGTCTGTCTGTAACCCAACAAGGTGACTGTAAAATGTATTTAAGAAAATAAAGAGCCTGAAACAGTGAAAACCCTTTGAAGGAGTAGCTCGTCCTACAGTTACAAAAGGTGGCACAGAGCAATGGTAATGGAGAAAGGATGTGTCTGTACTAGGGTCAATGAGGAGCTCCATTCAGCCAGCCAGACATGCCAGACCAGGCTGAAAAAAGGCCACCAGGGAGAGAGAGAGAGAGAGAGAGAGAGAGAGAGAGAGAGAGAGAGAGAGAGAGAGAGAGAGAGGAGGAGCTTCTTGTTAGGGGCTTCTACTGTGGGAGGCCAGTCCAAGGCGGCCCAAATAACATTGTAAAGAAAAGCGGTGTTCCTTCTCAGTGTGGAGGGGAAAATGTGCCCAAGCCCACACTGATCAATTAGCTACTAATAGGTAGAAAAGAGATGCTGCTTTGAAGCCTACCGAATGCCATGTGACCCACTGCTTCGGGCTCCAGCCGCCTTGACTTCCCCTGGATGATGGACTGTGCTTTTGAACCGTGACCTAAAACAAACCTCTCCCGGAATGTTCTATCACAGCAACAGAAAAAGAAACCAAGGCTGTCCAAAACTAAGCCAAAAAGATTGCCTGTTACTGTTTTGTCCCATTGTACTATGCTCATTAAATGTGTCCCTTCTACTTAGAACTGGCTTTCATGAATTCTTTTACTGACCACCAATCCCCCACCATATATGTGGCTCCTGAATATACTGTATCACAAGGCACTGGGATACAGGCTAGGTATGCACTCAACATACTGCCTCAGACAGCATAAAACGAACTCAATTGCAAGTGAAGTCATAAAACAAACACGGAGAGCAAAACTTGGAGCAATATTTCCCAGACATTTTGAGTGGTATTCATTATATGCAGAACTTCCATGTGTCCCTAATCTGATTCGAAAACAGACTGAAAGAGGATTGAGAAGGAAAACAAAGACCCAACATCCTGGCTAGTTTTCTGTCAACTTGATACACATGAGAGTTATCAGAGAGGAGGAACCTTAATTGAGAAAACACCTCTATAAGATTAGGCTGCAAGCAAGCCTGTGGCACTAATTAATTTCTTAATTAGTTATTGATGGGTGAGGGCCTGCCCCCGCCTCCGCCCCTCCCCATTGTGGATCATGACCCTCATGGGCATCTGACCCTAGGTTCTTTAAGAAAGCAGGCTGAGCAAGCAAGCCATGAGGACCAACCCAGTAAGCAGCACTCCTCCATGGCCTCTGTCTGCATCAGCTCCTGCCTCCAGGTTCCTGCCCTGTTTGAGTTCCTGTCCTGACTTCCTTAGGTGATGAACAGTGAATAATGAGGAAGCATAAGCCGAATAAATCTGTTTCTCCCCAACTTGCTTTGGTCCTGGTGTTTCATCACTGCAATAGTAACTATAAGATAATTAACAAAACACAAAAGGACTCTACAAAGTGCTAGTTGGGGGAAACAGACATTGTAGACAAGTATTTAAGATAAATTGTATCAATCCACTGTGAACTTTGCAACAGTAGACTATCTAACTTAACATCTTTGCAACAGTATTTGTAACTAAGTGCTATGCAAGTCACCCGTTGGCAGCAGAACAGAAGGCCTAGTAGATACAACTCATCCATTTCCTGTTGCTACAGTAACCACATATATCGTAACTCTAAAACCCCAGGCGGTACAACTGTAACTGTGTCTTCTGTCTCCCAGTCTGTGCTGGCTGGGCGTTTCCCCTTCTTTAAGCTGCTCTCTGCTAGTTTGCTCCTTCATCCCTAGATGACTGATGACTGTACTCATCTCTGCATCCGAGGGAGGCCTTAGGTAAAACAGTTGGGGGACTTTGCTCTGCCCTGGTTTCTTTTTTTCCCATGGGCTGTGCTGGGCATGTTTGCATAGCAGGGAAACAGATGGGATGGAAGACAGAAGTCAAGACTTAGAACAGGCACACTTCCTTTTCTGCTGCACTCTGTGGGTCCAAGCAAGTGGCAAAACCATCAGTCACCAGGAGGAAGAGATCACATCCCTATGGTCAGGAGCTGCCAAGCAGCTTTGTGCAGGTGAAGACTTGGGTGTCCCCCAAATTCTGTCATATGCATCTTTGTCCTTTCTCCTGGAAATAGACTCTCTCCCTCCTTCCATTTGATCTGATGGTCTGATGATCACTTATCCTCTTAGACCTGCCTCAATTACAGGTACATGGCCCACAATGGGTCAAACAGACTCCTGGCTTGAATTCGTCAACACTGGAAAAGAGACATTAATCCTATCTAGTTCCTTTGCCACACACAGATTGAGGGTGCTAAGCTAAGAGGATTCCAGTCAAAGAAGCCAAGTAACCCCTTTTTGCCAGTTTGCAGAGGTGAATTAGCAGAAAGAGGGAATTTGAAGGGTATGTCAATCCTTGAGCCTAGCCAATCCTGAAGCCAACACTGGGCTTCTAGTTACAGGGACAAGAAATCTGTCCTTTCCTATCTTAGTTTGGGTTTTATTGCTATGAAGCGATCCCATGACCAAGGCAACTCTTACAGAGGCAAACATTTTATTAGGGCTCATGTCGGGAAGCATAGCAACGTGCAGGCAGACATGGTGCTGGAGAAGCTGAGAATTCTACATCTCGACCTAAAGGCAGCCAGGAGACGACTGTCTTCCAAGCAGCTAGAACTTCTTCTAGCCTTAAAGCCACCCTCACAGTGACACACTTTCTCCAACAAGCCCACACCTCCTAATAGCTCTACTCTCCGGACCATGCATATTCAAACCACCACAGCCCCTTACCCCAAGCATATCTTTTGAGCTGGATTTCCAGACCTAGTTGACAGGAAATTCATGGCAAAATCCAAGTCGAATAGAACTATTGAGAAAGTAGAAGGCATAGGTGAACAAAGGAGGAAGAAAAGAGAGGAGGCCTTAAAAGAGAGAGTGGGTTTGCACCATTGCTTTAAATAGATGGGTTTTGTCATTATTGTTTGTTTGTTTTGTTTTTCCCCAGGGCAGTAGCTTTCTGGGGACTGAGGGGCCTTTGTTCCGTATTGAAACAGAAAAAAACAGAATGCTTGGGGAGTTTTGCTCCCTAACCCTGCTGAGAGCTGTGAGGACTTTGCATTTGAATGTGGACTTTGAGTCGTTCAGGGGACAGGAAGAACAAAGCTACAGTGTAGTCAGCAACAGTCCCAGCGCGCTTCTGAGCATCCTGAAAGTTTGGCGCTCTGAGCAAAGATGTTGCTGAGCGCTGAGTCTGCGTTTGCTTTGTTGATTGGTTGGATGTTTTCCCTTAAGTGATGGGGAAGCCTAAAGCTTCTGGGTTCAGCAACTCAGCAGAGCCTTTCAGATGGGAGAAGACCAACAATAACTGGATGCCCGCCATGAGCTGAGCATGTGCTGTAATGTGCAATTTTCTCTAGTTGTAACATGGCCGTTTGCCATGGTAAAAAAGATTGAAGAACTGGTCTATATGTAGAAGTGGCTTTACACTGCTTCTGGGCTTTTCGCCATAGAAAATAGATGTAGATCTTGTCAATGTCGAGATAGGTTATTTTTTCCTCCAGGAATGATAAAGTTGTCACTCATGTTAATCCAGTGCTATTAGACTATGCATTTTGTTATCAATGATGCCATGAGGCTAGATGTTTTAAGATATAGGTTGGTATGCACATATATGCTATAAAATTATTAATGTGGAATCAGTATTTTTCATAAAAAGATCTCACAAAGATAGTTAAATTTAGAGTCTCTATGTCCACTGGCTGTCAGACTTAATATAGCTAGGTCAGTAACAACCAAAACATAAAGATTTTTTTTTTTTTTTTTTTGGGAGCTGGGGACCGAACCCAGGGCCTTGCGCTTCCTAGGCCAGCGCTCTACCACTGAGCTAAATCCCCAACCCCAAGATTTTTTAAGTGCATTGATTTAAGGCAATTTGACTTTCTGAGAAGGTTGGTCTGTGGTAAAGTTTAAAAATGTTTGTCTCATTGTATTAAATGTCCAGAGCAGCACAGGGTAGCTCTCATATTAATTAATGCATATAAGTCATGAAGTTAATCAATACCATGGATTGGAGGTCAAAGGCTCAGAGGCTGGGAGGGTCATAATGAGAGACACAGAGGAGCTGGCGCTTAGCCAAGTAAAGATGGCATCCAGCACATCTGCCACCCACAGGCCGAGTCTGCCTAGCTTACTTAGCACATTGTCACAGTGGGGGTAAGGGGTCCATGTGGTCCCCTCTTCTGATGTGTTCCAACCGAAGCCGTAAGTCATGATTTTTTTTCCCCATCTTTATTAACTTGGGTATTTCTTATTTACATTTCGATTGTTAGTCCCTTTCCTGATTTCTGGGCCAACATCCCCCTTATCCCTTCCCCTCCTCTTCTCTATGTGTGTTCCCCTCCCCATCCTCCCCCCATTACCGCCCTCCCCCCAACAATCACGTTCACTGGGGGTTCGGTTGTGGCAGGACCAAGGGCTTCCCCTTCCACTGGTGCTCTTACTAGGATATTCATTGCTACCTATGAGGTTGGAGCCCAGGGTCAGTCCATGTATAGTCTTTGGGTAGTGGCTTAGTCCCTGGAAGCTCTGGTTGGTTGGCATTGTTGTTCATATGGGTTCTCGTGCCCCTTCAAGCTCTTTCAGTCCTTTCTCTGATTCCTTCAACGGGTGTCCTGTTCTCAGTTCAGTGGTTTGCTGCTGGCATTCGCCTATGTATTTGCTGTATTCTGGCTGTGTCTCTCAGGAGAGATCTATATCCGGTTCCTGTCAGCCTGCACTTCTTTGCTTCATCCATCTGATCTAGTTTGGTGGCTGTATATGTATGGGCCACATGTGGGGCAGGCTCTGAATGGGTGTTCCTTCTGCCTCTGTTCTAAACTTTGCCTCCCTATTCCCCCAAGGGTATTCTTGTTCCTCTTTTAAAGAAGGAGTGAAGCATCCGCATTTTGTTCATCCTTCTTGAGTTTCATGTGTTCTGTGCATCTAGGGTAATTCGAGCACTTATCAATGAGTGCATACCATGTGTGTTTTTCTGTGATTGAGTTAGCTCACTCAGGATGATTTTTTAATGCAAAATTTTCTAATGTTTTGAAAGCTGGTCACTAAGTTGTTATTAAGCAAAGGGTGAGACAGCCCAAAGTTGTCACACATTAGGGCTGTGACCCTCGGCACTAATTTGTTCCTTGCTGTCACTGCAAGCTTTCCCATCTACGCATAAGTTCCCTGACATAACCACTCTGGGACTCAACTATGTTTACAAATACCTTGGCCCTAAGCTTTGGCTACTTCTCCAACTACGTCATAACCTAATATTCCATTTATTCTAATCTAAGTTCTGCCACATGGCTGGTCAACTCTGCTCAGCCTTCATTATCTGTCCTCCGTCATGTCCCAGGGTGAATCCTCCAACCCTTGACTCTATCCCAGAATTCTTTCTGTCTACCGGAAGTCCCACATTCTACTCTACCAATTCCTATAGGCCTCCAATTCTTTTATTGACAGATGATGCATCCATACACTACAAAAGAGAGTCTCTCTACATCTTGCACATAGAAGTTGACTGCATAACATATGTATCCTGATAACTTTTTACGTTGGAAGATTAAGAACAAAAATTTGTGAGAATATGACTGCTTATAGTTAAATGGAGATTGGTCTACACCTTAGGCTCCAGACTCTTGGTTCCCTGTGCCCCATGGCAATCACGATGTTCTCAGATGTGTATCTTAGGGAAGGCTGAGTTCATCGAGGGTACTGGGGATACTGGGGTGAGTTTCAAAGTATCCAAATCAAGATCTTCAGGTTGAAGGAAGAAGCAGGTCATCTCAGCAACTGACAGGCTCTGAGAAGAAAGTTGGTCCATTTGGGTTGTGTACTGGGGAAGCTTCAGGGAGAGGGGACAGATTTCCTGAGGTTCAAAGGGTGAATTGGGAGAAGAGGTGTGGAGAGGGACCAGTGTGTGTGACTGCATGAAACCCCTCCAGGCAGTTGTGGGTGGGAAGCTGCAGCAGTTGGGAATGCTGGGCGTGAGGTGGACCTGGGTGGTTGGGAGGGCCGGGTGTAGTTCTGCCAAGCAGGATAGCTAGAAGACAGGTAGGAATCCTGCCTTCAAGTGGGGCTGAGGTAAAGGATACTGGGGTGCCAGTGTGGGCTCCTTTACCAATGAAGGTATAAAGGGGTTGGAGCCATAGCTAGGGTCAGAAGGAGAACTTGAAACTGAGAGAAAGAGCAAACTGTCAATGTGACCAGCAAGGTCATTCTCCGGGAGAAGTGTGGACACTGGGACTCTACTGTTATTGCACAGGTCCGCACTAGCTCCACCTGCAACCAGCTAGGAGACGCTGAAACACTCCCCTTTCTTCTCCAAATAGAGAATCCAGAATCTGGATTCTGCGTGCTCTGAAATGAAGGGAGCCATGGATGGCAGGGAATCATCCCTCTAGAGTTGTGTGTCTTGGTTTTCTGTACCATCTTAACAGTAGTGGCCATGGTGACCTGCCATTTTTCCCTTAGTGGTATCGGAGATTGGCGAGCAAGCCCTTTGTTTGCCAAACACACAATAATCTGACACACAGTCTTGTGTTCAAGTGGAAGTCTAGCAGGGCTCCTGTGCAAAGCCCCCAGAGTGGCTTTTCCTTTAAAAATAAAGTAATTTGTCGTACTGAGGTTGAGTCCAGCATGAGCTCATCATCTAGCACTTAAGAGGCAGAGGCAGGAGGATATGCACAAGCTAAAAGCCAGCTGGTCCATACTGCAAGTTGCAGGTCATTCAGGACTACACAGTGAGACCTTCTCTCTGAAAGCAAAAGTGACAAGAAGAATGAAATAAGCTCCCTGTGTCTTTTAAACAGGTTAGAGGCCAAACTGATGGTGTCTTTGCCAAGAAACTGAACCCGATCCATTATGGGCTCTGAGGGAGCTGATCTACCAGTAAAATAAGTTGCTAAAATTGTTATATATGTGCTTGTGTGTGCTCATGCATGTTTGTGTGCATGTATATTTATATGTGTGTATCTCTGTGTGTATGCATGTTTTTGTGTGTACATTTAGGTGTATGTGTGCATGTATGTTTATGTGTGTGTTTGTGTGTATGTGTGCATGTATGTGTTTTGTGTGTATCTGTGTGCATGCATGTTTTTGTGTGTGCATTTAGGTGTATGTATGCATTTATGTTTGTGTGTATGCATATCTTTGTGTGTGTATGTATATGCATGTATGTGTTTGAGTGTGTGTATCTCTGCATGTCTATGTCTGTGTGTATCTGTGTGTATGTGCATGTACATTTGTGTGTGTATGTATGAGTATGTGTGTGTACCCACATTAGCATGTGCATATGCCACAGGGCACATAGGAAGCAGGTTAGAGGATGACTTGTGGGAGTGGATTTGGTTCTCTCCTTTGCCATGCGGGTACTGGGAATTGAACTTAAGTTGCCCAGCTTGGCAGCAAACTGAGCCATCTTTGCTGCCCAGCCAAATGAATCTTAATGAATTGGGTGGAATTCCGGTAACCCGTACTTCAGATTTTTTTGTTTGTGGCTAACTAAGCACTTGTTGCTGTGCTTCCCTAACTCTTTGGAGAATGCCCAACTTCACTTGCTGTTTAGATCCAATCCAGTCATTCTGTTAGTCAACATAATGGGTGGTAGGGTGTCCCACCTTGGTGAATCAGAAACCAAAGTCCGTACAGCCATGGCACGAAAGGGCAGAGAGTATTCATTACCTGCAGCAGGCGTGGGAGCAGGAAGTCCTTTTCAAAGCAATGTTCTCTCAGAAAAACAGAGAGGACGGAGACTTTACTCAGGGCCTGAACGTGTTCCTAGAGAAGGAACCCCTGAAGCTTTTCCTTACCAAATGGCCCTTCTGAGTCTCTCTGCTCAGCTTCCTGCATCTCATTTTCCCAGTTCCAGGTCCCTAACGATGACCCCCATGAAGCAGGTTTCAAAAGACCCAAGGAGGGGACAGGTTCACTCTAAGGCAGTCGCCTTCAGCAGTAGGGCCAAGACCCTGGCTCAGGGTCCTCTGTTAACATGAGACTTGCTGTTATTGCTGCCTTTCTGCCCTACTGCAGCCCTAAGTGCAGGGGATGTGTCTTAAGTAGCCAAGTCAAGCCTGAGGGGTCAACTCCTTCCTTTTGTCTGCTCCATAGGGAAGTCCCTGAGGTACTGGGTTTGTTTTGGCCTCTTAGGTAAGGAAGAGAAAGGAAGAACAATTTTTAAAAGAACAAAGTATCCCTTCTCCCAAGGAGGGGGGCTAAAGGAGCTCAAATTTCAAACAGTTTTCCTAGGCTGTCTCTAAGGTAGTCAACATGTCCAATGGTGTCTAAGTTTTGCTGGAAGGTGGCTGGCTAATTTACATAATGCTGGGGGAGGAGTCTGACTTTTTTCAAGCCATCTTCTAGGTAGACTTGACTGCCTGCCCAGTGTGTGTGTGATCCATTCCCCCCACACACACACACACACACACACACACACACACACACACACACACACACACACACACTTGTATGTACATGTTGCAGAGGCTTCTAGAATGTGCAGGGCCGTGTGAACGTGTCCTAGTGATCTGCCGTTTATTTTGAACACACAGATCCATCGGTTTTGTCTAGTGTCCTCTAGCCCATATCACCCTACAGAGTTCTCTAGTACAACAGTAGATTCTTCTCCCAAGGTAGATACAATGGAGTTTGCCAAAGGATATTTTGCAAACCTACATAGTGATTAGGAACCATGTTCATACAGGTGAGAGAAGCACTTGTATCCAAGCTGATACATTGTTTCCTAATGGAAACAATGCTGCTGTCACCATCATCACTGAGCACCAGGTGTCTGGCCTGTCAGCCTGCATCACTGAAGAGTTTCACATTGGATCGGGATTGTTCAGGATCACATCCCAGTTTCGTGTGGATAAAACAAGCTAGAACTGGTAGCTCTCCTGCAAAGTAATCTGGGGAATGTGCTTTGTAACTCGGATCCCCTAAAGAACAGGGGAGAAAACCAGGAGAGGCTTGGAATGAGTATATTCAGTTAGTTCCTCATATAATTCCAACATGCCTGTGGCAGACGAAGCGTCCATGTTGTCCTGAGTAGGCCAGAGCTTCAAAGTGATATTTTGAACCTGTTTTCTTCTTTGGCTACGGATCCTGTTACAGGTGTGCAGAGCTGTGAATGTTCTCTCTGATCAAAGTTATTCCTAGTTGTGTTTTCTTATATTTTCTTTTAAGAAATTCACAGCAATTGCAATCAAGTTATAAATATCCACACTTGTGTGTGTGTGTGTGTGTGTGTGTGTGTAGATTAATGAAGGACCATAGAGAAAGACAGTTTTCCCCCCATCCTGCTTCTTATTAGTGAGTAATATCAAGCCAGTTGATAAATATTAGTGTCTTCCTGTTTGAAACAGGCTGATAAAACTTGCATCAGAGTTGGCCCATAGAGGGCACCAATGAGACGATATTCACTTCCCATGGTGTTTTTTTTTTTTTTTTGATTTTGCTTTTGTATGTTTCAATTTAACAAATTCAAACAGTAATAATGACACTCATCACACTGAAATGAAAATAAAGCATTTTTATACTGACTTTGATTCAGAAACCCCCATCCTTTGGGAACTGGCTTTGCCTCGATGTAGTTTGACACAACTAATTAATTCTATAATTCATAAGTTCACTTAATGACCTCTTGTCCTGCCATTGAATCTTACGCAGTGATTTTATGCTCAATATAGACTTAAGAAAAATATGTGGTGATATAAAGACTGCTTTGTTTTAATTTATGAATTTGTTTTCCACACTTTCATTTGTCAGAAAATTCTATTTTTTTTAAAGTAATTTTGAGTCCTTGTCCATTTGAGGAGCCAGATTTGACTTGCCAGTGCCTGACAGAATAGTTACTCTGTTATAGTGGATGTTAAGCTTTGCGTAGAGATGGCTTTATTGTGTTCCCAAAGGTTTATGTGTTAGAAGTCACCAGTGTGCTGTGCTAAGACAGTAGAACCTTTGGGGGGATGAGGCCTAGTAGAAGTCAGGGGGTCCTAGGCCATCACCCTGGGAAGGATTAACATGGCTCTTAGAAAATCCCTCTAAGTTTCTGCAAAAAAGAACATGGAAAAGAGCAGGCCTGGGTCTCGGTTCTCTGGCTTCTGTCTCATCATGTGACCTTTCTTTCTTGTACACACTCCCTCTTTCACACCTTGTCACATTGTGATAGAGTGGGGGGCTACCCCTCCCCAGAGCCAAGCCCATGCTCCCAAATCTCCAGGACTGTGAGAGGAATAGATCTCTGTCCTGTTCACCAAATCAGATTGTCCCGATTTATCGTAGCAATAGAAGATGGACTGACATCCCCACTTCACCAAATAGAGATTGTAGCCTGGACAGTCAGAAAGGACTAGACAGGATGCAACCGGCAACTCCATTCCATGCGTCCAACACATCCCCCTTCTTCCCCAATCTTTCCGTTTAGGCAAGATTCATATGGAATATTACATCATGGCCCAAACCCAGGACTTTGCCTGTTGGTGGTTCTGACTTGTTTCCGGGGCATGCATACCTGTCACCCAGGGAGAGTATTGCAAAGAAACCCAAACAAAACTGTAACAAGACTTTCCGAGAAGTCTTAAGTGTGTAGGGACTGAACAGACGGGGCGACCTGGAGTGAGGTACCAAGCACTCGTACAAACGGAACCTGGGAAGAGTGCACACCGCAGAAACTATTTGGTGCACAGAGTGAAGTAAGGGTGCTCCTCGCTTGCAGCTTCCCACACACCTTTCAGCTGCCAGTTTTTCAGTTGAAGCTCTTTCAGGGGAATGAGCTCACACTGGATGTCTCAGGCCACAAGAGGGCTTCATTGTGCAGGTGATGAGGAGTCGGCAGGCAGGATAGGAGCGCTGGTCCACCAGGCCTTTCAGACTAGCAGAAAAGCATGGGTGCACATGTGGAGGGGGTGGGCTGCAGCCACAAAACCTGGCAGGGGGTGTCGCTCTGCAGACCACTGTTGCTGGTTCAGATCCCCCATCCTTTGTTTGTTTGTTTGAGACAGGGTTTCTCTGTGTGGCTTTGGAACTCACTCCGTAGACCATGCTGGCCTTGAACTGCCTGACCACCTCTGTGTTGCTTTTCTTATTGTGATAAAATAACACAGCATTCGCTATGTTAATGTTTGAAGCACACGCTTTTGCAACATGAAGCACATTCATGCCACGGTGGACTCATCGCTACCAGCCGCCACAGAACTCTGTTAATGAAAACTCTCTTTCCACTGTGGTAGCTGTGTAAGGGGGTCAAGGGAAGGAAATGGTACACCACTTGGTTGTTTAATCTACTGCATATGTTTACTGTTAACAATGGAAGTTTATAAATGAGATAGGCCATTGGGAAGGTGACTTTTATATTTACTGTGTAAGTTACATAGGCTAGTCTGCAAGGGGAAAACCCTGGGACCCTTTCTTTGCATTTGATTTTATTTTTTCTTTGCTGCCCAGGCAAATGAAATCTGCGTCTGCAGTTCATTTAAATAAAATTAAAGCGTGGAATGTACCCTTCTCCCTCCTCCTTCTGATCAGAGAGTGCTTCCTGGGTAAGAGTCACAGATTTCACTTTAGCTATGCTAAGCACAAAGATGGCTACCCTGGCTGAAGGGCGTGGCTTGGGAGTGGACAGGAAGCAAAGCACACAGAGTGCAGAGTGTCTGTAAACAAGCCACAAGCAGATTCCCCAGGCAGACGCAGTCTGGTCAGGGTGACATCGGTGGGACATATGGCTTCTCATTCAAATTTTTCTGTTTCCCCTGTTCTTCTCATGGGGGAAGCACCTGGCTATTCAACCTCAGCTCACATGTCTACCCTACAGCGAGGCTAAGCAGGCCACTTTATCATATCAAGAAAATTTATTCAGTAAGGAGCATCCAGATGCCCCAAACTCAACGAATGGTCACTTGAAAGTAGCCTTTGCTAAGACAGGGTGTTAGGAAGTGATGTGTCCTGGCTGGTTCCCACATCCTTGGTGTTCCATGGACAGAACTTCATTTGCTCCTCACAGTCTTGTGTGGTAAATAGCATTTTCAGGTATAGGTAAAGGTGCCAGAAGGATGAAGAAACCTGGCTTCTCACAGGCAGATGGTAATGAAGTCAGTCTTCAACCCTAGGTCTGCCTGTTCATTGCTGGTCCATGTCTTAGTGTCTTAGTTAGGGTTTTACTGCTATGAACAGACACCATGACCAAGGCAACTCTTATAAAGGACAGCATTTAATTGGAGCTGGCTTCTAGGTTCAGAAATTCAGTCCATTATCATCATGATGGAAGCATGTCAGTGGTCAGACAGGCATGGTATAGGGGAAGCTGAGAATCTACATCTTGATCTGAAGGCAGACTGGCATCCTTGGGCAGCTAGGAGGAAGCTCTCAAAGCTCACGCCCACAAGGCCACACCTACTCCAACAAGGCCACACCCACTCCAAGGCTCTGCTTCCTAATAGTGTCACTCCTTAAGGAAAGCATATTCAAATCACCAAAGCTAGTTACTTTTTTTTTTTTTTTTTTTTAAATCACGGTAATCAAATTCTCGAGGAGAAGCAACTTGAGGAATGAGAGGATTATTTTGGCCAGTGGTGTCTAGGGACATAGTTCATCCTGGTGGGAAGGCAGGGCAGTGTGAATGTGAGGCAGCTGCTTGCTGGTCTCAGGGACCAGGAAACAGAGCAGACCTGAGCGAAAGCAGTTTTAAGCCCTTAAGGCCTACCCCTAATGACCTACTTCCTTCAGCAAAACTCGGCCTCCTAAGGTTCTAGCTTTTTCCAAAGAAAGGACAGCAGGATGGGCTTAGGCACAGGAATTACTTCTGGACTGAAGGTTCCCTCTGGGGTCAGTCATGTATCTTCTGGGCCCAGCCGAAGCGCTTGTAGCTTTAGTTTCTCCACAGAGCAGGCATTTTCAGTCTGAAGAGTCCAGTTTAGTAACATATTTCAAAGACTCTTGCTACTATGTTGTCCATAAAATTGCTACAAAAAACCTCTCTCTGAATATAGAGTAAATAATTTTTGTGAATTAACATTTCCTCTGGCCTGGCTTAGGCTTCCTACTTCCCCTCCCTTCCTCTCCTCTCCCTTCCCTCCCTCCCTTCCTTCTCTCCTTTCCCTTCCCTCTTTCCCCTCCTCCTCTCCCCTTTCTCTCCTTCCTTCCTCCCTTCCCTCCTCCTCTGTCTTCTTTTCCTTCCCCTTTCCCTTCCTTCTTCCTTCCTTCCTTCCTTCCTTCCTTCCTTCCTTTTTGTTTTTAGTAAGCTCATCTGTTTTTAACAGGAACAAAAAATCAACTACACGGCAGTTCCGCACTACACAGTACAAAACACAGCTATCGTTTAACACTGAAGTACCAAGTCTCTGACTATGGAGATGCTTCCTTTCTTATGGCCGTGGTCTTAGCGCATGGACTAGCAGCTGTCCAGTAACACACTCAGAAACACTTACAGACTGCGCGGTCACATTCGCAATGATTGCATCTCTTATAAAGAATTAGCTATGCTCCTGACCCCAAAAAGCCAGCCTAGACCAAACAGATCCTGCACCTCTCAAAACTAAGGGATTTTCATGGAAGAAAGGAGAACCTGGGCGCCATTACCATAGATGGGGCCAGTACTCCAACCTACAGCATAGCAGGCCAGGATCATGAGATAGACGAAGTGTTTGAGTAGAAAAAGAAAGTCCATGGGACAGCAAGATGGCGTAGAGGGAAAAGGTGCTTGCTGCTCAGTGAGACAACCTGAGTTTTATCTCCAGGATGCTACACATCATGGAAGGAACAAAAAGGTTTCATAGGTTGTCCTTTGACCTTCACATGTGAGCAGTGGCATATGAGTGCATCTGCATACACACATAAATGAATGTAAAGAAATGTGTTTGTTAAAAGAAAAAAAAATCCAGAAGAGAACCCATATACCCATATACCCATATACCCATATACCCATATTCCCATATTCCCATATACTCATATACCCACATACACATACACCCATATACCCATATACCCATATTCCTTTATTCCAGGTCTACTTGCCTACCAAGAATGGTTTGATATTATAGCTTTAAATTAAAAAAAAAAGTCAAGGATAAATTGTAAAAGTTGAGATATTTCCTGACTTCTTGACATCAAGCAACAAAGGACATTAAAGTCAGATCGAAATCCAGGGTGGAGAGTGAACAGGTGTTCCTGCTTTCTGATTCCCCCATGATGGGAAACCAGGGAGATGAACTGGACAGGTGCATCTACTTCCTGTTTCAAGAGAAGTTCCCACCCATGGTGTAGTCTGGGAGACTCTCCAAATTGAAGACTTGAAGAAATTCAAGAGCAAAATAGCTAGAAACCGCGAGATGGGGGCAAGGGGAAAGAAACAGAGAGAAAGAGAGCGAGAATGGGAAAGAATGGTGATAGCTTTAGAGAATCTTTTCTGAGCTTGTCAGAGAACTAACCTCTCCCCCCCTTAAGAATAAGGATATGCAACTGAGAAGAATCTGATGGAGTAAGGGCCATGGACAGTACCTGTTCTCACCAGCCAGACGAGAAAACCCCATCACTCACTGCACACGGGGCAGAGGGACTCAGATGTCCCTCTCAGTTACATTAAAATAGCCTCAGATCAAACATTGTCTAATTCTACTCAATAAACTTCCAGTGCAAGATCTGAAGAGACCACGTGGTTTCTGGGCATCTGTACAGGACCCGGGAAGTTAGAAAAAGGTCCAACTCTTCAGGTGTAAACCTTTGAGGAGATCTGGAGGAATACCATTATCATGTTCCTGGGTATATACGGGCGAACCTATCACTTGGAGGCAGGCTGTGGGAAGATCTTCTCTCTGAGGTGCAAACCAGGAAGCTATCGTGAACTTAAAAGGTTAGAGAGGAATAACAGGATTAAGTGGTAGAGGAGATGCAGTGGAGTGCAGCTCAGGGGGCGGGGCAGAGTGCTTGCTCAGTGTGGGGAGGTTGTAACTTCAACCTCAGAAAAAGAAACCCCAAACCAAACCTTACCTAAGTCCATAAAAGAGGAAGAAGAACAGAAGCATAGTAAATACGGTGGGCACTCTCGCTGTCAGTTTTTACCCAAAGGGGTACGCATTGATTTCAAGTGGTATGGTAGCTACCGAAGGCGAAAACAGGGCACAGGGTTAGGGATTTCAGGGTTACTGTCTGTACCGAGCAACGCAGTCCCTTGCTGACGATCAAGCTCTCGACACTCTTCTCGAACGCTGCAAGCAACCATTTTAGGGAGCAAGCCAGTTTTAATAATCCCAGAAACTGCCTACATGCAACCTCCGAGAACACTTGACAGTGCGCTTGTCTGACAGTGCCTTCTATATTCACTGACGTTTACGATCCTAAAATAAAAAAGAAAGTTATTGAAAACATCTTTTTAACCTTTACCTCCTCGCCCTGCATAAATCACAGCATACCGACAAAGACATGCTGATTTGGGAGACAAAGATGCTTTTGTGTTTGTGTCTACATTTCTGGCATGATCAAATGCTAATACCTGCTTGCATTTATATTCATGTTCTTACCGTTTGTAGGGGGAGTTTTGAAGAATAAATTGGAAGGTTTTTGCTTCACCTTGACTCCAAAGAAGGGGGGGACAGGGGGCAGAAAACAAAACAAAAACCAAATCTCTAGTCATAATTTGAGATCCCCCTGATGTTCACACCGCGCATGGTTGAAATCCTGAGAGTTAAGCTACCCTTTACCCTTTCCGGTCCTCCTAGTGACTGTGTTCACATGCCAGTGAGCGAAGCCTGACCGGAAAGGGTCCTGAGTGTCTCTTTCCGGATTACAGAATCCTAGAGAAACAATCCAACACTCTTGTTTCCCACAGAGGAGAGATAAATCGACCCTTTAGGAGTCCATCTCATCCTTCTCTCGTCTCTGCTGTTCACGGGCATCTTCTATTTGCCCGCCAGCTTCTTTCAGGAAAGTAGGCAATCAAGATGGCTGACGTTTTCCTGGGGTGGAGAAACATCGCGAGCAAAATGATAACTGACAGCGAAGAAGATGAAGACGGGTTTGGGCTGGTTTTAATAACTTAGAGGCATTTCCAATCACATCTCTCTGTTTGAGTAGCTGCCAGTGTCGGAAGGAACCAAGGTGCCCCACGATTAGCCTTTCCTCCCACTTTATATGAATTCTTTTGCTGGGGACTGGCACTGCAGGCAAAGCGATGCCACCCGAGGCAGCCTTAGTATGGCTGGCATCCTACTTTAAAGAGCAGTGGCCATTGCCCAGAGACTTGGGGACACCTCTCCAAAGCAAAAGTCACTAGGGGAAGTTTTACTCCTCAAATTGCCCTCACGGTCACCCCCAGGTTCCGTTTCTACAATCCTAAGTGCTACTGTATTGTTGACTCTTTTAATTTGTGTTTGCTGGTGAAAAATGAAGAAGTACGGTGAAATAAAGCTCCAATCGCTTAGAGAGCAACTGCCACACCGTGTGTGTGTGTGTGTGTGTGTGTGTGTGTGTGTGTGTGTGGTGAGAATCCCCTCAGGTTTTACACTGAACTGACTCTAAAGCAGATGTTCTCAACTCGTGAATCTTGACCCCTTTGGTGGCTGGGGGTGGGCTCATATCAGATAGTCCGTCACACATTTACATTATAATTCATAACAGTAACAAAATTAGTTATGGAGCAGCAACAAAATAACTTTATGGTTGGTTCCCCACCTGTGGAACTGTATTAAAGGGTCACAGCATTGGGGAAGTTGAGAACCTCTGTTCTTAAGGCATGGGTTATATGTCTGATCACGAGTCTGTGGAACTTTGTGTGTGACAGCAAGGCTGTCAGTGGGAGGGCAGAACTGGGAGAACGGGCGGAGGAGCATCTGTGTCAATCATTCGACTAGTACACCCAAATCCGAGATCTGATTTATGCTGGCTAATTAGGAGAGCTTCTTAGGCTATTTAGAGAAAATGCGAGCATTCAGTGTGGTGTGTGGTTCGCATGGAAACAAAACTACTATTTTTTTTTTCTTTTAAAACTGGTCCTGGAAGAAATTTCTGGCCACCAAGGGCTGACTGAGTCCATATCTGGTGCCCGAGTCTTAAATAAACATCTCATTTAATTCTTAAGAAATTATCAGTAAGCACGGGAGTCCAGGCAAAGAGGTTCACAAGTTCCATCCTCAAGCTCTTTTCACAGGGATGGGAAGAAGGTGTTGCGTCTATGCTCTGAACGTTTCCCGAAGCCACACATTCCTGTCTCTACTTTATCCCCGTGGTAACTGTTTAGAGGGCGGCTCCGTTCTAGACATGGTCGTGCAAGCAACAGTCAGACAGACAGGTCACCATCCTCATTAGCTACTGTGTTAGCGTTGAGTAGACCCCACACTTTTTCTGAGCACCACTTTCCACTCAGAGAAGTAGAGCAGTGCAAGCCTGTAAGGAAGGGGTTTTGCAAGATGTCGAAGGGGTGTGTGTGTGTGTGTGTGTGTGTGTGTGTGTGTGTGTGTGTGTGTATGCGCGTGCGCGCGCGCTTCGGGGACACAGAGGCTGCTGAGTTTATGCCAGGTATCCGTTCACTTGCGCAGTAAGTTGACCTGTTGTTCCCACTGCTGCTCCAGCCTGGAACACAGGCGACACAAAAGGAAAGTCCTGGCTTAAGGAATAAAATGCTAGCCAAAGGGACTTCCTACTCTTGTGAGTTTTTAGAAGTATTTCAAGCGAGGGAGCTCAGAGAGCGGAAGACCCGCCTCTCATCATCCAGATTCTGGCAAGCAGGGACAGGGAAAAACAGGGTCGAGGCCCTGTACTTTGGGGTATACACTCACTGCTTGAGGCTTCTGTGATCTGAGCCTGCTAGGGCGCAGACGGGGAGCAGGAAACCACAGGCACCGGCAGAGGGCGCCGGGTACCTGCTGAGCGTGCGGCACCGTGTTTGGGGTGCTTGTGGGGCGCGGGTCACGGGCTTCACTCGTGAGTTGACCGCAGAAGCGCCCTGGCGGGCGGAGTGCAGAGCGCAGAGCGCAAGCGCAGCAAGCGGCCTGGGAGCTGGCGCAGGGTTGGCAGAATCCAGGAGCGTGGCCTCTCAGATCGGTGAGCACTCTCCAGCCGGGGCTCCCCG
The DNA here is from genome assembly GCF_011064425.1 of Rattus rattus. Lineage (NCBI taxonomy): Eukaryota > Metazoa > Chordata > Mammalia > Rodentia > Muridae > Rattus > Rattus rattus. The sequence continues at coordinate 72,421,852 of NC_046167.1, read as the reverse complement.
GACCCCTGGTGCGGGGCACTCAGAGAGAGAGCGCAGCGACGCGGGCAGTGTCTTGGGTTAGCAGAGCGTGGGCGTGGACAGGGTCGGCTCTGATTCCGAGCTTTGGGTGGAACTTGGGGTTGGCCTGAAGAGACGCTGAGTTTTGGTTTACTTGATTTGAGCATCAGGATTTGTCCCTCGGCTTCTGTCTTGTGCTGGGGTCCCCTGGAGGGCTGAGGTAGCCAGAGAGGGCACGGAGATTAGGTAGGCGTCCCACACCCCTGCTCCAGCTGTGCCTTCAGTGAACCACGTGTGGCTGTCGCCCGCCACTCTGCCTGTCAAGCTCAGCCCACCACCAGGGCCGGGAGGGGACGCGGAGGCGGGGTGGGCTGTGCCCCGCTGGAACCCAGCCGGCCGGTGCCCTCGCCCAAGCTGCTGTGCTTGCCTGGAGCTCCTGCCACTGCTAACAGGGAGAGGGTGGCGCCACGGGGAGGCTCAGGGTCCTGCCCTAAGAACGAGGAACCAAAGTGGGACCCAGCGCTGGGCTCCCTCAGACAGGACAGAAAGCTGCCCCAGTGACTAGTCCTGGAGGTTCCTCTCCCCAGGAAGCTCCGAGAACCCTCCCCGGGAGAGGGGGCAGCAATCTGTAGGTGGGCAAGGTAGCAGGAAGGGCACCGCTTCCCTGGATACCTGGTCTGGGATTCCTTCCCCAAATCGGTCCCAGAGATTTTTCTGCATCAGGAGGGGAAGAGTTGCTATGCTGACTGGGCTCACTGTGGGAGCTCCAGGGGTTCTGGGAGAAGTGACCCTAAAGCAAGGTAGGTGATCTTGAGGGACTTGTCCAGGAGATGATGCGCTGGGATTGTGTGTATCTAAATATGCGGTCTGCACAGAGTCTTGGTGAACGACGTTGTCTTTCCCTTTGCTTTTTAGGGCATTTGGAGAGATGTGGTGCCAGGGGCTTGGAGGAGAAATGCATGTATTTTAGGCCGTGTCTCAGAAAAAGAGGCAGCATCCCTGAAAAGTGACTAGAATTGACCCGGAAGAGGCCTCGGACTCAGAGTGTGCTTAAAAGCCAATGCTCTCCTTGGGGAATGTAGGGACCAGCCGATGTCACAGGGACACACTGTCACAGGGACAGTGACCTGGAGCAGTGAGCCCAGAAGACAGATGGGAAGCAGGAGAGTCTTTATACCGGCATGGCTTGGATTGCTACGGGGAAGCTCCTAATGGAACCCTACCATCCTTTAGTCCGGGCAGCAACTGGGGCTGAACAAGAAGGGGCTGGGTGGTGAGTGGTTGGGGGAAGTCTGGCTAAGCCTGGTCAAGAACTTGAGGGGCAAGTCCCGGGAAGTGCGTTCCTTCTGGAAGATGGCTCCTAACACTTCTACCATGGATGAGGCCGGGCTGCCAGCGGAGAGGGATTTCTCCTTTCGCATCCTCACCGCCTGTTTCCTGTCACTGCTCATCCTGTCCACTCTCCTGGGCAATACCCTTGTCTGTGCGGCCGTCATCCGGTTTCGACACCTGAGGTCCAAGGTGACCAACTTCTTTGTCATCTCTTTAGCTGTGTCAGATCTCTTGGTGGCTGTCCTGGTCATGCCCTGGAAAGCTGTGGCCGAGATTGCTGGCTTTTGGCCCTTTGGGTCCTTTTGTAACATCTGGGTAGCCTTTGACATCATGTGCTCTACGGCGTCCATTCTGAACCTCTGCGTGATCAGCGTGGACAGGTACTGGGCTATCTCCAGCCCTTTCCAGTATGAGAGGAAGATGACCCCCAAGGCAGCCTTCATCCTGATTAGCGTAGCATGGACTCTGTCTGTCCTTATATCCTTCATCCCAGTACAGCTAAGCTGGCACAAGGCAAAGCCCACATGGCCCTTGGATGGCAATTTTACTTCCCTGGAAGACACCGAGGATGACAACTGTGACACAAGGTTGAGCAGGACGTATGCCATTTCATCGTCCCTCATCAGCTTTTACATCCCTGTAGCCATTATGATCGTCACCTACACCAGTATCTACAGGATTGCCCAGAAACAAATCCGGCGCATCTCAGCCTTGGAGAGGGCAGCGGTCCATGCCAAGAATTGCCAGACCACCGCAGGTAACGGGAACCCCGTCGAATGCTCCCAGTCGGAAAGTTCCTTTAAGATGTCCTTCAAGAGGGAGACGAAAGTTCTAAAGACGCTGTCTGTGATCATGGGGGTGTTTGTGTGCTGCTGGCTTCCTTTCTTCATCTCGAACTGCATGGTGCCCTTCTGTGGCTCTGAGGAGACCCAGCCATTCTGCATCGATTCCATCACCTTCGATGTGTTTGTGTGGTTTGGGTGGGCGAATTCCTCCCTGAACCCCATTATTTATGCTTTTAATGCCGACTTCCAGAAGGCGTTCTCAACCCTCTTAGGATGCTACAGACTCTGCCCTACTACGAATAATGCCATAGAGACGGTGAGCATTAACAACAATGGGGCTGTAGTGTTTTCCAGCCACCATGAGCCCCGAGGCTCCATCTCCAAGGACTGTAATCTGGTTTACCTGATCCCTCATGCCGTGGGCTCCTCTGAGGACCTGAAGAAGGAAGAGGCCGGTGGAATAGCTAAGCCACTGGAGAAGCTGTCCCCGGCCTTATCGGTCATATTGGACTATGACACCGATGTCTCTCTAGAAAAGATCCAACCTGTCACACACAGTGGACAGCATTCCACTTGAATATTGGGTCCTCATCTCTGAGGCCACGAGTTCCCTTGGGCTTGCTGTTAAGGAATTAACAGGAGATCCCTCTGCTGCTTTTGGACAATTACGAAGCTTCTCAAACTCACTGATTCCAGTGTATTCTCTAGCTTCAAGGGAAATGACTTCGGCTCTGAAATCAGTTTGGGAGTATTATCTTAGGACATTATAAAACAACAAACAAACAAACAAACAAACAGGGCCAAGAGTCAACTGTAAACAGCTTCACTTAAAAATCGAACTTTCCAGAAAGGAAGGTTGGGAGTTGAGTTTGCTGTCCAAACAGGTGCTAAAACTGTCCGAGCAGTTTTCAGATTGGAAAGGTAGGTGCATGCCTTTGCTAATTAACTTCTCCAATAATAATCGAGCCTTACAGCAGGAGTGGGATTCCCTTTTTCTCAGAATTGACAGATGCATTGTTGATGACGGTTTTATTTATTTATTTATTGTACTATATGAATATTTTAAATTTATCATAGTGAATCTATATTTAACATATTTAACAGGGCAAACCAATGTGTTATCTGAGACTGACCTCTCCATTTGTACTAGCACTTTATGAGCCAATGAAACATACGCGTAGACTCTGAGATTCTGTTTTGTGAGTTACTTCTGGGAACACAGCAAAGACTGATGTGGTGGCTCCTTAACTCGACAAGGACACAAAGAAATGCAAGAGGAGAAGTGACTAATGCCACCAATGCTCCCCCTAAAAAGATTTTGAAAAGATTTGTTTTTTTAAAAAAGAAGCTACTATTGTGTTCTGAATGTTTTAAACGGCAGAGGCTTTCCCCGGGACGAATTTGCACTTCTGTAAATATCTGTGTAAGAACCAGCTAAAGAGGAATACAACTTTATATTTCTGTTTTTGGATGGCGAGGAAGAGCATATGCCACTTTGTATTTATGTAAAATAATTGGCCCTCCTTGTCATTTCTCATTTCATGCTTGAAATAGCTTTCTGAAACAAACAAATGACTGTCCAGGCTGGAGATCTGCAGGGTGGAGGATGAGTTGTAAATTCACAGGTCACAGCAGCCCCTCTGATAGCTGGGCTCATCATTGGTCCTTTATCTGCCCAGGTCTAACCAAGTCGGCTGCTTAAGGGGCTACTTTTGTAGTGCTTTAATCTGAATTTAGTATCCTCTCTTTAAAAAAAAAAAAAGCTCTTTAATGTTAGTGATAAACTAGCTAATGAACGGTACCTCATCGCTGCATAATACACTTCTGTTGGTGGGGGGGGATAGACGAGCCCCTTCCCGGTGCGAGCACCACAAAGCCATCTGCATCGCTAGTCACAAATGCTGTTTTTCTTTCTCTGTGGGTTTGAATCTAGTTTCCTCGTTATCATAGCCTGGACTGCAAAAAGAACCATCGAGTCCCCTCTTGTGGGGGCATTGCAACAGTGTTTCTTTTTCTTTTTCTTTTTGTTTTTTTGAAATGTTTACAAGGTGTTCTTTGGAAGCAGTTGCAACACGTGGATGGAACTGAAGAAAAGACTGACTGGCTTGCTAACGGTATCTCCTGCAGGGGGTTTGTACTGCGGACTTTGAATGTTTTCTCAGCTCTAAGGCTTGTATGCTTTCTTACATACAATAAACTTATTTTGTGAATTCAAATCAACCCCAGTGGAGCTGTGCTGCGTTTGTTAAACCCATTTTTAAAAGCTAGACTGTTTCGGGTTCATAGCTAAGAAAATCAGGGTATCTTCAGATAGTCCCTCCTCTTTTAAGCTAGGGGTTTCGTGGGTGCCCTTAGTTGCTTTTGAATGTTTGTGTGGAAAAACATCGCCTCACATGTTCCTTATATTTTAACTGTGTTCTAACAAGAAACCTTTGTTCACTTGAAGAATTATTCTGCTTCTCTCTCCTTTTCCCCCCCAAGATTTGAAGTTCTCGTTTTTTGTTTTTTGTTTTTTTTGTTTTTTTGTTTTTTTTTTTAGCTCTTTCTTTTTAAGATATTATTTGTAAGTGGAATAAAAATTTTAGAAAAGACCATCTTGCTCTGAGTGGTTGTGGCTTTGTAGCTGAGGGCAACCGCCATACGGTGAGTGGTGCTTACTTAAAAAAAAAATGCTAGAAATGATCTATTCTAAAGAATCCATGGCTTGGGACACTGGGATCGCCAGAATGCTTGGCAGGCACACTCGTGGATTCTGCCAGTGCCACTTGTCGGCTAAACCCAAAGAAGGAAAAGGGCTCAGCTGCTGCTGACATAGAAATCAAGGGTTAAGTTTACAGTCTGGAGCATCACACAGCAGATGCCATCTCTTCAGAGTCTCAGTCCCATCTCCCAGGCCCTGGCATTCAGAGAGCACATCTGGAATGTGCACTAGGAGAAACCTGTGCCTTTTCTTCAAATATCATGGCTTCTGGATGTCTTTACCCCTGGAGGCTCAACGTCATGGTCAACGCAGAAGCTCAGCCAGCCACGGGCTACAGTGCACAGGCAAGGTAGTCACTGAGAAGCCAATGAAAGCTGACATGAGGGTGTCCCTTCAATAGTGCATTCAGAAGTGATTTTAAGTAAAGTTCAACACACCTTGAATAACATTGTGCTGAGGGTTCTCTGATTCTGGATTGATTGAGGCCATCCAAAGAATGTTAGCTCTGAGAGGTAGAAAAGCTAAATTGTGGTAAGACTCATATTTAACTTTTTAACTCTTGGGTTGTGAAATACTTAATCGTGATGGGGACAGTTTCAGGGTTTCTCTTTCTTTCTTTCTTTTTTTTTTTTCTTTTTTCTTTTTTTTTTCTTTTTCGGAGCTGAGGACCAAACCCAGGGCCTTGCACTTGCTAGGCAAGCGCTCTACCACTGAGCTAAATCCCCAACCCAGGGTTTCTTTTTCTTCTTCGTGAAAAAAGCTGCCTTCATTAAATGTACACATAGTGACAAACATGACAGGAAGGAGGCCTGAGAATGAATCAGATGTTCCCATAGGCCAGTCTCTGGCTTCCCCTTAGCAAGCATTACCGAGACTCCCACTTGAGCGTGTCCACCAATGGGAAGGGTGGAACTTCTGCTTAGTTTCTTCAGGAGAGGCTCAGCCTAGCACCAGGTCAGTGTGTAATCAGCTTCAGAGACTTCCTGAGTTCTTCATTTCCTCTGGGGACCAGGTGACCTCCGGCCAGGCATGCACCAGTGTTTCTTCCAGTTCCTACTTATTATCCTAAGCCTTCTGCAGAGAGCACAGGGTCCTTTTTCAATAAGAGTGAGCATAAATGGGTATATTTGCTCCTCTGAGCCCATGTGCCCTTTTTGGGAGATGAGGTTCAGTGTGCAGGTTGTCTGAGGGTCAGAGTGGAGCAGTGTGCAGGAGCCTGGGATGCTATCTCTCAGCATTGACCTTTAGTATAAATGGAAGTGCTATTCAAGTTTTTTAAAATGGAATGTAATTTTCAGCACACACTTGGTCGGGGATTCTCCCAACCACCACTGTCTTTTGCTGTAGCTATTCACCCTTCCAGAAACAAGTGACATTTTATGGCTTCCTGGTTAAGAAAATTGCCTTAAGCTGCCACTACATGATGATCAAATCTGCACACAACATTTTAATCCACCAAATCTCCTTATCTTAGAGAATTTGTCTCAGGAATCATAAGCGACGGCTTGCCTAGTCTGGGCTAGGAAATGTACACTCGTTTGTCTGTGTGGCTGGTGTTACAGCAGTCATTTGAAGGAAGCAGCATGGTGGGTCACAAGGTCGTGACACTGCGTGGATCTTAGGTAGCTGTACAGACTTGTTTGAAGTCCCTACATAGGAAACATGACCTGCTTCTTTGCCAGAGGACTGAGGGCACAGCGTGTCACAGCACAGACATACTGCTAAGGTTTCTGCCTGGCCGTTTGTCACATTGATGTTCACGGGATGCACAGATTTATAGAAGTAGCATTTGGATTGTAGGCTGTTCAAGATTTGGGACTTGTAATTTAAATAGTATTAGATGCTCGGGATTAATCTCCGATTTAAAAAGGTTTAAGCTTCTAATCTCTATGAGAAAAATGTATGGGTCCTGGTTAGAACAGCCTCCATCAGCACTTGACATTTGTAGACATCTTCAGCCACGATGGGGAAGGATTTGGTCTGAGGCCACCTCACACATCCCTGGGAACCGACATAATAGCAAAGTGGCAGACGGCAATGGGGCCCAGGAAGACTGTGTCACAGGGTAGGATGCTTCATTTCACTTAGACAAATGGCTCCATTATTAACATCACCCGTAAGTAAGTTCACACCTCTGCGACAGGACATGGTTGGAGTGAGCAGAGGAAGGGGCTCAGGTATATTCTGGTTGGAAATTATGAGATGTGAGCTCCACAATGGGCAAACGTTGACTGTGACAGGCTTCCCTCGGGTAGATTCTCTTTGCTATTAGAAACCATGACATTAACAGAAGGAAAGTTTTCTGGAGTTATCGCAGAGGAAGGAGCCTCCCTTGAGGAAATGCCTCCATGAGGCCCAGCTGTAAGGCATTTTCTCAATTACTGCTCAAGGCGGGAGGGCCCAGCTCATTGTGGGTGGTGCCGTCCCTGGGCTGGTGGTCCTGGGTTCTATAAGAAAGCAAGCTGAGCAAGCCAGGGGAAGCAAGCCAGTAAGTAACACCCTCCATGGTCTGCATCAGCTCCTGCTTCCTGACCTGCTTGAGTTCCAGTCCTGACTTCCTGTGGTGATGAACAGCAATGTGGAAGTGTAAGCTGAATAAACCCTTTGCTCTCTGACTTGCTTCTTGGTCATGATGCTTTGTGCAGGAATAGAAAACCTGACTAAGACAGTATTCACATAGAGAAAAGGTGAAATCTCAGATTGGCAAATGAGAGGAAACATGGCTCTTGTCTTCCGAGTCTGTTTCTAAAGCTAAACACGGCGCTCTGCAGTTCCATCCACTTTCCTCCAAATCTCATGGTCTCAGTTTTCTTTAAGACGGGGTCAGATTTCATCATGTACGTACAGCACATTTTCTTTACATATTTGTCTCTTGACAGATGTCTAGGCTGGGTCTATTTCCTACCTATTACAAACAGTGCAGCAGTAAACACGGATTTGTAAATACCTCTGTGGTAGAGCTTCAATTTCATTGGGTACATGCCCAGGACCAGGGCAATCCGGTTACCCAGTAGTCCCTCCCACTTTTGATCTTCTGAGAAACCTTCATGCTGATTTCCATAATGCTTTGAACTCAGTTTACACTCAGACCTGTAGTTAATAAAGGTCCCTTCCCCAGCATCACCAGCAATATGCTTTTTTTTTTTAAACAATAGCCATTCTCACTGAGGTGAGACTGAATCAGAAAGCAGTTTTAATTTGCATCTCAGAAAGATATTTTAAATATGCAAGCAGAACTGTGTTTTACCTGCTACGCACAGCATCCCTGAATGGATTGTTGTTTTTTAGAAAGAAAAAAAATCATTACACTTATTCAAGGACCTTCATGACCAAGCCTAAAGGTGGCCTGGTGGCCTCTGCAGCCTCATGACTGTCATTACACAGGAGTACCATTCCACAAGCCTTTCCAGCTTTGTGCAGCCAGTGCCTGGAGTCCTTCCTTGCTTTTATACCTTTGCACAGGCTGTTCCTTCTGCTGGAATGCCCTTCCCTGTTTAAACGGCCGAAACTCCTTACCCTTTAAGATTATGTTAGGTAAAACTGCCAGAGGCTTCCCTTAACCTCTTCTGAGACTGCTGAGGGACAGTCTCCTCTATTACCATCAGAATGAGATGGGACAGTCTCCTTCCTTACTGTCATAGGCCTTGCAAACAGAAGCTGTTTTCTTCTATGCTCCTATATTCTTTTAAAAAACTTACTGAAATTGAAAAAAAAAATTATTGTCACAGAGATGGTGTCTTAGTTAGGGTTTTCCTGCTGTGAACAGACACCATGACCAAGGCAACTCTAATAAGGACAACATTTAATTAGGACTGGCTTACAGGATCAGAGGTTCAGTCCAGTATCATCAAGGTGGGAGCAGGGCAGCATTCGGGCAGGCATGGTGCAGGAGGAGCTGAGAGTTCTACATCTTCATCTGAAGGCTGCTAGTGGAAGACTGACTTCCAGGCAGCTAGGATGAGGGTCTTAAAGCCCACGCCCACAGTGACACACCCACTCCAACAAGGCCACACCCACTCCAACAGAGCCACACTTTCTAATAGTGCCACTCCCTGGGCCAAGCACATATAAACCATCACAGATGGCATTGGATTCCCTAGAACAGGAGTTAGAGGTGGTTGTGAGGTGCCGTGTGGGTGCTGGGAACTGAACCTGGGTCCTCTGAAAAAGCAGCCAGTGCTCTTAACCACTGAACCATCTTTCCAGCCCTCTGTGTCTGTTCGTAAGTATTCAGGATATGTGACTTACAGCATTTGCTCACCAAACTTCTACCGAATGAACCAATGAGTTGAAACAGGGAATGTTGGAGCCACAAATACATTTATGGATTTATGTATTTGTGTACATGTATGCACACAGACTGTATATGTGTCTGTGGGTGTACATGCATATGGAGGCCACTGAACTTGCTGGCCAGTGAGCTCTGGGGAATCCACCTGTCTCCATGCCAACTGTACTAGACGTTACAGATGTGCACCTACACTTGAGTTTCTTAACAGGGGTCCTGGAGGTCTGGTCTCAGGTCACCATTCTTACACGACAAGCACACTACTGACTGAACCATCTTCACAGCCCCTACAGGTTTTGTTGTTCAAATGCATTTATTTATTTGTATGTGTTTGTTTGCACGCATGTGGGTACATGTATGTGTATGTAGAGGTCAGAGGTCAACCTTGGGCTTGTTTCTCAGGAACTGTCTACCATTATTTTTTTTTTCTTTTCTTTTTTTCGGAGCTGGGGACCGAACCCAGGGCCTTCTGCTTGCTAGGCAAGCGCTCTACCACTGAGCCAAATCCCCAACCCCTATTATTATTATTATTATTGTTGTTGTTGTTGTTGTTGTTGTTGTTGTTGTTGTTATTTTAGGTAAAGGCTCTCAGTGGTGCCTAGGCTGGCTGGCCAGGGAGCCCCAGGAGTTGTTCTCACTGTTTCCCATCCCCCCTCTACTGGAATTACAAACGCCTGCCCTTTTACGTGGTTAAAGACTTTGGGTTCAAAGTCAGGTCCTTTTCTGTGCACGGCAAGTGTTTTACTGACTAAATTATCCCTCTGCGTCCCCTGGAGATGCTTTTGATTTATTTGGAAATTTGATATATTTGCGTTAAGTCTTCTTTGCTTTCTCTAATCTGTTTGGATTCAGTCTTCACTTGATGTCTGCGCTATAGTTCCTTGAAGTCTGTCACAGAGGTAATTATACACATATACTTCAGGAAAAGCTTATGCGCGCACACACGCACACACACACACGTAGCTAGACTAATAAACATATGGCTGTTTAGGTAATATGCATATATTTATAAACACAACTTGATACAGTTTTGATACTTAGTAATCTCCTAAGGACACCTCGTATGGGCACATCGCATGCTGCATGCTAGGGGCAGGCAAACAAAGCAGCCCTGAGGGTGTGATGCAGGGGGAAAGGAAGTGTGCTCTTCTGGGTATGTCAGCAGCTCCCGTGTGGTGAGCCCCAGGGAGGATGACTTCAGCACCAACTCCCATCCTTACAGCAGTAGCTTTCAACCTGTGCATCACAACCCCCTTGGGAGTCCAATGACCCTTTTACAGGGTCACCTCGGAGCAACCAGAGAACACAGACATTTACACCGCAATTCATAACAGTAGCAAAATTACAATTATAAAGTAGCAACAAGAGTAAGTTTATGGTCGGGGGTCAGCACAACACGAGGAACTGTATTAAAGGGTTGTGGCATGAGGAAGGTTGAGAAGCCTTGAGCCCAAAAGCTCAGAATACCCAAGATGCAATTCCCAGACCATATGAAGCTCAAGAAGAAGGAAGACCAAAATGTGGATGCCTCAGTCCTTCTTAGAAGAGGGAACAAAATACTCACAGAAGAAAAGTCAGTGGAGCAGAGACTGAAGGAAAGGCCTTCCAGAGATTGCCCTACCTGGGGATCCATCCCATGTGCAGCCACCAAACCCAGAAGTGCTTGCTGACAGGAGCCTGATATGGATGTCTCCTGAGAGGCTCTGCCAGAGCCCTACTGATACAGATGAGGATGTTTATAGCTAGCCATTGGACTGAACGAGGGGACCCCAATGGAGGAGTTAGAGAAAGGACTGAAGGAGGTGAAAGGGTTTGCAACCTCATAGGAAGAACAACGATATCAACCAACCAGACCTCCCACCCCCATCCTGAGTTCCCAGGAACTAAACCACCAACCTAAGAGCACACATGGAGGAACCCATGGCTCCAGCCACATATGCAGCAGAGGATGGCATTGTCTGGCCTTAGCAGGAGGAGAAGCCCTTGGTCTTGTGAAGGCTCATTTCCCCAGTGTAGAGGAATGCCAGGGCGTTGAGGTGGGAGTGGGTGGGAGGGAGGGGGAGCAGCCGCATAGAAGCAGGGGGAGGGGGAAATGGGAGAGGGGGGATCTGGGAAAGGGGATAACATTTGAAATGTAAATACGTAATATATCCAATAAAAAAGGGGGGAGGTTGGGAAGCTCTGCTCTAGGGGCTCAGTCCATCCTCACATGCATCGGACAGAGGGCATTGTTAACACCGCCATCCCCACCTCAGTCAATGCTCAGAGAGGGTATAGGATACGGTCCAGGTCACACAGCTGGAGAATGATTCGTTTTAACCACAAGCCCATTCTCTTTACCAGGAAATAGTCCTTATTGATTAAGTAACTTCTTAAAAAGTGTTCTAAATCACTTCAAGTTAGTATATTTAAAAAAGAAAAAAAAAACCCTTTTATTCTAGACACTTCCCCAGGCATACACAGAATGAAATAATTCCATCACTGTAAACTACGTGAACATCAACTTCATCCCACGTGGTTGGGTCCCCTCACCCAGCTCCAAGCTGTAGAGCACAGCTCCGGGGGTTGGTTTACGAGTGGTGACAACAAGAAGTGTGTGTCTTTGAGTGGTGCATAGAGTTGTTTAAGGCAAGCAGATCTTTAAGACGTTGAAATTTAAAAAAAATTCACGACCTGGTGGAGTTCAAGGAAATCCAGAGGCCACTTATGCTCAGCTAAGATCTGCCTTTGCACCCCAGCTTGATTAGACACATTTACTCAATCTAGGTAAGATTATTTATCTGCCTCACGCTCAGGGCTGCTTTATAATGAGGATAGGGGGATGGAGGGTGTGGGAGTCAGGGTGGAGGAGGGGCAATGAAGAATGAGGGATGGAGAAGACCATGCTAATGGAGGGCATGGAGACTGAGTCTAGGGCTGGGGAGTGAGCAGCACGAGAAGTGGGCCACAGGATGGATGGAATTTTGACAGGTTGACGTGGACCGGACAGAGGGAATGCATAGACTGGAATGCATAGTTATATGGGGCTAGGGAAAGGTGCTGAGCCAGCACTCTGGATACAGGGCATGGTGTGGAGATGAAGGTTTGCACCACAGTCTGCCAAGCGCATGGCTTTGACATGGTGTTTCCTGCAAAAGTGCACGTTAGTGTACCCAGAGAATAAGCCAGACGGTCACAGGATCTTTCTCACTCCTGCCGTATTCATCTGGTCACCCTCAGGTGACAGCCCTTAGCTTTTCTTCCTCCTGGCCATCGTCCTCATCCACATGAGACTCCCCATGGTATGAGTCTCCCTGTGCTTCTCCGCAAGGTCTCCCTCTGAAGCCTGCTGCTCCTTGGAGGACCAGCCTCTGTGCTGTCTGCTTTCTGTTTCTCATATGAGCTTGGGCGTCCCCGGAGGGAGCTATGTAGCCTTAAAATAAAATATCCTACTGCCCAGCACGGCTGGCCACACAGTAAGCGACAAATGGATTTTAGATGTATCAGTGGGCTAATATATTTGTAAAAAGAGTGATGTAAGTGTCGCCATACATACAATTTGGGTTCCACTATGGGGTCCTCTCTGCTGAGGTTATCTGGATTGTTCTGAGCAAAGGTTTCTCTATTGCTGACACGTTCTAAGGAACTATTTGAAATGGTATTTAAGTGGCAAATGATAACTCTCATATTCATGGGCCTGGATAATGATTCAGGCATTTACACAGGAGAGAGAGAGAGGGAGGTAGAGAGAGAGAGAGAGAGAGAGAGGAGAGAGAGAGAGAGAGAGAGAGAGAGAGAGAGAGAGAGAGGAGAGAAATGTCAGCCAAATGTCACAGGAGCATTCCTGGATTGTCTAGTCACACGCGTGTTGTATGGAGACTGGATTTTTAGGTCAAATGTATTTAGCATTGCAAACAGGTTGACTGTAATTAAGATAATGGTCCGCCCCATTTCTAAGACGCTTTTTCGGTGCTCACTGCTGTTAGCTATTAAACTGGGGGTAGGGGGAGTGCTCGCCCATGATTGTGCAGAACATCTGTGGATTTTACTGACCTCATAGTAGGTTAGCTATGAACAGACTGTTTCTGACTGACATAAGAAGATTAAAGAGGACCTAGTTTTAGAGGGGACCCGGGGCAACAACGTGGTGGATTCGGCTTGTTTAAAAGGCTTGGTTTCAACACTGTCAGGGCAAAAGCAAAATGCCCTTTTCAGAAAGCATCCATTGGCATCGACTTTGAAGCAAAGGCTCATTTGCTCGCCTTTGGTGCCACACAATTTATAACATCGCATTTAGATGGAGCTCCATCCTGTAGCGGAATCTCCAGTTGGGGACAAGACACAGACTTTTTCCTTTCCCGGTCACAGCAATGTCAACTGATATGGCTAATAAAGGGGAAGGCTCTGGCAGGAGCGACCGGACTCTAAAATACACGCAGGTGTGACTCAATGATTCTTGCTCCCCGGAGTCTGCCCTATCCACCCTCTTGTGCAGGACCCATCCTGCTGGCTTTCTCACAAGTCCGTGGGAGACAACGAATGTCCACAATACAGGAAGGAACCCAGTGCAGGATCTGTGGAAGTCTAGGGAAATGTCTCCTCTGGCCTGGGAAGGTTCCCTGGAACAAGCAGGGACAGGCAGACTCATGGAGGAAAAGACACACTCTCTCTCTCTCTCTCTCTCTCTCTCTCTCTCTCTCTCTCTCTCTCTGTTATTCATATCAATCTATAGGAAGGCAGTCACACTGTGTGATTATTTTGTAACTCAACTGTAGTCACACTGTGATTTCCTTGTAGCTTAACTTTTTTTTAGAAACATATACCCCCCCCTTTTTTTCTACCGAAGAGGGGCGAGCAGGGGTTTTAGTCACAGTGCCCAAAAACCCGACAAGAAGCAATTTAAGAAGAGAAGGTGTTGATTTGGCTGACAGTTTGGGAGGGTATACTCCACTAAGTCAGGAGAGGCCAATCACATTGCACCTCCTCTCAGGAGCAGAGGGTGAACAGGAGGTGAACAGAGCTATAAAACCTCAAGCCAGTCCCTAATCACCCACTCCTTCCAGAAAGTTGCGCCTTTCAAAAACGTCGTTGAGATTGTTATAATTACATCATTTTTTCTTTCTCCTCTTTCCCTCCAGACCCTCACACACAGCCCTTCTTGCTCTCTTTCAAATTCACGCTTCTTTTCTCATTAATTGTTGTGAACATACACTATGTGTGTGTCTAGTCTGCTAAGCACCACATGTTCAAACAGGGGCATTGAGCATTTAAACACAGCAGTAGAGGAATTTTAGAGGAGCGGTTCGTGTTTTTTTTTCCCCCGAAGACTGCAACCCCGTGGGTTCAGAGAGCACATCTGACCCTGGACAATGTTTTGCCAGTGATTCTCTGTGGTGGGGAAATGGAAAACCATGGTGTGTGTGGGGACGCTGGGGAGACGTTCGTGACTTACCCTAGAGTGAAGAGGCATATTCCAAGATGATACACACACTACATCGCTTTTTAAGGCTGGAAAGTGTAAGAAACATTTTATATGTACTTTCATGCATGTGTCCTGGCTTGTCTGTGTCTGCATCGAGTGCATGCGGTGCCCAAGGAGGCCAGAAGAGGGCAACGGATCCCCTGAAATCGAGGTACAGATGCTTGTAAGCCGCCTGAGGGTTCTAGGAACTGAACCCAGGTCCTCTGGAAGACCAGTCGGCTCTTAACCACTGAACCATCTCTCCAGTCCCAGGAGCGCATTGTAATGTAAATAGATAAAACAGGAGGCTTTCCACCTTCACAGGCAATCTATTCAGATAAGTTAAAGCCAATAGATGATCTGCCCTCAGGTGGCAGAGGTTCAGCCTCCTAAGGGTGGGTGCACAGGTGACTGCCCTTGGCTGGATTGCTGGGGAGGAAAGAGATCCTCGGGAAAGGCCAGAGAGGAGGCAGACTTCACGGTGTACCCTGTATATCCATTAGCTTTTGTAAGACGTTTTTGCTTATGTCTATCACACCCAGAGCTGAAAAAGAAAGTTTAAGCAGCATTGCCGACCTGAGTGCTAGGCAAAGGAGGGCTAACTGTAGCTGCTTGGACGGTGAGAAACGGCACGGGAGAGGAATGGAGACGAGTAAGGGACTGGGACGTCGAGATGGGGAGCAAGGTTAGGCATGTTAAAGAATGCAGGGCCAGGGTGCCTTTAGTATCTGTGGACTCATCTGTGAGCATCTCTGGATGGATCTGCAGCACCAGCTTAGCTGATGCTGATGCTGGTGCTGATGCTGGTGCTGAAGCTGATGCTGGTGCTGGTGCTGATGCTGAAGCTGAAGCTGGTGCTGATGCTGGTGCTGATGTTGATGCTGAACCTGATGCTGGTGCTGAAGCTGGTGCTGATGCTGAACCTGATGCTGACACTGATGCTGACACTGATGCTGACACTGATGCTGACGCTGATGCTGATGCTGACATTGATGCTGAACCTGATGCTGACACTGATGCTGATGCTGACATTGATGCTGAACCTGATGCTGATGCCGAACCTGATGCTGATGCTGATGCTGAACCTGATGCTGATGATGATGCTGAACTTGATGCTGGTGCTGAAGCTGGTGCTGATGCTGACACTGATGCTGAACCTGATGCTGATGCTGAACCTGATGCTGGTGCTGATGCTGGTGCTGATGCTGATGCTGATGCTGAGGTTGAGGCTGAGGCAGAGGCTAAGGTGCTCATCCATCCAGGACAGAAGAGAAACTGGGCCTGCCTCGCACCATTCTATCTTCTCTGTCTCTTCCCTCCCCCAGAATAGGTTTCTCACCACACATCTTACTTTTCTTAACACCAAAGGCTGTGATTCTTTTTTATTGAGCTAACATGGGATCCTTGTGATGTATCCACTACGTCTCATTCGGAAAACAATGTCGAAGTAATTTCTTGGTTTAGCTTTTGGAAAATAGGAAGCAGACCCAGTGGGATTCTCGGTCATCTCAGGCTGGGGTACATTGGTGTTTGCCAATCTGAAGTCTTTGGATCTGACAGGCGACCCTCCCTGGAGCCTCTCAGCCCTAGGAGCTCAGTAATTCTCCCCTTTTTGGTATATACCTCAGATCAAGCCTATTAAAGTCTGCTCCTTTAAAACATGTGTGTGTATGCACACGTGTATAGCTGCAAGAAGGACTTTTAAGTATTGTTTGTAAAGGCTTCTTTATTTCAGTCTTATTTCAGCGTTCATTCCCCTCCCCACTCAGGGCTGAAGTATTTGTGTACTTTTTAAAGCTCAGGGCCCTGGGGACTCCCAGGGCTTGGGCCTTGAATAAGCTACAGCAAAAATTCTCTCCCAGCTTTGAGAGCCCAAATGTTTTCCTACACCGCGGGATTCTCCTCTCGGCTTTCTCTGCGATGCTGAGTTAGGCTGAACTCCTTCCACACGTACAGTCCTATTCTAAGCTCAGGGAGCAATGGTGATTTCCGTGGTTTCTTTTCTTGTCGCTGTGACTAAAGTAACTTCGGGAGAAAGGTCTGTTCTGGCTTGTAGTTCCACGGGTATGTGTAGCCCAGTATGACAGAGGAGTATGGAGGCCGGAATACGAGGCTGGCTGGTTACACTGTATCCATAACCAGGAAGCCGTGATAGTGTTATATCCATAGTTACGAGCAGAGACAATGAACACACACTAATACCCAGCTTCTTTTCCCCATTGTTGTTCAGCCCAGGGCCCAGCCTACCATATGCTGTTGCCCACATTCAGGATGGGACTTCCCACTTTCATTAACCCAATTAAGAAAATCCCCATAGACATGCCCACAGGCTGACAAGATCAAGACAGTTTCTCGGTGTTACTGTCTTTTTCCGGTGATTCTAGATTGTATCAAGTTGGCAGGTAAAGACACCATCACAGCAGCACAAACGGACTCCAATTAGTTTGAAACTAGAAAACACACCAGGGTTGGTCCCTAGATGTAACCTTTCGAGACATTTCTAGTTTAATTTTTCTTATCACTGATACAAGTAACAAATGTTTTATTACTATGTTTGTGTTAAATGTCTCCACTGGCTCACTTTAGATATTTCTAGAACATAGCCATGAAGGCTTTCAAGCAAAAAGTTGCAGGTTTGGAAATAAAAACAATTAAGGTAACAGAAAGGAAACGTCGGGTGCCTCCTCATTTGGTCTTTTGTTCTGAGGGGGGAAACGTTTAAGTGTGAAATATCTGATTCCACAACCTGTAAGATTCTCAAAGAAGTCAAGTGCAGAGATCACCAGGCCAGAAGGGAAACGGGGAGGAAAGAGTTTGGATACGATTTGAGTTAAACGGTCCTCAGTGTGGCGGTGTCAGTGTGGCGGTGTTCTGAGATAGTAGACTCTTTGAAGAGGGCCAATGGGAGGTGCCTGATCTTTGATGGCATGCTCTTGCTCTCAGGAGGGATTCATGCCGCTCTGGTGTAACCTCATTTAATTCTCACCAGAGTGCATTTTCCAAGCTGAGAGCCGGGAATCTGATCTCGGAATTTTGCTTGGCTTTCCCATGTGTCATCTGACTCTGCCTGCCCCTGATGCCCTCTGCCACAAAGCCCTTAGCAGAGGCCAAGCAAGTGGCCTTAGATTTTCAAAATGAACGGAATAAACTTACTTTATTTTTTTTAAACAAAGTATCCAGATATTTTGTTATATCCACAGGAAACAGGCTCTTACAATGGCTACAAGTCAGTGGTAGAGAGAGGCGGTTAATTATTTCAGATGCATATTGTATGAGAAAAGGTCTTTGGGGTCCTCTTCTCACAGGTCAGTTCGTAGGAGGGACAAAGGCCACAGCCTCCTGACCTCTGGCCAGACTCTCTCCAGCATCACACTCAAGAAGTAGGAAGTGTGAGCCTGGCTTGGCTCACCTAGATGGTTCTGAAACCACAGATGTGCAGCTGGCAGAGGTTACAAAGGCAGCAGAGCACTCAGGAATGGAGGCAGGGGGAGGATGACTGAGGAGGGAAGGACTAATGGAGGGGAGGCTTTGAGGCTCATTAAGAATTAAGGACCGATACCTTTCTTTTTATGATGGACTTTTATTTCAGAATGGCTTTAGATTGGCAGAAACATTGTTATGATAGTATAGGTTCTAACAAACCCCATATCACGCCACCTCCCCATGGCCAATACTTCACAGAACTATCGAATATGAACAAAATACATTGTGTAAAATCCACAAAAACAATAATAAAAATATACTGGAAATAAGCTGAGTATGGTTTCAGTTCATGAAACACGTTGATATGCTGGTGTGGACTGATACCCACAATTTATTCAGGCTCCCTTTGTCTCCCTTAAGTTCTGCTTCTTATTGTAAGATTCCAGCCAGGACACCACCTCAGATCTGGCCACCAGGCATCCTTAGGCTCTGACAAGGTCTTGGCATTTTCAGAGACCTGGCAGTCTAGATAAATGGAGGTTAGACATAGAAGACTGATTTTTAGCTGGGATTTGTGGGATCTGCATCATCAGACTGTGGATGGGTTTGGAGGAGGAAGGGTGAAGAGGTTAAGGACCACTTTCATTCAGTCACATCACGAGTAAACACTGCAGTCATTACTTATCACCTGGGTCGCACAGTGGAGAGTATTTGTCTGGTTTTCCACTGAGCGGTTACTCTTGCCCCTCCCACACTTCATTTTTTTTTTTAAAATAAAGTTTTTTTCTTTGTCTTTTTTTCTTTAAGATTTATTTATTTTATGTATAAGTGTTCTGTGTGCATATACCCCTGCGTGCCAGAAGAGGTCATCGGATCCCATTACAGATGGTTGTGAGCCACCATGTGGTTGCTGGGAATTGAACTCAGGACCTCAGGAAGAGCAGCCAGAGTTCTTAACCACTGAGCCATCTCTCCAGCCCCCCTACTTTATTCTTTTTAAAGGACACCATTTTGTGTGTCCGAAGGACTGAGGCTCCCTGTTTGAACTCTTTGTGGGAGACGTGTTTTTATACTCCCGTGTTTGTTTAATCTGTTACTTATTTAGGTCAGCATGGATCTAAGTCTTAATTAAATTAGAGTGCAACATCACCTAACTTTTCACATTCAGTGTTAACTTTGACCTTTGGGGGTTCTGTCAGTTGCTCCCGTGCCCCTTCACATGCAACTGTCAGTGAGGCTCTCCCTGCACCTCTGTGCTTGCAGGCATTGTAAGAGGCCTTAGGCTGGATGGAGTATTTCCCCTCTCAGCCCTAGAATCGGGCATCTTCTCAGGGAGATCTAGACACTGAGCTCTGCCCACTGAGTGTGATGATTGTTGAGAGACACCCCCTGCTCTCTTAGCTGACAGCCTAGGGGACACACATGTATACTAACCTGTAAACCCACACATTGATACACATTTAACGTGTAACCATTGGTAGATGTGTTCAAGTAAATTTGCATTTTCTGACATCTCCATCTCAAACCCACTGCCACACGGACCACTCTTATTTCCACCCCACCCCCGCTTTTCTGTCTCTACCCTTCTGAAATGGGAGAGCCTGGTCCCCACCTCCTTCCATCCATTCAATGAGAGTTCACTGTTCAATCCCAGACTGATACCACGGTGGCGATTACTTTGTCAAGTGTTTACATAATAGGCCTAGGGGGCAGTTCTGTTTGCCTTTTAGTCTTACAGATCCCATCGATTTCAAAGTCACATTGGATTTCCTCTTCACAAAGTTGTTTCAGGTGTCTGCGATCCAGCTAAGCTCCATCTGGGGGTTCTCAGACCTTTGAAATGCCATCTTCTTAAGGAATTCCGTGTGTTAGGGCACGTTCTGCTCCTCAATGTTGAGAAGAATTGCATCCCACTGTGTGTCTAGCGTTACCACACCAGGCAGAAAGCTTCACGGTCCCAAAAATACACCGTGGGGCTGGAGAGATTGAGGAGTGGTTAGGCTCTTCCCGAGGACCCGAGTTCGATTCCAGTCACCCACCCGGCACACGCAGCCACCTGCAACTCCAGTTTGAGGGGATTCAATGTCCAGGCAGGTAACTGGTACTTAGGCATGCATGGAAGGAAAACATTTCTACTTTGCCTACTCAACCTTTCCCCCTTCCCTGCCTCTGGAAACCACAGATCTGTTTACTCTTTACGGTTCAGCCTTTTCCCGATTGCCACACGAGTGGACCTGTTCACTGAGTAGCAGCCTTTAGACCAGTTTCTTTCAGTTATTGTGCTGCCTGGTTCTGCGTGTCAACTTGATACAAGCTGGGGTTATCACAGAGAAAGGAGCCTCCCTTGAGGAAATGCCTCCATGAGACCCAGCTGTAAGGCATTTTCTCAATTAGTGATCAAGGGGGAGGGCCCAGCCCATTGTGGGTGATGCTATCTCTGGGCTGGTGGTCCTGGGTTCTATAAGAAAGCAGGCTGAGCAAGCCAGGGGGAGCAATCCAGTAAGCAACATCCCTCCATGGCCTCTGCATCAGCTCCTGCCTCCAGGTTCCTACCCTGTGTGAATTCCTGTCCTGACTTCCTTTGGTGATGAACAGCAACGTGGAAGTTTAAGCTGAATAAACCCTTTCCTCCCCAACTTTCTTCTTGGTCATGATGTTTTGAGGATTTGGCCAGAGTGGCTGGCCAGCAAGGCCCCAGATTCTCCTGTCTCCACCCCTAGCCAGTGCAGGAGTGCAGACATAAGCTGCCATGACAGATTTCTAGGTAAATGCTGGAGATTTGAACTCAGGTCCTCATGTGTACACACCAAGCACTTTCCTAAGTTATCTGCTCAGCCCAAGCTCCTTAACGTCTTCCTTCACGGCATTTCTTTGGCACTACATTCAGAACTCATCGTCAAAGCCAAGGGTATGCGGGTCCCTCCCGTATTTTGTTCTAGACGTTTTTATAGTTTTATATTTCACATACAGGTATACAGAAAACCATTCTGAGGTAAGTTCTGTGTATGTTATAAGGCTTGGGTCTAGACTCTTTTTATATCTGTCAATTCAGGAGTTGCAGCACCATGTGTCAAAAAACAAACAGAGCTGGAGAGGTGGCCCATTGGATAAGAGCCGTGGCTGCTATCCCAGAGGGCCAGGGTCCAATTCACAGCAGCTTTGAAGGTGGTGTGTGATGTAACTCCAGTCCTAAGGATCTGATGCCCTCTTCTGGCCACTGTGGGTACTGCATGCCCGTGGTGAACAGACATACAGGCAAAAGACTCACATACATAAAACACAAATACAATTTCAAAGTTAAAACAAAAAAAAACGCAAACCAAAATGAAACAAATTGCCCTTGTGCCCGTGTCACAGATCAGCTGACGACACTGATGTGGGTCTGTCTCTGTCCTTGTTGTGTCCCCTGGTTTGTTTCTCAGTGTCATGCTCTCCTGCTATGTGACCCTTGAAGCACCTCTGGAAACTGTGTCCTGTTGGTCTTTCTGCTCTTTCAAATTGGTTTTTGTTCTTTTGGGCCTCGTTTCTTTCCATGCAGACAACAGAATATCTTTGATGGTGTCTACAATTTATTTTTTTTTGCTGTGCCTTTTATTTTGATTACATTATGTGTAGAGATCAAGGTAAGAAAATTGGCATCTTAAAAATTCGAGTGCCTAAATAATTCCCTGTCCTTTGAAGGTATGTGTGTTTATTTGTTTTTGTACAAGTGGTGTATCATGTGTGTAAGTACATGTGGGTATGTGCATGTGTTTATGTGCATGAGTTTACGTGCATGTGTGTATCCTCATGTGTTTACGTGCATGTGTGTATGCACATGTGTATGTGCATCTGTGTGTGTATGTGTATGTGCATGTGTGTATGTCATGTGTGTGCATGTGTGTATGCACGTCTGTACATGCATGTGTGTATGCCATGTGTGTGCATATGTGTATGCACATGTGTATATGTGCATGTCTATACATGCATGTGTGTATGCTGATGCATGCTTAAACAGGTATCCTGCTGTCACTTTTTCTTGTTCCTTGAGGTAGAATCTCTCTCAACCATGAGCTGGGCTCACGGCTCCACTATCCTGTCTCTGTTTTGCACAGTGCAGGGGTTACAGACACATTCAAGGCCACACCTGGGTCCTTCCCATGAACCCAGGTCTTCATCCTTCCCCACTGAGCTGCCTCTCCAGCCCTTCTGTTTAAAGTCTTGAAAGCGGACTTCCTTGTCATCCACGAAAAAAAGATAAACTGCGTGCCTTGCATTTGCTGCTCTGGGTTTACTGAATTACCTGCGATTTCCGAGAGGGTGCTGAACGCTAAGATTGAAGCAGAATTCCCCGCTCCTACCCGAGGGGAACCATCTGCTCGGGAACCACCAAGAGGATGGAGTTGGACGGTTCCTGCTCAGAGCCTTGTTTCCCCAAGTTGAGGAGCTCTCACACTGTTCCTGGCTCGCTAAGAGTTTTTCAAATCATAAACGTCTGATAGATTTAATAAAATGCTTTTAGCAGTCTCCTGCTCTTATTGTCAACTTTTCTTCTTTTGCAGTTGCTGTGCTGTGTTACAGGTGGGTGATTCTTGAATGATGAGTCCTGTGTCGTTGTCATGGAAAAATTTTCTATCCTGTTGGGTTTCACTTGCTAACGGTCTTGGGATTTTGGTGTCTGTTTGTGAGGAGTAGGTGGCCAAATTTCCCTTCTTTCAGCATCTCTTTATCTTCATGATTTTTTTTTTTATGGTTTTGACATTAGGAGACGACTGGCATTGTAAAACATCTCTCCTGTTTCTGTCTTCTGAACTGGCAACATTTCTCCTGAAGAAGGTTTGTGTGTGTGTGTGTGTGTGTGTGTGTGTGTGTGTGTGTGTGTGTGTCTGTGCGTGAGCTGGGGATTTAATTCAGGGTCTTTCACACAGCAAGTATGCACCGACACTGAGCCACCCTCCCAGTCACATAGTAGGTGTACACCAAGAGTGAGCCACCCTCCCAGTCACATAGTAGGTGTACACCAAGAGTGAGCCATCCTCCCAGCCACATAGTAGGTGTACACCAAGAGTGAGCCACCCTCCCAGCCACATAGTAGGTGTACACCAAGAGTAAGCCACCCTCCCAGCCACATAGTAGGTGTACACCAAGAGTGAGCCACCCTCCCAGCCACATAGTAGGTGTACACCAAGAGTGAGCCACCCTCCCAGCCACATAGTAGGTGTACACCAAGAGTGAGCCACCCTCCCAGCCACATAGTAGGTGTACACCAAGAGTGAGCCACCCTCCCAGCCACATAGTAGGTGTACACCAAGAGTGAGCCACCCTCCCAGCCACATAGTAGGTGTGCACCGACACCGAGCTACCCTTCCAGATCTTAGTTAATTCATCTTTATTTTAAAACAGAGCAAATCAGGTTTTTCTCTTTGTCTTTGTGGACCTTGGTAGCTTATGTCTTTCAAGAGACTTTCTTTCTATCTAAGTCTGCTCTGTAGGCACTAGGCTGTCGAAGTTCGGGCTATCCTTCGAGTGTTTATGGGACCAGTTATGAAATCATTTTTACACTTCAGATATTACAATTTGTGTCTTCGTCCCTATTTTTGATTCATTCGTTTTAGTGATTCTTTCAAAGACCCGGCTTTCGATTTTTTTTTTTTTTTTGCTCGTTGTTTTTGATTTTGTCGATTTCTGATTCATGCTTCCTTCTTGCTTTCCTTCCCAAGGTGGAGGCCTAGGTTATTGATTTCAGTTCTTTCCTTCCTTAGTTACATCAATTACATTGACGAATTTCCCCTGAACTAATGTGTTTTCTGTAGCCTACATTTTTCTTTTATTGAAAGTTGATTTTTTCATACCCTATAATTCTGAGTATGTCTTCCCCAGATCTTCCTCCCCTTCTCTCCCATCCCTTCTTTCTCTCCCCTGTTACAGAACAAACAGACGTCATAAAGATAATAATAAAACAAACAAACAAAGTGGAACGGGGCAAGACAAACTCACAAACAGAAGACAATGAGCAGAAGACACAGCGTGAGAAATACGTGTGGACATGGAGGCACGCACTATTGCACTCAGAAATCTCATAAAAATGCTGCACCGGAAGCCATCATATCTGTAAGAAAAAAAAATCCCCGTCAAGGCGTTATGTGACGAAGAATCCAAAATGCCACTATGCTCATTTAGTGTCCCCTAAGGCTATGTAGTGGGCATGGGGCCTCTGTTCAGGAGTGGTCTGCACACCCACTGAGACGCCAATGGAGAAAACTAATTTCTCATTCCTGAGTGGTTATCAGATGGAGATGGCTTGGGTTAGGGACAGGAGTTTGTGTCCACTTCCCCTCTCAGTGCTGGGACCCCATTTGCCTTAGACCTGTGCGGGCTTGGTGGATGGTGTCACAGCCTCTGTGAGTTCCTATGTCCGTCAGTCCTGCTCTGTTACCTAGGCGTCCTCGGTCCCCTACAGGCAGCATCCTGGTTGCGCTGGGAATGGTGTGTGTTTATATCAAAGGAAAAATTCCAGGGAAGATTGCTTTGTGACCACACTGCTTTCACCGCTGAAATTTGGTCGCTAGACACAAGCATTCCTCACAGTGGTTGAGGAATTGTTAACAATGTTAGACCAGGGCATTACACATGGGCCTCGCCCTGGCCAGGAAGAGGGCACACCTGCCGTGTGACAGCAGGCCAATGATGGTGTGCACATGACAGCTGACCCAGAAACGGCTGCATTTGAGCTGTCTGTCTTATGGGGATGGACTTCGGGGGTGTACGGTCTATCACTCTTCTGCTTGGTCCCCCTGTGACTAGCACTAAATTCCTGCCCTTAGCTGGGAAACCATGGAAGTGAACAGGTTGGATATTCTTTGTTTGTGTCTGTTTACAATTGGCGGTGTGCTCTGTGCTGACAGAGTGTGTATTATTCTCTTGTTTTTACTATTATTGTGGCTATTTTGGGGGGCTTAAAGAGATGCTTGCTGGTATGAACAGAGCCGGAGCCAGTCTTGCCTGTATAGGCACCTTTAATCTTTAATTTATACTGATGAGCACCTGGCTGTCTGCCCTGAGGATTTCTCAGGGGGTAAGTTTTATTCTTGCCGGTCTTAAGAGTTAGGGTACAGCGAGTGAGCAGACTGAGATATGAAAAACTCAAATTACTTCTCTTAGGTCTTTCTGCCATTAATGTCACATCCTAGACCTGACAGCACCAGAGCTGCTCTTCCCACTAAATACCATCACCCCAAATTGCGCAGTCTCGGATGATTGATTAATTGGGGTTTTATGGAGGAAGCGGCCTCTTTTTTCAGTCTAGCTGAACTCATCAGTGTGGGAGGCAGAAAGACTTAAACAGGTGAAAAGAAAAGCCATCTTCAGTGGGAACAAAAGGGATGTAGGAGGAACCAGGCGGGGACGATTAGTAATGGGGTATGGGCTAGAGACTGTGACATTGGAAGTCAAGGGCAATTAGAAGAGAAGTTTTAGTTTCAAGGGAAATGAAGTTGTGTGACATACAGGGAAGAGAGCCGACATTTGCTGGCGTTTTTTTTTTTTTTTTTTTTTTTTTGTCAGTCAGGCATGGTGTGGGACACTTTGGAAACCATTTTCTTATACGATGCCTGGAACAAATCTTTGAAATCCTCACATCCCATCGATCCCCTCCCCTACCTCTGTCTCTCAGAATAGTGAGTCAGGGTCCCAGAAAACAATGTGGTATAGCATTTGGGTGTGACAATATATCATGACATAGCCCATATCTCAGTCTCTAGGTAGATACAGGGAAAGAGTGTGGGCTTTCTGACCCTCAATACTCCAGGGACCAGGAAGTAGGTGAGACTGAGGTCTGCGAAAGTGCAGAATTTGCTCTGGACCAGCTAAGGTGGAGGAGGATGGGGGTAAAAGGCCAAGCTAAGGTTCTGAAGATGGGACGTTCCTCTTGGTCTGTGAGCTGCCATTTACCTGACTCAGTGACCCACCCACTCCTCTGTAAAAGCTGTTCAGGAGCTGGAGGATGGAGTTCCACAGACTCTTAGCCGATTTTTTCCCAACACAGAATTCAGATCATAGCCGACTAAGAACTGTGGTGGTGGACGTTGATGAATCGAGTCCCCGGTGGGCTTCATGATGGGAGGCAGAGGTTTGACGCAGTTCCCCCAACAGAGAAAAACACTCAGGAAGAGCGTTTCTGTCCGTATCCTGCACACAGAGGGACTAATACAGGACCAGCCATAGAGAAGCGTGTGTCTGGTGGGTATAACCTTGATATGATGACCCTCGATGACAGCCCTGTTGCCTCATTTGCCATGAAAGCTAGACACCCGGCCACCTATGCTGACAGTGGAGTCAAGCAGAACTATGGTTAATCCTTTGATGAATATATGTATAATTTACATATACGTATATTGATTAATATATTATGTATACACGTATTGGTTAATATATGTATATTCAAATATATGTGTATTTCACTAGTGAAGCTGGCTACACCAGCTATACAAACAGCAAGTCCTTTGCTTTGGAAATCAAAAAATGTCTCTTGACTACTTCCCTTTGGGGAGGGGTGGGCACAGGAGGTGTTTTCAATCTTTCGATGGTCCACGAATGCTGGGCACCTAAACTCAGGTCCTTAAGTTTGGGTTGCAAGTCCTTTACCCATTAAGCCACCTCCCTAGCCTTCTACCTTTTATTTATAAAAGCTCCAATGTCAGGTGGTTTATTAAGTAACAGGGGATGGATTATTATAGAAGTTTGCTATCTAACTGGTAATGAGGTGGGATCCATTCAGTTGCAGGTAACAACAAAAGTGAATTCAAATGGGCTTGAGCGATGTAAGCAACAGGTTCATTGGCTTACATAACCGCACCGTTTATAAGCACAGGTCCCGCTCCCGCTGGAAGACCTCGGCGCTGGTTTGCTGGAACTGCTCAGGGATCATCAAGCACCAGGGTACTTTTCTCTCTGTGTTTCCTCACCACTCTGCCAGCCCCATCCTAAAACCATTTCCCTTTTATCGTCAGCTATGAGAGGATTGCCAGGATCTCCTGGGATGTGATTCGGATGTCTGCTTTTATACATCTCAGAAGACTAAACTCTTGCTTTCCTGAAGCTGCCTGCGAATGTCTGCAATCCCTCTGGCGCTAAATAAGCCGTGCCCTCACCAGTGAACCAGGGACGGTGCTCAGGCAATGAGGTGGTACTAACTGGCTTGACTCGACCCACCTGCTCCGTCCCCAGAACCAGGGCTTTGGAAAGCTGTGAGGCAAACAAATTGCAAACCCAGAGAAGAGAGACCGGGGGTTTGAAACAAAGTTGCCTTCTGAGCTTCCGGAAGGATCAGTAACTCTCACTGCTCCAGTGCAGATTCCAGACTGGAGACATACTCTGTGCTCTCCTCGCCTTTCACCCTCACGCTTCAAACCCTCTTCCTAGACCTTTGTTCCCTGGCCATCCCTGCCCAGTGAAACTGTCATCATACAGTTCCCATCATTACTTGTGCTGTTGGAAGCTGTCTGTGGTTTCACACCAATTTTCTTAAGATGTTCTTTCCTGTGATTTCTTTGAGACAAATGTTGCTAGATCCGTATAAACTGAGGGAATGCACCGAAGCTCAGGGAGATCAAAGCAAGTCTTTGAAATTCACGTACCTTGGTGCTAGACCAGGATTTGATCCAAGTTTGTCGGATTTCAAAAGCTCACACTGTTTTGAGTCTCTGTACTACCTTTCTATTCTAGAAGGAGGCAAATATTCATTGAAAATAGATGATATTTGGCTCTCCCGTTTTGAAGCCACTCAAAGCAACACAGAGCAGGGAGTAAAGATTCAGACGTTAGTGGTGCTGGAAGACATATGGAGGGTTGTTTTCTAAGGACCCCCTCAACAGAAGCTATGTGAAAGGAAGCAGCCAGAAACAGGAAGAATTCGGTAAGATACTGGGTCGAGATGGATGTCACTATAACCTCTTACTGAAAAGAGATTAAGAAAAAAACAGATATGCAGACTGGTAGATAGAATGCCCCTATCCCAGACTTGGTTAGATTGAGAAGTGAGGACTCTTCTGGATTGATCTATGGGTCAGCTCTTGCTACACAACAAACATTTGCAAGCTCTATCAACACAGTAACAGTCCTTGCCTCCACGCCTGCAGGTGGCTGGGGTTGTCCCGCCTAGGCTGTTCTAAGTTTAATCAGACTCCAGACTGAGGGGTTTGGTGATGATTAACTCTGTGTGGATCCCAACTTCCTTAAAGCAATGTGCTTCAGGTGTGTTCTTTTCCGAAACCCAAGCATCAAGAGGGTAAGCTGGACGACACAAGCATAGCTCATGGTCTCCTTCATCCTGGCTTGCCCCACCCACAGCTCGTGAGCTGAAAGGAAATTGCATGATTGAGTCTAACACTGAGTAGGGTACTACAGTCATCTGACATTCTACCATGGTAAAGGGATGAATGTCGTACTGGCTGGTTCTCTGTGTCAACTTGACACAAGCTGGAGTTATCACAGAGAAAGGAGCCTCCCTTGAGGAAATGCCTCCCTGAGACCCAGCTGTAAGGCATTTTCTCAATTAGTGATCAAGGGTGTGAGGGCTCATTGTGGGTGGTGCCATCCCTGGGCTGATGGTCTTGGGTTCTATAAGAAAGCAAGCTGAGCAAGCCAGGGGAAGCAAGCCAGTAAGTAACATCCCTCCATTGCCTCTGCATCAGCTCCTGCTTCCTGACCTGCTTGAGTTCCTGTCCTGACTTCCTTTGGTGATGAACAGCAATGTGGAAGTGTAAGGTGAATAAACCCCCCCCCCCCCAACTTGCTTCTTGGTCATGATGTTTTGTCCAGGATTAGAAACCCTGACAAAGACAGATGTGTAACACACTGCAGCAGCAGCAGAAGCATGCAGAAACAAACTTCCATACCAGCTCTCATGTGGCAGCACATTAAGACAGTCTACTTGGAGAAGCTGCGATGGTTTGTATATGCTCTGTCCAGAGAATAGCACTATTAGAAGGTGTGGCCCTGTTCGAGTGGGTGTGGCCTCGTTGGAGTAGGTGTGTCTCTGTGGGCGTGGGCTTTAAGACCCTCGTCCTAGTTACCTGGAAGCCAGTGTTCTCCTAGTGGCCTTCACTTGAAGATGCAGAACTCTCAGCTCCTCCTGCACCATGTCTGACTGAATACTGCCATGCTTCTGCCTTGATGATAATGGATGAAACCTGTGAACCTGTAAGCCAGCCCCAACTAAACATTGATCTTATAAGAGTTGCCTTGGTCATGGTGTCTGTTCACAGCAGTAAAACCCAAACTAGGACAGAAGCAATGGTATAGTCTATGGCAAGTGAAAGAACAACCTCTGAATCCAATTAATCATAATCTGACCCTGGCCTCTCTACCTGCAGCGATTTCATAAGACACTCGACTCAGAGAACCACTACATATGGCTGTGAGAAAAATGGGATGCGTTACATAATAGACAAGGGGGGAAATACTAGTGCTGCCATTTTGAAGAAACGACGGGGGTGCAAAAGGGGAAGGGAGCAGCAGATTTTATCAATAAAGAGCACTTAGTACTATAATAGGCACTGGGCAGATTAAAATTACAAGCGAACATCTGTCACAGAGTAAATATGTGAGGAAACATCAACATCCATGAACATCCGATGTGAAGCCACTCGGAAGTGAAGCTGCAAGGCGGAGGACAGAATGGGGCCTGCCAAAAGTCAGAGAGAGAGAGAAAAAAAAATTAAACCACCCTACAGAGAAAAAGAGAAAGAGAACAAATGTTAACAAATACCACAAGACACACTGAGACGTCCATGAAGTCTATAGATAAATACTGGGACGGTAAGACTGAAGGAACAAAATGTAACCACACAGAGCGTCAGATTAAAGAGGGTTTCCATTGCTGGGAAGAGGCACCGTGATCAAGTAACTCTCATAAAGGAAAACATTTAAGTGGGGCTGGCTTACGGTTCCAGGGGTTCAGTCCTATCTCGTCGTCTCGGGAAACATGGCACTGGGCAGGGAGACTGGGTGCTGGAGGAGCTAAGAGTTCTGCATCTTGATCTGGAGGCATCCAGGAGGAAGCTCTCTTCTGCACTGGGTGGAGCTTGATCCTAGGAGCCCTCAAAGGCCGTGGGCCAAGACTAATCAAACCACCACGGGAAGTGTGGTTCAGTGGGAGAGCAATTTTGTGACATGTATAAGACCTGGGCTAGATACCGTGCATAACTGGAGGCCCCAAAGAATATACCAAACAAGCAAATAAGACACAAAGAACCCCAAAACATCGTCCTGAAGTGACATGTGCCTGCACCTACTGCCCCAAACACATCTTATGTGTCAGGAAGGGACAACATGGCCTCTGTGAATGAGCAGGGAACCGTGACTGGAGAAGCCAAACATGCCACATGGGAACACTCCAGCTCCTTTCTCACACATGGGAACTTGTTTTGTTTGTCCTTTGGTTGACTTTAGATTTCTCAAGGGCATTCAGCTTCAGGTTTAAGGAAAACAAAACGGGGACCACAGATGTTTATAACTCGTCAAAGCAGCAGCAGCAGCAGCAGCAGCAGCAGCAGCAGCAGCAGCAGCAGCAACAACAACAACAAAAGCAAACCAAACAACAAAAAACCCTGTTACATAAAAAAGGCTACAGAAAGACAATTTCAAAAACCCAGGAGCTCAAGAGAGTCTGTTTTTTGAGCCCTGTTGTAGAAAAATAAAAACAGCAACTTTATCCAAGCAGGACATTAAAGAAACTGCTGGGACTTGCGGTGAGCATTAGACAGCCCTATCTGGCGAACACTCATAATGTGTAATTATTAAGCTGGCAGAGTAGGCTGCCAGTGTAACATCTTGTAAAACTATAGAAATGATGAAACTTACAAGGAACAGGGGAGGAAAATGTAAAGAAGCTAGGAGAAAAAAATGTTTCTCTCATGTCATCGTTGGGTGTAAAAATATATTTAGAATTGGTTAAAAGTAGGAACACAAAAATAGCATCTGGCTTTGGCGGTGTAACAGCCAAATGCAGAGCGCTCATTCTTACACTGACCCATCTGTCATTGGTTAGGGCTCATCCGAAGTAGAGATGTTGGGCTGCTTTGCCCCAGGCTGCAGGCCATCTGGATTTGGCTGCCAATCATGGGCTGAGCTCACATAGTCACATTCATTAGTTCTGGATCCAGGCATCAGGGTATTGGGCACGAGGGTAGTGGTCACGCAAAGGAAGGTCCTCTGATAGCACAAGACATGGATATGGGAATTGAAGTCAAGTAAAAGCAAATTTCGGGCTTCTTGCTTCCCACCTGCTAAGATTTCATTGGCTAGATCAGTTCACACATCCAAGCCCATCAACAAAGAGGTAAGGAAAATAGATGGCCCCGGAAAGAGGAATTCAAGGTGATAATCTGACACACATAGTTAAGTATATGCAAATGTAAACATGAATAAAGTAATGGTTTGAATATGCTTGCCCTATAGGAAGTGGCCGTATTAGGAGGTGTGGCCTTGAAATAGGCGTGGCCTTGTTGGAGGAAGTGCGTCACTGTGTAGGCAGGCTTTGAGGTTTCTTAGTGCTTAGGCTCCTCCCAATGCCGAAAAGACTTTCTTCCTGGCTGCGGTTGGCTTAAATGTACAACTCTCGGCCCCTCCTGCACCATGTCTGCCTGCCGTGCTTCCCTCCATGATGATAATGGACTGACTTCTGAACCTGTAAGTCAGCCCCAATTAAATGTCTTTTATAAGAGCTGCCTTGGTCATGGTGTCTCTTCACCACACTAAAACCCAAAGTAAGAAAAAGGTACTATTAACTAAAATTTGACATGACTAATAGGAAAAAAAAAAAAAAGAGACGAAATACCACTTTAAATGGTTCTAAGTTAACCACCAAAATGAAACACAACCCTTATAAACATAAAAAATATTATAGGAAACAAAACACAAAACAATCCTGAGGCGAAGAAAACACAATTATGAGTCATAACCGAGACTCAATCTTGTGTGGCGACCGGTAGAGAAACAGTGCACACTCCCCCTTCCTCACAAGGCTGATTGTATTCTAGTCACTCGGGGGCTGGATGTTATAGTCCACGATAAGAGTTGCACGGAAAAAGGAAGATTATTTTTTTCCATTTCTGTGAAGAAGTGCATTGGGATTTTGATGAAGACTGTGCTGAATCTGTTGATTGCTCTCAGTAAATGGCTGCTTTCTCAGTATTAATGCTTCCGACTCGTGTGTGTGTGAGGTCTGTCCATCTTCTGGTGTCTTCTCCTGTGCTTCAAACTTTCTGCTGCCTAAGATCGCCTCCCTGATTTCTTTCTCTTTACGTTCCTTACTGGTCTGTTAGCAAGGCTGTTGGCTTTTGTTGCAGGACCACAATGGCCCAGCATTACAGGGTTGAGGAGCGCTTCGATCCCAGATGCCTCAGATGAAGATGGCAGGAGTTGACTTCCTCCCCATTTCCAACCTGGAGCCGTACAGTGGGCTGCCCCACCCCCACCCCTAGTACGAATTTATTACCCTGACAGCTATCAGGCTCCACTTCCTGTCTGACTTTATAGGTTCCCCACCCCCAACTACCCTATGCAGATGAAGCGTATTCCATCATCCCTCTCCTGGCCAATGATGCACGGCCACACGAACCTTGTCGCAGAGACCCTGACCACCTCCCTAGGGGATATAACTACCCCCTTCTTTGACCAATAAACAACCAGTTTTCCCACGCTGTTTCCGGGCTGGTGTTCTCTGTCCACACACTCACAGCCAACCATGAGCCTGCCCCACAGACCAAGATCCTGCCTGCGCTCACCTGCCTGGTTACGCTTCCCTCCCTCAAGTCCAGCGTCCTCAGTGTGCAACGGGCCTGGCTGGCCAGCATTTTGTGTCATAACTTCATGTCCTGCTACTTTGCCGAATGTGATGGCCAGCTGTAGGCGTTTTCTCGTGGAGTCTTTTGGGCCTTTTAGGCACGCACTATCAGAAGAATATTCTGACTTCTTCCTTTCCTATCTGTACCCCTTTGTCTTTTCTTGCCTTACTGCTCTAGGTAAGACACGAGCACCTCACTGCGCATCCTTGGCTTGCTACTGACTCCACTTAGTGTAATGCTCGCTGTGAGCTTCTTGCCCGTTGTCTTTAGTTATGATGAGGTATGACCCCTGTGCTCCTAAATTCTCCAGGACTTGTACCAGGAAGGAGTGTCAGATATCGTCAAAGATCTTTTCTAATGAGGCTGTTATGCCGTTCTGTCACCGAGTCCATCTACGTCGTGGATTATTTTATCCCTAAATCTCTGAGGCGAAATCAACCTGATCATTGTGGATGATATTTTGTTGATGACCTCTTGGATTCGCAGCTGTTTTATGCAGAATCTTTGTGTTTATGTTCATGAAAGAAATAGGCGTATGATTTTTATTAGGTCTTCGGGAATTTTGTACGGTGTATTTTGATCATATTCACCCCCCCAATTTTTTTCTCCTGTCTTTTCATGATCCACCTCCACCTCGCTTCCTCACCCCAACTTCATGTTCTATTCCACCCATTGCTGTTTTTAAATTTAAATTATGTTTTTTGAGAATTTCATATCTGAGAACTGTATTTGCCTCATTTCTAAGTCTCTCTCCTCCTCCAACTCCTCCCATGTACCTCCTAACCTTTCAAAGTTATGGCCTCTTTTAAATCAACTCTCTCTCTCTCTCTCTCTCTCTCTCTCTCTCTCTCTCTCTCTCTCATTCTCTTTTACATACTCCCCACCCCCACACTCACACACAGCCCGCTCAATCTGCCTGGTGTTGCTGTTCTGTGCATACGTTTCAGGTTGGCCAGTTAGGGCTGGATAACCTGTCAGGAAGGGTTTCCCTAGAGAAGAATAATTCTCCCTCTTTTTACAGTCACCAGTTGCTTGTAGCTCTTCATTTAGGGGTAGGGCCTTGTGGGGTTTCTCCAGTCCACATTGGCCTGCCAGTCAGGATTGTCATTGTAAGGTCTTATTTAAACAGCTATAAATATTTTCTCTTCTTTAAAATTTTTTTTTTAAAACGGAAAATAGATATTTTCCCATGCAATGCATTCTGATTGTGTTTTCTGTCCCCCACCTCCTCCCAGGTCCTCCTCACTTCCCTGTTCACCCAAATCAATACCCACTTTCCCCTCCTTATACAAACAGGCACCTAAAATGACACTAAGATAAATGAAAATAGACAAACGGAAAAAAAGAGCCAAGAAAAAGCACAAGGAACAAAGCAACCGAATTTTTGAGCTGCGGTGGACGTAGCCCCTCTGTCACTCACATAGAAAACACTATCTCACAGCAGGCATTCTGGTCCTTTGGCTCTGAGCACCTTCCTCCCTATCTTGCACAACATTCCCTGAGTCTTAAGTATAGGAACTGCATTGTAGATGAACCAGTTATGGTTGGGTACCCCGCTGTCATTTCTTCTCTGCGTTTGGACCAGTAGTGGATCGCTATAATGGTTTCTGTAGATACATATATAGGTGCATGTATATATCACCTTTCTGCTAAAGGCTAATAGCATCGTTCAGGTGGTTAAGAAGGATAAGTGATGCAGAGAGAATTCCTGCTGGCTTAGGGAAATGACAGCAGTCAGCTTTCCTGTAAGGTCCTTGGCCTTGCCATCCGCAGGTAACAGGCTAAGTACAGTACCAGGTACGAGCAAGCTCTTACCAGGGTTCCTTAAGTTCACACAGAAAATTGTTGGCTACCACCAGCACTGGGCCCTGACGGACATCTGGCTGTGTTGTGTGGCTTGTAGGTTTTACAGCTGGGTGGAGGTACTGTTGATATTGTCCCTTGTCACCTCACACAGCATCTCTGGATCATTTATCCCAGGGAGGCTACCAGGTCAGTTTCATCCTGATTCCTTCAAGTCTTGTATCAGAAGTATGTGATGTCTTCATCAACATCAAGTTCCGGGAGGCCACCAAGGGCAATGGTAAGAGCTTATTTATTTTGGGAGTCTCCTTGACTCCTCTCACCAACAACTTGATGGCTGTGTCCAAGGCCTGGAGCTAAGTAGGCCATGGCTTTTGGTGTGGAGCTGACTTTCATTTCCTTTAGATCTTTATCTGGTTTTGGGCATCATAGGGATGGCTTTACAGAAAGAATTTGGAAGCGATCCTTTCTTTTCTGCTTTATGAACTAATTTGATGGCTCAGTAGAATTCTGTACTGGGTCCATCTGACCCTGGACTCTTTAAAGTTGGGAAATTTTAAGTTACTGCTTCTATTGTTTGCTGTGATGGGTCTGTTTAGATTATTTACTTCATCTTGAATTAATTTTAATTGTGGTAGGTCATGTGCATCTAGAGATTCATCTGTTTCTTTTAGACCTTCCAGCATAGACATATAGGGATTTTTTTTAAAAGAATGTATGTTTCTCTGAATTTCTTCAGTGTCTGCTATAATATTCCCCTTTTAATTTATAATTTAACATTAATCTCCTCACTCTTTGTTTTGGTTAACTCGGCTAAACGCTGGGCAATTTTGTTCATCTTCTGGAGAACCAGCTCTTCATTTCATTGATTCTTTTTGTTTGTGCTTCTAATTCATTAATTTCAGTCAGGATTTTGATGATCTCTTCTCAACTACTGCCTTTAGGTGTTGTTTGTTCTTGGTTTTTCCAAGACTCTCAGGTGAATCAAGTTACTAATGAGTGCTCTCTGTCTCTCTGTCTCTCTCTGCCTCTCTCATCTCTGTCTCTTGTCTCTTTCTCTCTGTCTCTCTGAATCTCTCTGTCTGTCTGTCTGTCTCTCTACCTCTCTATCTCTCTGTCTTTCCATCTCCCCTCTCATGTTGGAGCTTGATGCTATGGATCTTAGGATCTTCACATACATTTTTGCTAAGTTACATTTTAATTTTCACTCAGTTATAAAGACTTTAAACTTTCCTTTGGATTTTTTTCCTTGATCCAATTATTATTCAGTAGTGTGTAGTTTAGATTCCACGAGTTTGTGTACTTTCTGTTGTTTCTGTTCATTTCCAGCTTTTTTTTCCACTGTGGTCAGCTAGAATGTAGGCTCTGGCTGCAGGTTTCCTATATCTTTCCCATATCTTGCTCTGTGTTCTAATATACAGTTGATTTCAGAGAAGGGTCCATGGGCTGCTGAGAAGAATGTGTGTCCTTTAGTGTTGAGTGGAATATTCTGTGGATATCTGTCAGGTTCATTAAGTAACGATGTCATTTAACTGTAATGCTTACTTTGTGTGTGTGTGTGTGTGTGTGTGTGTGTGTGTGTGTGTGTGTGTGTGTGTGAATGACCTGTTTTTTGGTGAGAGTTAGATATTCAAGTCACACACTATCATTATTTTGGGATTAACCTGTGGTTTTACATTTAATAATTTATTTTATGAGTCCATGTTTGGCGAATAAATATTTGGAATTATAATATCTTCTTGGTGGAT
Organism: Rattus rattus; assembly: GCF_011064425.1. NCBI lineage: Eukaryota > Metazoa > Chordata > Mammalia > Rodentia > Muridae > Rattus > Rattus rattus. The sequence goes on along the minus strand of NC_046167.1, from coordinate 72,385,510 downwards.
TTTTTTTCTTTAATGAGTATGAAGTGAACTTTCTTATTTCTTTTGACTTGTTTGATTTGAGTCTTATTTTGTCAGATATTAGAATAGCCAAGCCTGACTGTTTTTTAGTTAAATTTGCTTGGGATATATTTTTTCATCCTTTTATCCCAAGTTTATATCTACAGTTGATGGTGAGATGTGTTTCTTGGAGGCAGCAAAGAGAGGGAACCTATTTTTCAATCCAATCTGCTAGTCTGTGTCACCTTATTTGGGAATAGAGGCTGTTAACTTTAAGAGTTATTATTGAATGGTATGCATCAGTTCTTGGCATTGTTTTGCTTTGTGCTGTTTTCTTGAACAATTCTAGAATAGTTAATCAAAAGAGGTCTATTTATTGCCTGGGACATCGTGGGTGTGGTTAACCTTTTCATGCTGAAGTATTCCTTCCAGTATCCTCTGTAGAATTCACTTCTTAGAGGTTATAAATTTCTTTAATCTGTCTTTATTGTAGAATATTTTTCTTTCTTTTCCAATTATGATCAGTGGTTTTGTTGTGTATAATAGTCTGGCCCAGAATTTGTGGTCTTTCATAACTTGAAAATATCATTCCAAGCGCTTCTGGCTTTTAAACACTCCATGGAAAAAAATCAGTGGTTCTTCTGTGGGCCTGCCTTTGCAAGTGAGTTGACCTTTCTGCCTTGTATCGTTCCACATCCTTCGTTTGCTTTATGCATGTAGTGTTTTGCCTATAATATGTTGTGGATGGTTTTCTTCCCTTGGTCATGTCTATTTTGTGTGCTGTGCTTTTATGCCTTAAGAAGTATCTTTTCCCTTAGACTTTGGGAATTTCTTTCTATGATCTTGTTAAAAATATTTTCTGTGCCTTTGAATTGAACTTCTTCCCCTCATTGTTTTTAACCATTATCATATAAATTTGACCTTTTAAGAATTTCCTAGTGTTCCTACGTGCCCCTGTCACATTTTGGTTTCACTTTCCAGCTTTAACATTTTCTTTGGCTGAGCGATTCAGTTTCCCTAACCCTGTTTTCAAGCCCTGATATTTTCACTCCATTTGCTCCATACTATTGATAAGACTTTCCACTAAGCTTTCTCTTGGATTCGCTGAGATTTTTTATTTTAAATTTGATTTCAGCTTGACTTTTCCTCAGAAATTCTACCCTTTCAGTAAGTTCTTTCTGTATGTGTGGCTCGACTTTATTCCTTTGGATGGTTTGCGTTTTCTACAGCTTTGGTTCTGGTGTTTATTCAGGATCTGTGAGTTCTTTGAATATTTTTATTATAATTATTCTGAAACCATTGTCTTCCTTGTCACTTAGGCTGCTTTTCTCAGAGAATGTTTTTATGGGAGAGCCCATTTTTGGAAAAGGTATCTTGTGTTGGTTATGCATGTTCTTTGTGCTGTTTGTGATGGAATCGAGTCATCTGGAGTTAGGTCACTGCAGTGCTTCTGGAACGTCACCTCTACTCCACTTCTGTTGAGCAGGTGTTTGAGTATCCATTTTCCATTGTCACAGCTTCTCACTTTATGGTCCATCTAAAGAGTGCTTGGAGTTCAGTCTTGTTGATGTGCCCATGGAGTACCAGAAGGGGTCCTGGCTCAGGCAGGGGTGGGTGTGGCTTTCGAGCGTAGGAGCAGAGCTTCTGTAGAGTCAGAAGGCTCTCAGCGTTGGTCTTCAGAAGTCTCGTGGTACCCTGGATATGCAGCTCTCAGGAAGTAGGGGTGAGGGTGGTTACTGGGGGTGGTGGTGGAGCACAGGAGGCAGGGGTGGAATGACTTGATGATGGAGGTGCTCAACACACACCGAACATACCTACTTTTATAAGCACAAGCAGTTAGGCTGTGACAACTGCATGGATGTGACAATTTTGATCAGATCAGCTATTTTCACAAAAAGATAAGCAAAAAATAATCCCTGTCGTTGGGGTAGATAGTTGTATGCACTAGACTTTATAACTGTGATCATCTAAAAACACCCCGAGAAGTAGCCTATATTTTGACGAAATTGGCCAAAATCAGAAAGTAATCGTTACTGCATATGTGAATACCCAAAGAGCTGAGATACAGGAAAACTTAACCTTCACAAATGCAGGCATACAAAGAGGACATTTTTTTTTTTTGAGGGAAGTGCAGAAGTGTTTGCACACAAAGAAAAATGCTGTAAAAACGCACTGTCACAGAGTCACATCTACGAACGCATGTAAAGCAAATTAGAAGTCTTTGTTCGGTTTCCACCTCTGGCATTGAGAAATGACGTGGAGATGAAACGCCTGGCACAGAACATTGCACAGAAATGTTTGTCAACTTAAGAGGCTGAGGAAAATTACCCAGAAAGACACAGAAACAAAGGAACTTGAAAAAAAATTAAAAAAAAGCGCACTTGACATCTGAGAGTCTAACCCGCACTAGATCTACCGTGTGGAGGGGCCCATGGGAGAACACATCATTAACGGCAGCTCGAGGGCTCCCATTAGGGAGAGCACCTGCTATGCTTTTCACTCAGGGTCTGGCTCTCCTTAAAGGAAGCGTGCACGTGGTTCTCGCGCGTTTTGAAATTCTGCGATCAGACATCCACTCTTCCGAACACCTCCTACTTCAGCTGCTTCTCTCCCGTGCCACGCTCTTGGGTCAGTTTGGGCACGTGGAAGTCCGCTCCTAGGCATTCAGACACAGATCAGCAATTTGGCAGAAACCATTTGGGTCCTAAGCCAGCAGCAGCCCAGATGCCCTCTTATTCTGCTGTGCACATGGTGATTTTTAGAGTAGCCAGTAACTTCACTGGCTTTGTGCAAGCGCTTTGGACAGAGGAACCGAAGGAATCCGCTGGAAGTGGCCTGGAAACCTTCCTGAGGGCTGGCTCTCATAGAACTGAAAGAGATTTCTCGCGCCTCCAGGGGGAAAACCATCAATAGTCCTAATGACCTGTCCTGTCCTGATCAGAACCATGGATGATCGGAAAGGCAGGAGAGCCCTAGAAGTACGGTAGGGACAGATACGTCCTGGCAGGTAAGCAACAGGTATGGAATTGGACTCAAGACCAAGTAGGAGATTCATGCCTTTCACTGGAAACATATACTATGACCCGTGGCTGGTGACATTATGATCTCTGTAGGAGAAATTTTCTACTGCCATTTTCCTAAACCAGTCTAATTTCTAACTGCATACTAAAAGCTTTCAACCTGTTATTGACTGGAAGACACGTAGAGATATGATGCTTTTTTGTTTGTTTGTTGGGAACTGGACCTACGCCCCTGCACGTGTAGAAACACATGCCCTACCACTCACCTACATAGAACCCCTGCTTGACTTAAATGTTACCATTCTCTTGCCAACCCAAAACCCTTCCCCAGAGCACAGTTCTCTCACCTCTGCCTGGGATTCTGATCCTAGGGATTTTGTTTTGCAGGATTTCAACATTTGAGATATGTAATCTTTGGGATTATGATAGTATTGCGGTAAAAATTAAAAAAAAAATGGCGGAATGGTTCCAGTGTGTATCCTGGCGGTCTTGCTCTCGCTAGTTCTGGCTCCAGGGGGCCACTGGAACTAGCACTAATTTATCTCAGTGGCTCCACGCTGTCCCCAAGTACTCTGACACAGGCAGTCCACGAGCTGTTCCAGTCTGCCAAGCTGCCCTGCCTTCAGTCGCAGCTCTCTTACTGCGGACTCTGCTTACATTCCCAGCATCCATACCCTGGTCCCAGCGGCGGCTGCCCTCTCATAACTCTCTGCTGCTGCTCTGTTTATATCCCCAGCATCCGCCTTCTGATAGTTACGGTATAAACTGCCAACAACCGGTTAAAATCAAGACTCAACAAACTGCAACCCAACAGTCAGATCTATATGTTAAATTCTCAATCCACAATACATCCACACAATAAACTTACAACCAGTTGATAAGGATATAAACTGCCCATCGTAAGATAAATTTGCCCACAGGAATCCATCCCAACTACATTGACAATTCAAGAGCACCTGGATCTGGGTCATCTTTCTCCACCTCCATCTTGATTCCCCTCCCGTTTCCTTCTCTCCCACCTTACAAAACCTTTGTCCCTGTCTTTTTTTTTTTTTTACTGTCAAATCATGGTCTTGACGTAACTGGTGCCAGCCCTCACCTGCATAATGACATCAACCTCAGGATTTTAGACTTCAGTGCCTTTTACCTTACATTCAGGATTGTGGTCTTGGGGATTGTGCATTTGGGGATTATGGTTGGCACTGCTTCCCTAGAATCGCCATAAGGAACCCAGATGTGCAGAACCTTGGCTTTAGCCTTGTGAGAGCCACTTCAGGCATCTTCTAATCTTCAGAACCAAAAGGTAAGTTTGAGTTGTTTCGGGGCTTTGAGATTGTTACAGCAGCAACAGGAAGCACGTTACTCACTCAGTGAAGAAGAGAATGCATCCCGGTCACGAACGAAAGCCCACACCACAGTGCTCAAGATCCCTGTATAAAATTAAAGACTAGACTAAGCTGAACGTGAAAAACGGGAACACAGCATGTTTTCAGTTATGAACTGGGCAGGAGTATCAGCACTGGTTACTGGAGAGTTCCAAGAAATATCTGGGCAGTGAAATACATACAGAACAGGAACCCAGGGGTAGTGAGGAGTTTAATTCAGTTCATTCTGCCAACAGCACATCAAATCACACAATTCATTGATAAGGAAGACATAATTAGCATGTAGAAAATTTTGTTCTTTGTAAACCGTGGGTAGGGTTTCTTTCTGTGAACCCCAGGAAGAGGTATAACATGCGATTACAGATTAGTTCACAGAGAAAAATCTCAGTACATGTCTAAAGGCAGTATCGGTGACATCGCCCATTTGTAACACCCTAAGAATGAGATTTGAAATAGGAAGACAAATCCCAAAGCCTAAAAGCATCAGCAGTGAATCCAAAATGAAAACAAAGCAAAATAAGACCAGAGAAAACTTTCTTAAGTCGGGAAAAGAAAAAAAAAGAAGAACCAATGGAAAGGAAGACTGTACCATGATGGAGTAGGGTCATTGCTGCTCCTTCTGTCACCCAACCTATGTGCCTGCTGCATCAGAAGCCGGAAGGAAAAGCACGTGGCCACACCAGTTGGTACAAAGAAGGCACTGGAGTAAACTCAGCATCCGTTTGTGATTTCAGAATGTCACAATGAATAAAAAGAAATGCTTTCATTTATGAATTTAGTAATATACATGTGTGTATATATGTATGTATATGTATGTATGTGATGACAATTAATAATAAAAGAGACCATGGAATGTTAAAGAGAGTAAGGAGGGGTATATGGGATGGTAAGGGGGTAGGAAAGGGAGGAGGGTAATGATATAGTCTCCAACAGTAATAGAGCACACAGACACACAATTCATGCTGTACACAGTCCTGTATGAACACATTTGACATGTTTTTCTAGGTTAACTCAGATACATATGTATCTTAAGGTATCACAGATTTATGCATGTGAAGTTTATATTTATACATCAAAGTCGAGTAGTGACCTCATGTCTGCAGTATACCCTTCCAAGGTTTCAGTTAGTTTGAATGAACACCGGCTTCAAAATACTAACAGAGAACCATAGCCTGTGTCTGCCGTGGATAAAGGGGATGCACAGCTCATGCTCCTCCCACTGCGGTCCTCCCTCATCTGCTCCGCTCTCTCTTCCACCGCATGCCCTGTGTAGGCCTGTGTTAAGTCTTGGTCCAGTGAGCCCTTCGTCCAATGGGAAGACGATCCAGAAGAACAGCAGCTGCCTACCTTCCAGTTTGCTGTGACGAGAATGGTGGGCGTCTGAACCAAACAGAGGCGATGGCAGAGGAAGGGTTATCTCCAAGAGAAGTTAATATGCTTTTTAAGGGTACGAGGTCCAACTTGGAACCCCACATTGATGGACAGTGTGGCGGAAGCTGAACAAGTCTACAATGCTTCTGGAGACCCAGCCCACAGCAACATTATCCTCAACAATTACTTGAGCTACGAAGAATTCCTTGCTTTTGTCCATAGGCAACATTTTCAAGCGTCTACCGACCCCAGCAGTAAAAAGTCACCCAAAGCACAGCCAAGAACTTATCTACGACATATACACGCTCCACAAATATTTAGCTAGTGAGGAAGTTAGACCACATTTTAAATTACTCTAAACTTTATTTAAAATTCACATCTAGGAGGTAATAGCTCTGTCGTTGTTAGCCTGCCCTTTTCTCTTATTCATGTTAAATCCTCATGTCCTTAAGCTTTTAAAGGGACCATACACAGGCATGGAGCTCTTAGAACGGACTCTCGAGCACGTTAGCTTTACAGCATATTAAGAACACCAGGCCCCAGTGTACACTCTGTTCTCACACCTTGCACACCAAGGCTAGTGTCATGATCCAGTGAAGTTGTGACTTGTCCACTGTTGCCATCTCACGTGTACCCTGACTTTTGACATCAGAGGATGTAAGAGCCCTCCCACCCACACTCTTGGAACACCATGCTGGCCGGTCAGATCACATAATGTACCACCCTACCTATTTCTGTTGCATAGTCCCTCTGACTTAGCATACACTAGCTGGTGAGGTTAGAGGATGTGGCCACTGTTCCCCCAACTTCCAACGCATACTACATGTACTCCTGGCTCGTGAAGTCAGGATGTGTGATCCTGCCGCATAGTTCCACCACACCATGCACACCCTCAAGTGTTCATGTTGGAGGGCACACAACACTTTCAGCACACACTTTCGCTGCATTCTATGGATCCCAGATGACGAAGCCAGAAGCTGTAATCCCTAGAGCTGAGCCAGGATCCCATCAGCTATCCAATCCATGGATCAATACTGTGTGTCCCCATGACTGAACTTCAGAGGAACTGAGCAGAGTCTTGACTTGACAAGGCGAGGTGACACCCAACACCAATCCAAGCCATCAATCAAGACAGGTGTCCAGAGGGAGTTAACTAACAAGCTAACTCCAGATGTGTAGGTCTCATTGAAAAACCGCAGGTAACTTGAAATGCCAATAACAGAGGTTTTCAATCTCTGTGGGTCATGACCTCTCTGTGGGTCAAACGATCCTTTCACAGGGGTCACATATCAGATATCATGACTATCAGATGTTTACATTACAATTCATAACAGTAGCAAAGTTGCAGTTATGAAGTAACAACGAGAATAATTTTATGGTTGGGGGGGTAACCACAAGACGAAGAACTGTATTAAAGGGTTGTGTGCAGTGTTGGGAAGGTTGAGAGGCACTGCCTCTTCCCCAAATCACCATCCAATAGTAGTGGAAACCAAGGAGAGCACTTTAGACAGAATTTCAGATGAAGATTTAAGAAGAATGATCGTAAATATCCTGAAAGGTTTGAGAGGCCACGAATAAACTTGTGAATGAATTCTAAGACATGATGAGTAATCTCTTGAATGAATTCCAAGACCACACAAGTAAACAGATGAATGAAATAGAAAAGGTCTATTTGGGATATGAAAATAGAATTTATCAAGGAGAGAGAAATATTAAAGAAAAACAAACCAAATGATGTTGAAAATGAAAGGTTCAACAATTCAAATAAACTCAGTGGAAAGCCCCTAATAGAGTGTATCATGTAGAGGACAGAATGTTCAGGGCTGAAGATGAACTGGAGGGACTAGATCACTCCGTAAAAGTTTTGAATGAAGCATGCGAGACATTTGGGACACCACATAAAGAGCGAATGTACAAATTATGATGAGTAATATTAATAATAATATTAATAAATAGTAGTAGTAATAATAACAGTAATAATTCCATGTGAAAGACACTGAAAATATTTCCAATAAACTCATAGGAAACCATTTCCCAAACCTAAGGAAAGAAATACCCATGATCTAGGTTCATGAGGCACGCAGAACACCAAGTAGATAAGAACAGAAAAAATAAAAACCCTCAGAATATCCTGTCATTGAAAACACTAAATATACAGAACAAAGAAAGAGTTTTGAAAGTTATAGGAAGGGTCAAGTTACACACGAAGGCAGGCCCATCAGAAAAATAGCTGATTTATCAGAGGAAACTTTCAAAGCCAGGAGGGCTTGGAAAGGCTGTATTTCCGGTTCTGAGGATCACAGCAGTCAAACCGGACCACTATATTCAGCAAAGCTATTTGTTACAATTGATGGTAAGAGAAACCTTTCCACGATGAAGGCAGGCTACAGGCATGTAAAACCGCTAAGCTAGCTCTACGGAAGAATCTGGAAGAATTCCTTTGGTCTGAAGAGAAGGTTAAGCACAGCTGAGAGGCCACAGGAATAGAAAAGATAACCCCGCAGTTGTTGAACAAAGGAGGACTAAGAAAACACCAAACACTATAAAATCAACAAAATGCGAGGAATGAGCACACTCCTGTCAATAACAACTCTGTATGAATGGACTCGAGTTTTGTAACCAAAACCAGAGACTCGCAGATTGGGCCAGCAGATCGCGCTGTGGACCACACAGCATACCCCACATCTGTTGCGCTTGCTTCTGCACCAACACCCTATTCTCCTCACAGGTTCTGCCCAGTGCAAAGCTCCTACTTAAACTCTGGTCTTTAGTCTCTTTCCTTGACAACTGGAAGCCATGCTATCAACCTCACAAGACCGTCTCAATGCCAACTCCCTGAGCTGCGCTTAGTATATTCCAGACACCCAAGAGTTTGAGCTGTGGTTCATGTGTCCACGGACAGAAAGGTATGTGCTACCGGAAGTACTCTGTGCCCCATCATAAAGACACCGAAGAGAAGCCAGACCGTGCCTGACTTCTTTCTTCCTCATTCAGAAATCTCTCCAAACACAAAAAGTTAATATCTCCATTTAAAAAAAGAATTTAGTTAATTAGCAAAGCACTGAAAAAGCCAAAAGCCAAAAGCTATGTAGTCTCAACACAATGGCTACGAGTTTTAAGTTCTTCTGTGTGTATATTTTACACAGTTATAATCATGCTGTGAATAAAGCCTTGTACCCTGAATTATTTTTGTAGATATTATTGCCACTTCTATTTCATTATTATGTCCTAATAACTGTAATTTTTAAACAACAACATAGGGTTTCTTTGAGTAGGTAAACTATAATTTACCTGGCTCTTTTCCAATTCTTCGACAGCTACATGGTTGCTATAGTTTGCCGTTCTTACAAACCGAATCGGGTAGGGTGAGTGAACAGAGACCAGTGCTGTGCGGTTAGGCAGCACGGATGCCCACAGCATTTGCAAGGGGCTGAAGGACAGAAGGGCTAGGGTTTGTGCATTGTAGTGTCTGATGTGTGGGAGCCACCTGAGAGGTGACTGTCATTGGTGCTGCCGGAGTGACTATGTCAGGATAAAGAGCCAAGAAATAGTCTGATGCACACTCACAGGTGAGTGACTGATTTTGACAATGGAGCAGTTTTCCTAGTCGGTAGGAAAGTGGGAAAAAGCATGCAGAGACACTGCCCAGAAACGGCCTTGACCCTTCTCTCATTCACTGTCACATTTCTACCCTGCCAATCCTGAGCATGCGTGTTCTGCTAGTCATGGCTTTTGCACTGTGTGATTGTATTTATCCCCTGAGGACACCCAAATAAGTCCCTGAAATTAAATGATGCCATGTCTGCACTGAAAACTGGCGGTCCTGGGGACTTTAAAACATCTCTTGATTACTTATACACAGCAATGGAAAGGCTGTGCAAATCACTGTTGGGCTGCATTGTTTCATGGAACGGCATCCGAAACAAGGCTGCCTGTTCAGTACAGATGCAATTTATTTAACTATTTATTTCTGGCCTGTAGTTGGTGGAAGCTGTATGTAGCCAGCTGATTCAGAGAAGTGAGCATGCTGTTATCATGACACAAGGGAACTTCATTCAAGCCTGCATGGAAGATGTCTCCTACACCACTCCACTCAGCCCACTAGCCAGTCTCTGTGAGGTAGGTAGGCAAGCTGATGCCCACTGGGTCAATGTCGCTCACCACCCAGGGACACTCTCTAGCACTCTGTGTTCCTGTGTTCCCACCAATAGAGCTGTCTGCTTACCAAGAATGAGTTATATTTGTTCCCAAGCCCACTAAGGCTCCTCGAACTGTTTTTTTTTTTTTAGTTTTGTAATTAAAATAAACATGAAAAACCAATTAAATAGAAGTGGGATAAATAAGAGAGTTTGCTGTTTCAATGAAAAATAAATTGAGGGGTTTGGAAGGGCTCAAGAAACAAAAAAGCAAATCACTCATGTAAAATTATAGATGTTGAACTGGGTGTGGGTGAGCTAACAGTGAGAACCTCGGAGGGGGTAGCCATATAAAAACTCCAGGTGATTTTATAAGGCTACTTCTTGTAGAAGAACCATCCCTCTCACAGAATTCCAAATTGGGAATTTAGAACAGCACATTGTCAGTCAGTACTTGTGTGGGAAACACCACAAAATTCCAAGAAGCCTCCCAACAGTCTTGGCCCTATACAAAGGATCATACTAGTTAGCTACATTTAGCTACAATCTAGATACAGACATTGTTAGAATGAACCGTTTACCATGGTTACACAGTTTCCAAGTCCTCCTCTTAATTCACAATTCCTAACCACAGATGTTCCCTAATACCCACAAGGGATTGCTTCTGGACCCCCATGGATACCAAAGTGCACAGATTATCAAGTCCCTTATATAAAATGTTGTAGTGTTTGTCTGTCACCTACACATCCATTGAAAAGCTTTAATTTGCCTCTAGACTGCTCCTGATGCTTAGTGTAATGAGAAAACTACATAATGAGAAAATTACATAACTGTATAATATATATAATGTATGTGGGATATTATATAAAAGATGTGTGTGTGTGTTTCATCTTCCAGTAGTACATACATTCTTAATGCCTATGTCTACATGAGATAATAAATTTGAAGTCCAGGTAGAATGAGGTGGCATACTTTATTTCTTTTATAGAATTATTTTTTACATAATCCAGTTTTTAAAACTTTAATCCTAGCTTCTATTTTCTTGCCTTTACACATACACTTTAGACTGAAGCTGTCATTAACTATATAATTTTATCACACTGAATCTGGCTATCAACTGAAGAATTGATATCTCTTATTTCTTGAATTTTACAATGCATGCTTATCATATTTTTTGTTTCTGAGCTTTTCTTTATCTGAAAATGCTTTGAATTTTCTTAGTTCCTGAAGAACATGTTCATTCGCTATATGGTTCTGACTTGACAGTAGTGGAAAGTCTTTTTAGTTTCTGATGGGAATCCACTGCCATCCCACTAGGCCCCAGTAGATACTATAATGTCTTCACAGTTTAGTCTTCAGCATTTCTGTCCACATTTCTCTCACCCTTACTGATTCCCAAGCTTCACAAGAGTGGCCCATTAAGCTCTGTCCACAACACCCAATGTCTTCTCCAGCCCAAAGTTTCAAACATTTCACAAAGGAGTTGAAGACTTACAAGCCACATGGCTAGATGTCTCAGAATCAACACTGCCTTCCTGATATCACTGCTTTTCATTTGTTGAGGTAAAATATCCTGACAAACAAACAAAGCAAAAACCCAAGAAAAACAAAACAAACATAAAAAACCTCCAAACCCAACAACAACAACAAAAATGAAAACAACAGAAACAAACCAAAAACAAATTATGGAAGGAACGGTTTGTTTGTGGTTACAGTTCAGGAGGGACAGAGTCCATCGTGGTAAAGATGTCATGGTAACAGGGTGGAAAAGTATAGCTGCAGTAAAAAGCAGGAAGACAGGTGATTCCATTTCATCCATATACAGGAGGTTTGGAGGTTTGGAGGTTTATGTTATTTACTTACTTTTTATTTTTGTTAAGTTAGGGAATTTTTAGTCTTAAAAAAAAAATCCAATCTCTTTATTGTCAGGTTCCCTCCCTGGACCAATCTCCTTTCCAAAACTAGGCATTTCCTGTGGAAGAGAGGCAGAATGTTTAGAAAGCCAAGTGTTATGGGTCAGGCATTTCATAACCCGTTCCCCTTCTCCTGGTTCTTGTAGTCTTTCTGTCCCATCTGCACGATCCCTGAGCTTCAAAGGGAATGGTATAAATACTCTGGAACTGAGCAATCAAGTGCCATTTATTTACAGCACCCCATGCAGCCATGCAATATTGCATTTACCAATGGTCACTAGAAAGAAAGGCATCTCCAATTAAGACTAAGAACAGCAACTTTAGTACACATAAGCACATATGGTTAAAGGGCAGTCTATGCAGTGTAAATTTATCCAAACAGCACTTGCGTTTCTACCAAGGACTTTTGTTCTCTCCCACCAAAAACGTTCGAATAGATTTAAAAATAGTAGTAGGCATAAATTGCCCTCTATGGTGTGAGTCTCAAGTTAGCCACAGAGCCACTGGTTACCACCAAAGAAATCCATGCCACTACCACACAAGAGGGCACTCTTGCTTGGAAGGTGGAGATTAGAGTTCATAGAGTTCAATTTGGTAAGACCACTACCTTTTCCCAACTCAGGAGCCTGCATAGAGAACTTTTGGGCACCATGAAAGTTAGCTAGTTGGGAGGAAGGTTCCATCTTGAGTTTTCTATCATGCAGCTACAGTAAGGTATTATTATTATCTAGCTTTGGTGGGCAACAAATAAGAATAGCAAAAGTTTGTATTGGTTGGGGCATGGGCTCTGAAACCTCCTAGACCAACAACTCATTAGATGGTATTGTGTACCTGGCACTGGGGTCTGGCTTTAAAAACCCATGGCTTCAAAAAGGATCTTTTGCTAGCTATGTAGAGTAATTCCTCTTCAAATCTATCTTTAAAAAAATTAAGTATTTTTAGCTTGATTGCAAGATAGAGGTTTCCATATGGCTTTTCAAGTCCTTTTGCTTTGGTCAGTCCCCCTCCCCCGCATCACTACACACATACAATTAGAGATTCAAAGCTAGATGCACATCTGTGGGAGAGCTGTCTTTCTGTGCCTGGGTTGCCTCATTCTATTTTTTTCCCAGTTTCATTCACTCGCCTGAAAATTTCATAATTTCACTTCTCTTTATATATGAATTAAACTGTGTTGCGTATATGTGCCATGTTTTCATTCTTTATTCATTGTGCCATCACTCAAGAAGTTTAAGATTTTGGATTTTTTGGATTTCTGGATTATAAATACTCAACCTGAATGAAGCTTGGGGTATGTGAAGCAAAAATGATGTAGAGGAAATCTCTTGTGTACTGTGTGGAAGCATCACCTGTCAATTAAAAAAAAAAACCCACAGACTTTGGCCTGCTAGTTTAAGCAGGAAATAGGAGGTAGAATAAATAGCAGGGAGAGAGGACTCTGGGATAGAGTCAGGCGGAGGAGGAGATTTTCCCTGAACAGTGATGGAAATGATCACATAAAACTGAGGAGAGGTAATCAACCATGTGGTTGGTTTTAGAATAGAAGAAATGGGATAACTGAGTTACGAGCTAGCAAGAAGAAGCCAAATCTTTTGGCCCAGGCATTTATTCCTAAATAATTTAGCCTTAGAGTTGAGCAGTTGTTAAATCAGGAACTTGGGCGTAGATGGAAAAAAACCTGTGGTTATAAATGGCGCCCAATGTGGGGCATGGAATCCAAGCTTAGAAAAGTTGCAGGTAAAAAGTGCAAATAACCACTTCCCAGAAAATTTCCCTATCTGGGTAGGAAGACAAATCCCTTTAAGAGAGAGCAAGAGAAGGCCAGTGAGCTAACCCAGGTGGCAGGTGCCAAAGCCGCCTTACAGTCTCTTTTGGGTGGAACCTGAAGAAACAGTAGCTGTGGCTTTCCCCAAGTATAGCATTGATCCAGAGAAAGGTAAAAAAGCAGACTACAGAGAGTGAGATGGCTCAATTCCAGGACATACTGGAAAAGCCTACAGCCATCCAGAGAAAGGGGCAGACCTAAGGCAGGGCAGAACCAAGAACCAGCAACCTGCTAGATGGAGCTAAGGGGGTGGAGTTAGCTGCCATAGACTCATGCTGGTCTGAGAAGCCTGAAGATTTTCCCAGAGCTGTAGTGGGACTGAAAAGCCCCAAACTTCTAAACTGGTAAAGTATTAAACTTAAAAACAGTAAAATAAAAAAATAACTGGGTATAAATAATCATAGAAATTGTTTAAATTGGTAACATGAGGTTCTTAGAGGTATAATTAAATCAGTTTAAGGCAGTAAGGCACATAAAGATGAGAGACATAATGACACAGAGCTCTCAGACTCTAGAAAAATCCCATTTTAAAGGGGTTAAGGATAGAAACAAAAGAGACAGACAGATGGCCAAATTGGAACTGACACATTACCAATAACGATTGCTACCACATTGATAAGTCTCATTTTAATACTGGTAGCCCAGATGGCTTCTTATGTCTTCTCAAAGTAAAGGACCTCAGAAAGACAAGAGAGGGAGAAAAATGAAAAATGGAGTCAAGCCTTAGCAGAAAAAAATTAGAAAAGGTCCTGAATAAAAACAAAGACTATACTAAGATGATGGAAATACAAGAAAAGGAATAAGGTGAAGAATGGACACAAGCCTTAGAAGAATAATTAGAAAAAATTATAAATAAAATTGGAGAAGATACTGAGATGAAACAGAGGAAGTCCAGAACCTACAGCATCACCTTGTAAGAAGCCTGCAAAAGGGCTGTCTATGTCTGTTTTAAAAAAAAATGCCTAAAGATGTTTTATTCAGCCTTGTTAAGGGAATTAGAAGGAAGTAAAAGAAATCCACAAGGTTATCAAGGACTCAAGTGACAATCTATAGAGGCGTAATATTTAAATAGATTTAAGGAAGCAATAATGACCTATGGTTTACAGTCACCATATGTCAAACAAATACTTATTAACTCGGCCACACAGAATTGCATAATTCCAAAAGATTGGAGAGATTTGCTGGCAGCCATCGCAGTGTCCGGCCCTCAATTACAATGGCTGGCATGGTGGAAAGATGAGGCTTCCATCATGGACAACTGAATAGGATGAGTGGCATTGATATTGTCAAGGATGAGTTACTAGGTGAAGGTGCATATTCTGAATTGAGAGTATAGATTATCCTTGGTAATTCTATCTTAGAACAATGTCATACAATAGCCTTAAATGTTTGGGACAAGTTTGAACAACAGAGGAGGAACTGAATCATTTACAAAGATAAACCAAAGTTCAAACGAATCTTTCACTGACATATAACAAAGATTAACTACAGCTCTGACTAAACCAATATCGGATCTGACTGCTAAAGAAATTTTAGTTGACTCTTTAGCTTTTCAAAATGTTAATACTTGGGCTGGAGAGATGGCTCAGTAGTTAGGTGCAATGACTGCTCTTGCAGAGGTCCTGAGTTAAATTCCCAGCAACCACATGGTGGCTCACAACCATTTATAATGGGATCTTATGCCCTCTGGTGTGTCTGAAGACAGTGGTGGTGTACTCACATACAATCAATCAATCAATCATTAATCTTTTTTTTTAAAAAAAAACATGAATACTCAATGCGAAAGGCTATTAGATCTTTAAGGGCCAGATCTGCACATCTTTATAAATGGATTAAAACTACTGTGAATATAGACTCTAATACTAACAATTACAGGAGAAATAAAAACATAAAATGCCCATTGTTGTGACTGTGAAAGATCAGGTCATCCCTAAAGGACTGTAGACAGACAGTTCCTAAGGATAAATTATTCTATAATAATAATTCAGGGGAAAGTTTTCTGTGAAATGCCGAAGATGTGGGAGGAATGGGCATATAAGGCTCATACTGTAGTTCATCCAAAGATATTTGAGGCAATTCCTAAATATCAGAAAACTGACTCAGGGGCTTTGCTCAAGGCCCAACAGGGTACATGAGCCATTCATCTCCTGTCCATCAAGAAAAGACTATTCTGAAAAACAACTAGAAAAAAAAATCAAAGCTCAATAGGACAAGCAGAGCTGCTCAAAACTTAAGCCATTTTGCAGAGATCGAGCCACTCAGAGATAAAACAAGAGATCCTAAAGATACCAAAAAAAAAAAGATATTTTGGCAAATTACTATAAATGATAAGAGACCAAAATTAAAAATACAGCTAGGTGGAATTGATATCGAAGGGTTAGTGTAACATCACAAGATGACAATGATGATGATGACACAATGACGATGACAATGATGATGCAATAACAATGACTGGTGATGATGATGATAATGATGATGAGGATGATGAGGATGACAATAATGACAATGATGACAATGACGATGACTAAGACAATGACTATGATGATGATGACGATAATGATGACAATGACAATGATGACGATGATGATGTTGATGATGGCAATGATGATGATATGATGATGATGATGATGATGACGACAATGATGACATTGAAGATGACTATACTGATGGCAACCATGACCATGTGTGTGGGAGGGCATGTCTATGATTTACTCAGAACAGTGGTCTCCAATAGGTGATAGAAGACTGCCGCTGCTCAGGGACATCTGTAGAGCAGAGGGAGGAAGAGGACCAGGGCAGTGGCTATTTATTAACAACCAGGCACCACCATGAGTTTCTTGGTATATACAGTGCCCAAAATGGTCACATAACACAGTAGAGAGGAAGAATCTTCTAGTACAATTTCTTTTGAATTCTATACTCTCCTTGGCTATCAAACACTTGGATTTAATTTTGATGTAATTTTCAAAATACAACATGAATTTCTCTTTTCTTCCTTATGAATCCATGACAGTTTTTCTTTCCTTTAATACAATGAACATATATTTGTTTTTGTTTTTGTTTTATTTTTATGTTGTTTTGTTTTTGAGACAGGGTTTCTCTGTGTAGCTCTGGAGGTTCTGGAACTCCTTTTCTAGACCAAGCAAGTTTCAAACTCAAAGGTCTACCTTCCTCTGCCTCCTGAGTGCTGGGGTTAAAGGCTTGTGCCACCACAAATACGTGGTGATTGTGTATTTGTTTTTTTTTTTTTTCTTTTTTTCGGAGGTGGGGACCGAACCCAGGGCCTTGCGCTTCCTAGGCAAGCGCTCTACCACTGAGCTAAATCCCCAACCGTGTATTTGTTTTAAGGATAGAACATATAAATGTCCTTAGAAACACACTACCCCTTCATAAATTCACCAATCTGATATTAAATGTTGGTTTGAAGGTATGTTTCCAATAAACAGAGGTTTAGGAATGCTGATTAGTTTACCTAACTTGTTAAAATTACACTGAAAGAATATTATAACCCTAAAAAGTTAACAACAATAGTTTTCAACAAGGTGGCTGAATAAATACCTAATTTTATGTTTGCCTAATTTCTATGGGTCTCTATTAAGCCATTTAAATGATACTCATTTCAATTTTAGTGGTAGCATAAAGATAATTGGTGTTTTGTACGAGATAGACCCCCCACACAAAAAATGCACTAAAAGTGTTGGACAACTTTATGGTCTTTAGTCCGTATCATGTTTATTAAGAAATTGAGCTTAAAACAGATTTGGAGAAAATTTACTTGAAGATTTTGAATGAAATTAGAAGGCCAATTTTAATAGTCCTCTGAAGGACTGAATCGCAAAGGAATTGCATCCATACTGTTTCACTGGTCAGAGAAAGTGTGAGCACTGCCCTGGATTGGAAATGGCTTGATAAATGGGGGAGAGGAGATGTGGGGGTGTGTGTGTGTGTGTGTGTGTGTGTGTGTGTGTGTGTGTGTGTGTGTGAATATGTGTGTGTGTGTGTGCACATATTTATGATGTGTGTGTGTACATTTGTGTGGTATGTGTATGTGTGAATGTATTGTGTGTTGAGTGTACATGTGAATGTATGAATGTGTGTGTTGTATGTGTGTGTTGTGTATGTGTTTGTATGGTATGCATATGTGTGAATGTGTGTGTGTTGGTGTGGTGTGTGCATGTGAGTATGTGTGAATGTATGAGTGAGTGAGTCTGTGTGTTTTGTCACCTAGGCTGACACTGACTTAAGTTCCAAGAAATAGGCTTGGCATCAGGAAGGACCATAAAGGGGCAGAGTCAGTATTTGCCACCTGTCATCAAGACTATACCAATATCCATGGCATGATTTCCCAGAAGACTGCCCTGGAGTGGGGACAGCATTCGAAACCAGACCGCTGAAGGGCCACCTAGAGGTCTGACTAGCATCTGAGGCTTAACCTCAGGCACCAATGTCCAGGAGAGTGACAGGCATCTGGGAGTCCTCACAGGAATCCTCACAGACTCACAATTGGGGCACCCTTTTGGGTTCTTAGTTTCATTAAGAAAAGAATTTAGAAACAGACTCTAGAGGAAGCTCAAGGACAGTTACATCAGAGTCTGAGAGGAAACAATAGGGTGGACAAGCTGTAAGTCTCAGCAGCTGCCAGGAGGAGAGAGATGGGGCAGGGGGAAGAGAAGGTGCTTGAGTTAGGATTCAGGAAAGCAGGGGTAGCATGCTCGACAATGGAGACTGTCGAGCAGCTGTGTGGTAGAAGCACAGGGGGAAGGGAGAGTCGAGCTGAAGAGCAAGAACACCAGAATATCAGAGCCAGTCAGACCAGACAAGAAACATGGCTATCCACAGGAAAGTAAGTTCCTGAGAGCAGCCTGGGCCCAAACGTTCGAGGCTAAAGAACGGTCGGCCTAGGTACCGTCACCTCCGCTTTGCAGGAAGCTGAGGAAACATGCAGGCCAGCTGCTTACTTAAGACCTCACAGGCAGAACGTAGCAAATCAGTCCACATCCA
This sequence comes from Rattus rattus, assembly GCF_011064425.1. NCBI lineage: Eukaryota > Metazoa > Chordata > Mammalia > Rodentia > Muridae > Rattus > Rattus rattus. The sequence continues at coordinate 72,366,862 of NC_046167.1, read as the reverse complement.
GCACAGCCTGTGACCTTCCCCTCTCGCTGCCTCCCTGAACTTTACTGCTAGCGAAGAGGTGATTACGGACTGTGACTATCGGGTGGGACTTGTTATCCCAGGAGGGTTTATGAGCTGAAAATGTAAACTGCTTCAAGATGTGCTTTGACAAACTCATGGGTGAAAGATTTGCAACAGTTTATGAGCACCAGGGGGAATTTCTAGTAATGTTTGTGAGTTCTGGTAATGGCTTTGTGTCAAATCAGTTCCCTCTGTAGCTTGCAGCATGCTCTCCTGGGTGTGTGTGTGTATGTGTGTGTGTGTGTGTGTTGCTCACTTGTTTGATGCAACCCACTTCTATAGCTGAGTATGGGTGGGAGCTAGGAGAGAGGATACCTGTTAATGCCTGGTATATACAAGGTGCTTTATACATGTTGACTAAAGTTCTGGGAGATAAATATTATTACATAAGCTGTGTGTGTGTGTGTGTGTGTGTGTGTGTGTGTGTGTGTGTGTACACAAGAAAGAAGCTCTGAGAACTTGCCAGGGCTACCTAGCTTGGAAGTAATGGGGGCAGAGTTTCAGTTTTCTTCTATGTGTTCTGTTTGGATGCTTATCTCCTTGCAAGGATGTAGACTGCTTCGATTTGCAGGTTGAGACACTGTCTCTGTCCTCCACCTCCTCATTTCCTGTGATTTTTGTGATCATAAGGAGGGATGGCAAAGTCAAGGGAATTGCAGATATACCATTTCCCTGTCTCTTCTAAAGTTAGAAATTTTGGGGATTTGTTTATCTTGGCGAGAGGTCGTGAGAACACCAGGCTACAGATTATGATGAGGAAAGAGCACGGATCCAAAAAGAGAGAGAGAGAGAGAGAGAGAGAGAGAGAGAGAGAGAGAGAGAGAGAGAGAGAGAGCTCCTCATGCTCAGATATGAAAAATGGTAGTGGTATCAAATCTGAGGGCAAACCATGGGCAGAATCCAGCCAGTCTTGCGATCATCTAGTTCTGAGGGTCTGAGAGGGCAGAAGGGGGCAGCTACCAGGCATCTGTAGTCACAGAAAAGAGCTGGGCTGTAGTCATAGGATGTGCAAGGATGGCTCCCTGCATCAGAAGGACACCTTGGTGGGTGTGAGTTTAGTTCTCCTGAAGCGCAGTTGTGAGGTGCTGCCAGCACATGGAGGGCTCAGGGGAGGGCTCGCCTGCCATTCGTGATGACGATGAGGAACCCGACAAACAGGAAATGAACTAATCCAGATATGGAGAGACAGAGTTCCGCTTACATATGAACCCTCAAGAAAACAGCTCACAGAAGCAGAGAAGAGGGTGACGTTTGAAAGAGGGAGCTGTTTGTTAGAAGGGGCAGACTTTCGGTTACAAGATGAACCAGTTCTGGGGATGTGAAGTCCAGTATGGATTCGCTGGTCATGTGGGATGAATGGTGAAGACCGGGATGTGTGTTTATATAGGTCACACAATCATCTCATATACTTTATTTGGTGAGTAAATACAAACAAAAGGAGGGGAACAGGAACTATTCTTGGAAAAAAAAGGACCTAGTTGTAAGAAGTAGAGAGCAGGCTTGGAGGAGAAACCGTAGGCTGTGTCTTTGTAGTCTGGAATGCTATAACAAAGCACCACAGACTGCTCGGCTCATAACAACAGAAGGTTCTTGTTGACTGGACTCAAGTCTAAGATCAAGATACCACCTGGTTCTGTGATGAGTTTTTCTGGTCGGCTGCTTGCTGTCGATTCATATGACATAAAGAGGGTGAGGGAGTCCTGTGGGCCTCTAGGACATGCGCCTCACCGAGGAGGGCTCCCGCTCCTGACCAAAGTGAGTCCCTGAAGGCCCTACCATCACATGGAGAAGGAGCAGGGAGGGGTGGGGTGGGAGGTGGGGAGGTGGAAGGGGAAAGGGGGAAGGGGATGGACACAAAATCCAGTACCTTGAACAAACTTGTTCTGAGCTCCCCAACAACCTAGGTAAAGAAGGAAATCGTAAGACTGAAGGCCAGTTTTGTCAACTTGACCAAACCTGGAGCCACCTGGGAGGGGAGTCTCCATGATGGACTGTCTAGATGAGGTTGGCCCCTAGCATATCCCTGGGGAATTACCTTGGTTAGTGGGGGGAGAGCATCCACTGTGGATAGCAGCCCTCCCAAGGCAGGGGTTCTTGAACTGTGTGAGTGGAGATGCTGAGCCAAGCTCTAGCATGGATTCTTTAATTTCTTTCTTGCTGAATCTTTATGTACATAATGCGTCCGGAGGGCCAGAGGCTCTCCTAGTGTGATTTCACAGCAGTGATGGATGGTGACCTGGAGCACTGAGCTAAAATAAGTCCCTTGACCTCCAAGTTATCTTTGTCAGGGTATTTTGTCACAGGGATGAAGCCAAGGCAGAGACTACCAACACTCTCTGATGGAGGGAAGGAAGGCTCCTAACTCAGGATTGCAGCTCAGAGCTGAGAGAGCTTGTCCTATGATTCTCTACTTTGGAATATCAAATGCCATATAATTTTATAGGGAGATTTTTATGTTAAGACAGTCAATGCAGTAAGATATCTCAATTATTCATAAATGGAAATTTACTGACTGCTGTTTCTGCACTTATTTCAATGTAATACCATACAGTGTCATGTTATTGATTTAATGAATTATTAATTAGAAGTAAATATCAATTTGATGATTGGAATTTTATAAGTAAGTAAAGATGAATTAACAAACTAAGACCATGTACAGCAATCCAATGAGAAATGTGTTCACAGCTTAAAATATGATGTTCAAAGTTACCTTCTCTCTCTCTCTCTCTTTTACGTTTGAAACCCCATTGAAAGACAACTTTCGGGCTGGAGAGATGGCTCAGTGGTTAAGAGCACCGACCTGCTCTTCCAGAGGTCCTGAGTTCGATTCCCAGCAACCACATGGTGGCTCACAACCATCCCTCTTCTGGTGTGTCTGAAGACAGCTACAGTGTATTCATATAAATAAAATAAATCTTTAAAAAAAAAAGACAACTTTCTCTTTTTTCTTTTATTCTTGGATATTTTATTTATTTATATTTCAAATGTTATCCCCTTTCAATAGTGTTCAATTGAGGACTGTTTTAGGCATCCCTTGTGGATACCAAAATCCACAACTAGGATTCCTCATATACAGCATGGTTATATTTGCATATGACTTATGAGTGTACTCTTACTTATGGTGTCCAACCTTTTGGCTTCTCTAGGCTATACCTGATTTTGTCTTGAGCCACACACAAAACACACCAACATCAAAAAATATTGATGCACAGATATCTGGTTCAGTGGAAGTAGGTACAGTTCTCTGTGAGTTCTTAAGGTGTTAGACATTTTGTTTCTAATTTTACTCTTACTGTGTATATTTTTATACACAGTATGGCATGTATGGCAGTATGGGCAAAGGCACCTGCCATCAAGTTTGATGAATTATGTTTCATTCCAGGCTCCTACATGGTGTCAGGAGAGATCTGACTCCAGCAAGTTCCCTCTGTGCTGGAGCAGGTGCGTGTCTACATGCATGCACACAGACAAACAAACGTGTTATTAAAATTTAGAAAAATAGTTGCTCACAGATGTGGGTGCTGCCAAAGAGGATGGCAGGAATGGATGCAATGGTGAATCTCGAGAAGTTTTCCCTTGAAAGAAAGGTCTGTAAAGATACAATCACAGGGGCTGGAGAGATGGCTCAGTGGTTAAGAGCACTGACTGCTCTTCCAGAGGTCCTGAGTTCAAATCCCAGCAACCACATGGTGGCTCACAACCATCTGTAATGGGATCGGATGCTCTCTTCTGGTGTGTCTGAAGACAGCAACAATGTACTCACATACGTGAAATAAATAAATAAATAAATCTTTAAAAAAAGATAAATAAATAAATCTTTAAAAAAAGATACAACCACGGGCTTTACACCACCACTATGTAACAGTTTTCACAGTTCTATTTTTTTCTGTCACATAGTAGCAGACACAATAACTGGGAACTTGATAAAGATGGTGTACCAGTGTTCTTCCACTGAGAATGGTAGCAAGAATTAATTGTAAGTGAAACTCTAAAACTTAGGTCAAAGGGGAAGTGTTGGGGAAGTGCAGGGGTGGGTCTTCTGTATTCGTTACTTTTCTGTTCCTGTAACAAAACCTCATGACCAGAGAAACTTGAGGAGAAGGCTTATTTTGATTTATGGTTCCGGAGAGATAGGAGTTCTTGATGGAGGAGCAGGCAACAGGCAGCAGGCATGGCTATAAGCTTATATTTTCAAAACTTACTTTAATAAGTGTACTTAAATCCTTTAACCTCCCTTCTAACCCATCACCCACCAGAGGTAGTGGAAAGGAAAGGCTACTAGGGCAAAGGAGGATGTGGACCTGTCTTGAAATAGTTCTTTGGAGTGAATCCAATCTGCGTTGTCAGGATATCAGCAATTCGGTTTACACAAATCAGCAGCAGTAACTTGATCCACTTTTAAACACCATTCACAAACCAGCAATGGCAGTTCGATCCAGAAGAAACTTCGAGGCTCTGCCAATTGGCCTCAGTACATGGAAGTAGCAGGAAGTCCCTGAAACACCACCAGAAGTTCTTTGGTGTGTTTCTCTTCGTGTAGAAACCATGACCAGCTAAGAGTGGCGAGGTAAACCAATACCACACAGCATTGTCAGTGAAGACCAGCGTCAGCAAAACCCAACAATGACCAGAAAAGAGTGGCAAGGCAAACTCAAACCACACAGTATTGTCCACTGTCTGTTGGGTTATATTTATACCCTTTCCAAATATCATGTACTCTCTCAGGTGTCTGCTCTAGCAAAATATCACATGCCCTTTCCCCCGGCTGCTTCCAGAACACCACCACATTTTTGTTCTCAGCAAGATGTCCTCCTACCTGCCTGCTTCAGCAAAAACATCCTCTCATAAGACAATTTCCAGGGAAACACCACGTGACACAACGGATTCACCAAAGAAACTAGAAATTTCCACTTCACGTGGCGGCAAGAACAGAAGTGGGAACTCCTCTCATCTTGAACTGAAATCGTAAAACAGAGAGAACAAGACAGTACCTTACTTCCTCCAGGAAGGCTGAACCACCTACCCAAACAGTGTCACCAAGCAGGGACCAATCATTCAAATATCAGAGACTTGGGGGACATTTGCCATTCAAACCATCATATTCGCTCACTGTGGTAAATGGCATAGTAGGAAAAACTGAAGCCTGGGGTGCACTCTCCACAGTCCACTTTCCAGCTCTGACTCCCTTTGTCCCTCTGGGGCCCTGTCACATCCATGTGGAGACATAAGCCGATGGGACTATTCTGTTTCCACTTCCCTTGAATGGCGACTCCTCACACACCATTTTGTCAAGTGCACAGCCCAGCATCACACCATCTGGTACTGAAGCAGGGAAGAGACTCGTTCCCATGACCCTAGAAATGGACTCAGGCTGTTCAGTCAGGAATCTTAGGTCACACAACACAGATGTAGAAAGGAAGCATGAGCCAAACTCCTGACCATGAGGAGGGCTACGACCAGGGGACGGACTGCTGAGTAGGTCCCTCTAACCTATGTAGCCTTCGTGAAGGTTTCTCTTGCCCATGTCTAAGAATGCTCTTTGAGGAAGTGGATGGATGAAAAATGGCGCCCATTGGTCACACAGCTAGAACTCTGCATGTGGAAATCCATGCACATAAACACAAAAGTCAAATCATGGGTGCATCTGTCACAGGGTAAGAGCTCCACAGAGTGTGTGGCTCATGGCGTCCACGTGGGCAGCTCAGGCGCACAGCACTTTTATCGTCTGTCACAGGTGTTTAACTGGACAACTCCAGTCCCGAGGCCCCAAAAAGAGCATGGTTTACTCAGAGTCATGAAATAGAGGCCCGGGGCTGAAATTTAAATTCACTTCTGTCTGATTTTGAATTCTGTGTTTGTGTTACTTTCCTGACTTTGGGAAGAGAGAGAACTTAGTTCTTCAAATCTGTTTTTAAATCTATAAAGTGAAAATAAACCCCTCAAAGAACTGTGAGGAGGATTAATGAGGTCCTGTGAAGCCAATCCCACAACAGAGTAAATTGTTGTTTTCGATAACTTTGGTTTCCTTCTTCAGCCTCTGCGGGGGTTGGAAGGGCTGGGGTAGGGGAGAGGAGGGAGGTAGGATGAATACACACTTTCTTCTTCAAATACTGCAAATCAGAGAAAAAGGGCTTGAAAGCAGATGAAAGTCTCTCCCTGGTTAACATCTACCATTAGACACTGATGTTGGGGAGACAGAGAAATTCTGAGGCTTGATACCAGGGATTAGCTAATTAGACTCCAAAGCCAATATGTTTTGCTTCAAAGAGAAAAGTGATTTCAGATGCAATGGGGACTTTTCCCCTGAAAGACACGGGGAGTGTATCCATTCCTGGTTATTTATAGCCAAGAGAGGTAATGGGCTGATGGGGTAGGTGGGGGTAGTTGATGTGGATAAATGGGGTGGGTATGGGATGGGGTGTGGGTAAATGGGGGGTGTAGATGTGAATGTGTGTGTATGGGGGTGTAAATGCTGGTGTGATGTGTGCAATGTATGTGTGTGTGTATGAGTATGGGTGTGGGAGGTGGGGTTGGCATGTGGGTAGGTATGTGCAGTGTATGTATATGAGTGCATGTGTGTGTATGTATATGGGAGTGGAGGTGGGGGTAGGCATGTGGGGTGAGTATCAGGGTTTGAGGGGTTTGTATGTGTGAGTGTGTATGTGAGTGTGTGTATGTGTTTTTCTCTGTATGTGTGTAGATGTGTGTGTATGTGTGTGTGTGAGTGTGTGGGTGTGTGTGTGTGTGTGTGTGTGGTGTGTGTGTGTGTGTGTGTGTGTGTGTGTGTGTGTGTGTGTGGTGTGTGTGTGTGTGTGTGTGTGTGTGTGTGTGTGTGTGTGTGTGTGTGTGTGTGTGTGTGTGTGTGTGTGTGTGTGTGTGTGTGTGTGTGTGTGTGTGTGTGTGTGTGAGTGTGTATGTGTGTGTGTGTGTGTGTGTGTATGTGTGTGAGTGTGTGTGTGTGTGTATGTGTGTGTGTGTATGTGTGTGTATGTGTGTGTGTGTGTATGTGTGTGTGAGTGTGTATGTGTGTGTGTGTATGTGTGTGAGTAGGTATGTGTGAGTGTGTGTGTTGAGTGTGAGTGTGTGTGTTGTGTGAGTGTGTGTGTGAGTGTGTGTGTGTGTGTGTGTGTGTGTTTGTGTGTGTGTGTGGTGGTGCTGGTCAGTGCTTTCATGCTTGCCTTGTGACTTTCAAGACTCTTTCCTCTCTGAGGAGTCTTCTCCAGAGAGAAGGCTGGATCATAAGAAGGTGGTACAGGCTTTTGGATTCTGATAATATGAGATTCTGTGAAAACCATCTTTTGAAAAGATGAATTTTTAAAATGGCAGTAGCTTGTTTTGCCTTTGTAATTCCCAGGGCCTCGGTGTGTCTGTGACAGAGGTTTTGTGCCATTTGACAGTTAAGGTACAAGGGGAAGTCCCCTCCCCCCCTTCTCCCCTGCCCCCTCTTTCTAAATAATTTTTAAAATTTAAAACATTTTTATACAATATATTTGGATCATGTTTTCTTCTCCCTCAGCTCCATACAGATGTTCCCTATCTCCCTACCCAATACCCTCTTCCTCACAAACAAAAATCAGAGTTAAAAAAAATCAAAAGAAACAGAATGCAAAAGGAAATGAAAATGCCAACACAGAACAGAACAAAAGGGCTTCTCCCTTTCCTCCCCAACAAAAGTACAGAGTTTGTTTAGTTTTGGCCAATGATTCCTGGGCACCGGACCGGGCCTGGCCTGACGTGTGCTTGGTGCACCCAGTGAGTCTCTGTTGCAGATAACTGAGTTTCCTTCTCCAGCAGTTATCAACGGTAATACCCCTGTGGTTAGGGTGGGATGTCACATCTACATCTCTCAGCTACAAACCGTGCAACTGCTCTCTATCTATTCTCAAGCCGTCACAGCAGTAAAGCCAGACTGACCACGGAACAACATTCTCTCTTCTAGGTTGAAAGAGAAGGTAAGAACCCTTCATGGTTGCAGTCACATTGGAGACATTCATTCATCTACTGGCTCAACAGATGCTCCCTGGGCTTCCGTGATGTCTCCGAAGCAGTGGTCTGGGTTCAGGGGATGGAGCTGTGAGTCTGTGGACAGCGCTCTTGCTCTGAGTGTGCACATAACTACCCAGGTAAGGTGGTCTTCAACATCCCACATTCCACGTAGTGTGCACGTCACAAATAATGAGTCCGAGGTGAATGGTGTAGGACCTGGGGTAGATTACGTCAGGCGACCTGGGGGCTTCTTGGAGGAGCTGGCACCTGAGCAATGTCTTCACGAGATTAGGATGTGAGCTGGGTGAGGATCTGGTGCAAGAAAGTTCTGGCAGAGGGCTTGAAATGGCAAGACGGCCTGAAGAAAAAAGGTTTCCCATGGTTGAAGAATCAGGGGGGGGGAAAGTGTCAGCTCAGATCTGGGGCTGAACATGCAAAGGCGGACAGAGGTAGAGATGAGGCCAAAGGAGGTAAGGAGCTAACTAGACCCAGAGACATCACCCAGGACCTAAGAGCCAGGTGACTGGGGTTTGATTAGTTTTACCGGAAGGCTGCCAGACACATTGGTTTACTAGTGCCTGCAGTTAACTCACATGATAGCAGGAGGCGCGAGTGGCTGGAGCAGAGTTTTGCAGCTGGTGAGGGCTGGGTCTTTGTATCAGGGCTTTGACAGGCAATAGTTCCCTTTCTAGCCGTTCTCATTATTTGACTGCAGTGTTTGTTCTAGAACCCTTTACTTCATGCCTTGTGGTGGCATCATGCTATCTCATAAAGCAGAATACACCTTTACTTCTGTACTGTGGTCTTCCATGTGTTTTAAAGGAGAGGGTTAGTTCCTTCGAGCTAGCCCAGGAGGCGCACACCCGACAGTCTCTGAATAGAGACACAAGGTGGTTTCGAGCCTGGGCTGTCCCATCTCTCCGCTCCAGTTTAGCCTTTCTGTGTAGAATGGGACTGTTTCTATTTTTGAATACACAGCTACCGTGTTGTGTCTTGCTTTGTATTGAACCAATGTTTCTTCTTTCCTTCCCTCCTCCTTCCCTCCCATCTCCTTTGTTGAAAGGAGATGCTGCTATACAGCCGGAGGAGCTGGTGTGGAATTTACATTTAGCCTACACTGGCTTTTATTTCACTCACTTATTGACAAGATCTTGCTATGTAGTCTTGGCTGACCTGAGAGTCACTATGTACAGCACACTGACCTTGAACTCATGGAGCTCTACCTGCCTCTGCCTCCAGAGTGCTGGGATCAAAGGAGTGGGCCACCATGTCTGGCTCACCCACACTGACTTGCCTGCTTTCCATTAATTAATTAATTAGCTATTAATTAATTAGTTAATTAATTCACTTTACACCCCATACACAGCCCTCTAGGCCCTCCCCACAACCCTTCCCCTCTACTCCTTCACTTCTGAGAAGAGAGAGGTCTCCCCTTCCTGCCCCCCATACCAACTCCTCAAGTCACTGCAGGACTGGGCACATCCTCCCCCACTGAGGCAGACTAGTTAGAACAGGATCCACAGGTAGGCAACAGAGTCAGGGAGAGCCCCCACTCCAGTTGTTGGGGTCCAGCATGAAGACCAAGCTGCACATCTACTTCATATGTGGGGGGAGGCTAGGTCCAGCCCATGCTTGCTCTTTGATTGGTGGTTCAGTCTCTGGGAGCCCCCAGGGGTACAGGTGAGTTGACTCTGTCTTGTTCACCTCCACTGCCTTTTCAGTGATATCTTCTCACCTCAGCCTCGTCAGGTTTGAGGTAATAAGTACATGGCAATTTCACTTGATATTTTTGAATGTCTGCCCATTCATTTTCAATGAATATATTTCAATATCCCCCCCATTTCTCCTTCAAGTCACATCAATAAGATCTACATATGGTCTGACTCTGCCATTTTTTTTTTCTGGCTCAGTGATGTAATATCCAGCTAAGAGTTTCTCCCTTGGAGGTAACTGTTTTCCAACTGACCTCTCTGCCAGTTTAGCCATCTGAACTTTCAGTTTAAACTCCTTGCCAGCTCAGCACGTCTCTCAAAAAATGGTTGCTCTCATCAAACCAAGCTTAAGCTTTATGGAATCAATCTCCTGGACTGTGTCATCTCCCAGCGGGTCCAGCATCACACAGAGAGGTTTGGTACCTCCTCTCCATCTCCGCTCACCTTCCTGAGGATTCGCTTCTGGCCACTTCCGTTTCTGGTCCATGCCTTCCTGTTTCTCATCTTGCTATGCCCTGTTAACACAGCACATTTCCAAGCAGTCTCCTCAGAAAAGAGGTGTGGTGGTGCTGAAAATACCCGGAATCTTTATTCCTGCCTCACTAACAACCTGGCTGGCTCTAGAATCCCACATAGGAATTTTTATTCTCCCTTCAGAACGCTAAGGTGTTTACCATTGCTTCCTGGCTTACACATTAAAAAACAAAAACAAACAAACAAAAAACCAAAGCGATCCTTACACCTGATCTCTTACATGTGACCGTTTTCTCCTGGATGTAGTTTCTCCTGCGTGCCAGTGTTCCGAAAGTTCACAATTATTTGTCTTGGTGTTGGACGATTTTTATCCATGGTGCTGGCTTTGGGATGGGTTCTTTCAATCTGTCCTGTCCTGTCCATCTGGGAATTTTCTAAAGTCTGCTTTAGTGGTGATTTTCTTCTCTATTTTACTTCCTCTCTATTTCCTCCCATTATTTGAACATTGGAGTTCTACATCTCATATTTTTTTATGATGGACAAGTTTTTCTCAACACTGACAACCCTACTGAGGTAATCATTCCTGCTCCCACCACCCCAAGTTTCTTTTAAAAAATTAATTGATTCATCGACTTTTTTCATACTGCATGTAACATGTTCTGGTGACACCCAGAACCTCCCTTATCACTCCTCACCAAGCCTCCCCCACCCCAACAAATCTCCCTTCCACCATATGTCTTTTTGTTTGGTGATTCATTGAGTTTAATCAGGACAGCCTACATGGGCATGGGTGTGGAGCTTGTTACCAGTGGCTACATCACTGAAGGAATGGTTCACAATGGTGGTCCAGGGAGGAGATGGGATCCATCAGTCCCTACCCCATCCATGACTAAATATTGATAGATTCTACCTTAGATAGGTCCTGTGCATGTAACCGTGGATGCTGTTAGCTCCGAGTAGACCGACACATGATGCCTAGAAGACAGCATTTGATAGCCACCTTTCCATATCTAAGATCTCACATTCATCGTATCCTCTGCTTTGATGTTCCTTGAATCCTGGATATTTATTGAGGTCTGAATGCCTAGCAATCATGTATTCTCTGCATCTTGACCAGCCATGAGTCTTTGCATTGGCCTCGTACAAGGCTAAAATCAACTCTAATATACGGATATCTCCTACATAAATGTGAAGGGGATGGTTTACCAACACGCCCATTTTTCAAAACAGAATGAGTAGAATCCCTGTTAGGATTTACGACCTCCCAGTTATGGACTTTTGACTTTTGATACCAGGCATGAACTTCCTGCTGAGCAGGCCTCAGAGCCAATCAGAATGCCGTTGGTTACTCTGATAACAGTCGTGCCATTATAGCATGCATGGGACCTTTTGCGTGGCAGAGCAGTATTGTAGTATGCAATGTCCACAGCTGGGTTAAGATCCTTGGTAACTCTTGTCCCCAGGAACCTGAATTGCGACTTCCATCGCCATGGAAACTAGCCAGCAGGGGAAAGCTTCCATCAAACTGTATGTTTTCTCTATCCTTCATTCAAGGTGTATGATGTCCTTGACAGTAGAATCTTAACTGTCTGGTTCTGGTGGGCCCATCAAGAACGATGTCAATTCCCCATATTATTTTGGGGCCTCTGTGGATTTCTATGAAAGTCTTGATGAATATCGAGAAACAAAAGTAATTTCATGGGCTCTATCTTTTGATCACAATGAAATATATAAGTCAATAACAAGAGAAAGGCCAGAACATACACAAGTATGGAAGTTGAATGGCATATTATTGAGCAATGAGTAGGTCCCTTATGAAATCCAGAGGGAATAAAAGTGTTCCTGGAATTGAACGAAATGAAAGCACAGCATACCAAAGTCTAAAGGATACACAAAAGCAATCCAAAGAGAAGTTTGTAGGTCTAAGTTCCTACATTAGGAATAGAGAGATTGCAGCTAGATAGCTTAATGATGCGGCCAGTGCTCTGGAAAAAGAAGACTAGTCTAGATCCCCACGTCAGCAGAAATAAAACAGTACTAAGACCAGAGCAGAAATTAATAGAATAGAAATGAAAAGAATACAAAGAATCAACGTAACAAGGTGAGTGAGACTGACAAGACTTTAGCCAAAAAAACAAAACAAAACAAAAAAAAACCAAACAAGGAACAAAAAATAAAAAACAAAACCAAACTAAACCAACAAAACAAAAGCAAACAAGAAACCAAAATCAAAAACAAGAAGAGATGAGCCAAATTAATAAAAATTAAAATTAAAATGGGCACAATTACAACCCATTGTAGTAAAGATCCAAACATCAACAGTAACCGAGCTGTTAGCAGGAAGGGTAAGATGAAATAGACCTTTCCTCTCCCAATGTCTTTCTGGTCAATGTTTTGTTACAGTAACAGAAAACAAATGGATACAATTACTGTTTATGAAAGGTGCTCATTACTGAGCCCCCTCCCTCATGATATAGTGTATTTCTATGTGACAGGTATTAAGAAATAGGTCTCCACAGGACACAGGGTGAAAGGTATCTTTAGATGTAAATTGTCCCTTCAGGCTGGGCAAGATATAAAAAGAGCGTTTTGTCTTCTGATTTTTCTTATGCTTTTGAATGTGATGGATGTGTTAGCCCTAGGAAAAGAAATAGGCTTCAAAACCTAATCTCTCTTTGGCATGTCAGCAAGATGCAAAAAAATCTGTAGCATTTATAAACAAATCGTGACAGCCTGTCCTGGCAGCCCTTGATGTCTGCAGTGAGGAAAATGCTGCCCAGACTTGGGATCTGTGAGGAGATTATTTCCTGGATTACCAGGACTTGGATGTGTGTTATCTCGGTTCTCCAGAGCCTCAGAGGCCAACCTTCCCACCTCCACAGCAGATGGCATTGTGATGTGATGGCGGCATCATCATTTCTGTCTTGACTGCTCTGACTCCAAAGCCTCAGGTATAGGGTTTGGGGGAAACAAGACTTCCCCTTTTAAGACTCTTTTATCCATTAAAATTCTTTTCCTCTGGAGGGTTTTGTAGGTCTCTCCGGTGGGATCATACTCCACACATGAAAATGATGTGTATTACTTGAGAAAGAATTTCTACTCAGTAGAAGAAGTGAGGTACAGTTTTTACTCCTACTCTCCTGCAGCTCAGAAAAAAAGTGCCCTAAAGTCTGAGTGTATGTGTGAATCTCTCTCTCTCTCTCTCTCTCTCTCCTCTCTCCCTCCCTCCCTCCCTCCCCTCCCCCCCTCCCATCCCCCCTCCCTCCCCTTTCCCCTCTTTCCTTTCCTTTCTCTTTTCCTTCTTTTTTTTTTTTTTTTTTGCAGACAGAATCTTTGCATGTAGCACAGGCTGACCGTGACCTCATGGTCCTCTCACCTTGGCCCTCAATTCTCCCCCATTTTCTCCCTCCATCCCAAACTCTGTGGAGAAAGCCTCTTGTGTACTGTATGGCTATAACACCTATCAATTAAAGCTGATTAGCTGTTTCTGAGGCAGGAAATAGAAGCTGGGATGTCCCACAGACAGAATCTGGGATTCTGGGATAGAGCAGGTACAGGAGGATGGGGTTCTGGGGAACAGGAAGGACACTCATGGAACCTAAGCAGAGGTAACTTGCCATGTGGCAGAACTTAGAAAGGAACAAATGGGGCATTAATTTATTAGATGGTCAGAGAACAGCCAAACCTCATGGCCAAGGAGTTTGGGGCCAGGAGGAAAGCATGCATTTTACAGGGCTCTTCCAGAAGAAATAAATCAATCTCTACCTGCTGCCTCAGACTTTCATTGGCCAGGGAGGAATAGTGATGACTGAAGATACTCGGAGAAGGTACAGCACGCAGACTTTGCATTACCTTGGTGGACACAGATGTGAGACTTACCTGTCCTGATTTACTCCTACTGCCCCCCCCAACAACCCCAGCATTCAGGGGAACTTTGCACCAGCCTTTCTTCTATTCTTCAGGCCATTCATGCCCCCTAACAACCATTTCCTTCCTCCATAAATTGTTTGTTTTAAACTGTAATAAACCACATGGACAGGTGAGAGGGCTGTCAGTAGAATCCGTGAATTTCAGCTTTTTTTTTTTTAAGGAGTAATCCTGTGAACTGCAGGTCCCAGGAAAAGGCTTTCACATTCATTGCTGAGCAAATAATAATGTCAAAATGATAGCTTTAAAGAGCTGGGGTGCCTCACTAGATGCATGGGAAATTCAGGGTGAAGATGGAGAAGGAGAATTCTGAATATTGAAGTCCAGGAAAGTCTCCCACAGCAAAGTTAGAAAAATACCTGTCTGGGGAGTGTGTGCAGCAAAATCTATCTAGACAGGGGACAAGGCCTTAGTGGTAGGAGGACCCAAGACCGTTCAAAGGTTCTTGGAATTGAGGGCCTTGAGGTACCAGGAACATGAGAGAAGATTCTTTCTGCGTCAGTTCTTGGTGAGTGACACAGGCTAGATCTGTGTCTCCAGCAGGAGGGTCACTTTTACAAACTCCGGTCAATGATCCGGGACAGCAGAAGGGCCAGAGGCCACTGCGTGTCCTGTGACAAATGCCATTTCTTTAAAGAATGTTTTCCATCAGCAGTGCTGGACACTGACGTCTGAGTCTTGTCACATCACTTCCCAAGGGGCCGTGGAGCCAGGCAAAAATGTTCTCTCTTATCCAAAGGAATGGGACCTCATTTGTCATGAGGATGAATAATCCATGGGAAGCCCTAGGCACTGTTAGGATTTCTATTCTAAGGACGTGTGTATGTGTGTGTGTGTGTGTGTGTGTGTGTGTGTGTGTGTGTGTGTGATGGAGACACACACACACACACACCACCACCACTACACCACTACCACCATCACCACCATCCCAGTGTGGCTCCTCCCCTCTTTTTTTTTTTGCTTTTAGCAGATTATGGCTCTCTCACCGCCCATATCCCTCCGTGAGTACTGGTGGAGTAGAACACGCATAGCTGTGGACGGAAAGCCAGGTCCTTTCCTGGCTTCTTTCTCCCTGTGCCTGCCAGGGTTGTGACAAAACTAGACACACATCCAGCCTGCCTAGACAGCACAAATGTCTCTTAAAGCTCTAAGGGCCAGGAGTCCAAGAGTCTGGAATTGACTACATTGGTTCCTTCTTGACGTCTGTCTCCTAGGCTTGTAGATGGCCACCTTCTGTATCCTTATGTGGTCCTCCCTGTGAGTCTCTAGTCGCCCCTGGTGTGGCTTTGGACATCTGTCCGTGTTCCCTCTTCCCATTGCTGTGTGGCCCTGGGGACTGATACATTGCCTCTTCCTGTCATATGGGTTAGGCTGCATACTCCTGGGCTCTCTTCTTAATTACCTCCCGATCTCCAAATGCAGTTACATTCCGGGGTACAGCAGTTGAAAGCTGGAGGGTGGAAAAATTGGGGAAGGAGATAAAACCACTCCCCATAACACCCAGCACGTATTCATTCCCTGCAAAGGTCTTTGTACTCTGCCTTGTCCCAAATGGAAACACTTTGGATTCCAAACCCAGACACTTAACGGTGACAACCTGCCCCAGGCGACTGAGACAAGCTGGTGAATTTACAGCTAAGAATGTAGAAGAGAAGAGGGGTGCACACTGAGCCATTTCTATCCAGATTTGATCAAGCTGGAACAAGGGGCTCCCACATCTCTGCCTTCGAAGACCGTCTAACCCCAAGCTTTGCTCAGTTTCCAGGCTCCCGTGGATGCAATGTAACAAGAGGATTCTGCACGCACATGCCTTCCCCTTTATCTTCTAGGGAGTATCACGAAAAGCCTGATGGTCTAAACTGGCCTTTTATTGGTGAAATTTCAAGAAAGCTGCCCCAAAAGTCCATCAATGAGTCTGGTTGAAGCTGCCTGTTCCTAGCTCCAAGTCATCCTTAAGATGTCTACCTACCTCTCCATATTGATCCTCACCTCTCTACCTCTGCAAGTGAGCTTTCTTATTCCTATGCTGTGGGATCCAATGTATTCGTCATCCTCATGTCTCTGTGGCCTTGGGCATGCTCTTCCCTCTGTGTAGAACGCCTCTTCCAGTGACCTTCAGGGTGAGGGAAGGGTTAGTTTGAGAAATCTTCAACAAGTTGCCCTGAGCTCACCAAGAAGGTCAAGAGACCGTTAATTAAGATGCTGGTTCCCTTGCAGGGAGCAGAGAGCCTAATTCTGGCACTGTATCTCAATACAGCCATCTCAGCAACTCAGGGGATTGGTTCCTGCGGGTCTTAGAATCAAGGGGTACTGGAGTCCCTTTATAAAAACCGTGACGTTTATGCACATAACCTATGCAATGCTCCTGCGTATTATGAGGTCGTCTCTATATTGTATGTCACAGTCACTGTGATGTGAACATGGTAAATAGGTGTTGTGTCTTGTTGAGCAGTGATGACAAGGAAGAGCCACCCACATTTTCTTCTCAAATACTTTGGGTGCTCAGTTGGTTGGATCTGCAGAGGCAGAATTTGTGGGTGTGGAAGGATGGCTGTAGTTTCCTTCTCCAGGAAGAATCTACGCTAGAAAGTGGCTCTGGTGGATGCTGTCCCTGGTGCCTTGGCTTCCGCATTGCTGTTCTGTCATCTTTAGCACACCATTCTTGTTCCTATGCTTCAGAATATCGCTCACCATCATACCTGCAGTTCGGCCACTGGGAAGTGGGAGGAAGAAAAGTAAGGACCGGCATTTTTTTTTTCCTCAAGTAAACAGCTTACAACCACACACATTCTTTTAGCTTCTTTCCCAGGAGTCAGGGTTACCCACAAGGTCACTGCTAGTTGCCGGAGAGGGAAATTGCAGGCACCAAAGGGAGCTGGTTCATCAAAAACACCACTTATCACCAAGGTGGCCTCATTCTAGAGATGCAGGGATGGTTTGATGTAAGCAAAGCAATAAATTCTATCCAGCACGCTCGTTCAAAAACAGAAATCACACGATCATCTCCTTAGCTACAGAACACCGTTGGGATTGTCAAAACATGGGGGCCCATTTCAAATGAACTAAATATGGAATGGTCTTGGTACTTTGGAGATCACGGGTGGAATTTTATGTTAAAAGACGTGTGTTTAGGTGTCAGGTTGGCGAGGGGTAGACTTGTGGTGGCTAATGTTTATAGTCAGGTTGACTGGATCTAGAATCACCCAATGGACACATTCCCGGGCGTGTCTGTCAGGGAGGTTTAGGTGAGATGGGAAGACCCACATTGCAGGTGGGCGGCACCCCCCGTGGACTAGAGTCACATCTGGATAAAGTGGGGAGATGAAGAAGGCACTGAGGGTCAGCATTTGTCTCTCTCCTCTTCCTGGAGGCAGTGATCTGCCTCCCAGTGCCACCGTCACACCTCCTCTCCATGCTGCGAGCCAAAAAAACCAAACCAAAACCAAAAACAAACCAACAGCATCAATAACATCACAAAAATAAGAAACACAATCTAAGATTCGACAGCTTCATGCTAGATTTTTAAGGAATAAAGGAGGCAGAAAGGTACCAAAGAGGGCGGTGGGGGGGATCTTTCTTTTAAGGGGAACAGCAGTTTTATCATGAGGTCCTCACTACCATGAGCTAACCACACTCCATCGGGTTAAGGTTTCAACATATGAATTTGGGGAGGAAGAGGACATGAATATAGGGTCCCTTATAATGGGATGGTCATGTATTGCAATCTAGATGGCTTTGGAGCAGACCTGACTGGGCTGACCTGACTGGGGTGACAGGAATGAAGATGATAGAAAAATTGTAATTGTATAGTCCATGTGCTCTGATGGACTCGCACCACCATCCTGGACACTCGATGTATTTACCACACACAATTGAAGAGGGAGGCAAGCTAGTTAATCAAGGTGGTAGGGGGAACTTTGCTTTTCCCTAAGCCTGACCTAGGAAAGACCTTGCCATCCTCATGGGTATGGGGCATTAGGGTCCTTGGCACACGTCTCAGTCACTGCCCCATGGCTGTGAAGGGACACCATGACCAAGACAACTTTTACAGGAGAAAGCATTTAATCGGGGGCTTGTTTACAGTTTCAGAGGCTTCGTCCGTGTTGGAGAGGTCACTGAGTGCTGCGTCCTGATCCATAAGTAGGGAGAAAGACAGAGACACTCGGCCTGGCATGAGCTTTTTAAACCTCGAATCCCATCCCATCCCACTTCCTCCAACAGTGCTGTATCTCTTCATCCTTCTAATCCTTTCAAAGGGTTCTAGTCTCTGAAGACTGACATTCAATTTCATGAGCTAGGGGCCATTCTTATCTGAAGCACCATGATGTGGATGTGTTCATCTTGACCATATACCATGTGTACTGACCCAGGATGTCCTCTGTCCCCCACAGTCAGGGGAAGCCAGAAGGCTGAATTTTCCAGTTAAAGAGTGAGAATAGGTCAGAGCAGGTAGCAGCAGTGTCCTGGGCGTTTGTTATGTAATGATGAAATGGTGGAGGAGAGGAAAAGGCCACCCTCCCAAGGAGAATAGTAAGGCAGAGACCTGGAGTTCAGGGATGGCTGACAGTAAGGCAGGGTGGGCTGTGGAGGTTAGCAGGGGCTGGGGGTAAAGATAGTGTTGGAGCAGGGAATCATGGGGAAAGGTCAAAGCCTTGGGGATGGGCTTAGTACTTCTCAGCTGCTTTCCTAAGAGCCAGGCTTCTGTCTTGTCCCAGGACTGCACAGGGCAGTTGTTGATTTTAATGGATATAGACATAAATTATTCACCAGTTACAGCTCACACTATTCAGAGCCACATGAGGATTAAAGAAAAATCCTGTTTTCTGAGTACTGGCCATAGCCTCCAAAGGGGAGTGAAGCTACCTGGGACATACAGCTGATTCTCGGGCTCTGGGATGCCCAGCTGCCTCCTGTCTCAGTCTAGGCACGTGCTGGTCCCTTATCCAGGGACTTCATGGCTGCTGGTTTCCTGATTTCTGCTCACTCTACAGACCTGGGCTGAGCTGTCTAGTGAGGCCCCTCTGAGAACTCTTTCTCTCATGGTGACCTGCGCTGTTGTTTTTATATACACTTTATATGGTTTGTAACGTCTGGTGACATTTTCATTTGTGTCTCGTGTCCCTTACTTCAGCATGCTGCAAGCCTTATAAAGTCAGGAGTGCATTCCTACCCCATTCATCCGAGGCTCATATGCCTGACTGAGCATCTGACACATTGTATCTACTGACCAGACATTTGCTGAAACAAAATTAAACAGGAAGAGCTAGGGACTTGTGCTAGGAAGCGGCCTTTTATTCCTCCCCACCCTCCCATTTTGTAGAGACAGGGTCTCCCTGTGTAGCCCTGGCTCACTCGGAACTTATAAAGCAGGCTGGCCTCCAACTCCATACCGATCCACCTGCCTCTGCCTGCCCTGCCTCTGCCTCTGCCTCTGCCTCTGCCCTGCCTCTCTGCCTCTGCCTCTGCCTCTGCCTCTGCCTCTGCCTCTGCCTCTGCCTCTGCCTCTGCCCTGCCTCTGCCTCTGCCTCTGCCTCTGCCTCTGCCTCTGCCCCTGCCTCTGCCTCTGCCTCGAGTGCTGAGATCTGGTCCAAGAACTGGTCATGAAAGCCCCACAGGGAAGCTAATGTGAAACGGCATTTTCCTCTCCTGGCTGTAAGCCTAGCCTTGAATGGCTGAGCCATTTCTCCAGTCTGGTATCTTCCCATTGTACAGTTTGTGGAGGCTGAGACTTGAGGCTGAGCCGAGTTCATGTTCATCTACCCCCTCTGACTCCAACAGGACTTTCGTGTAGATTGACCAGCTCTGCAGATAATAACACCAGGCACCCTTCACACACCACCCATGTGTTCTAAGACGTGTGTTGTATACGACCACCCTGCCACATTTCTTCTCTTTTGATATTAAAAAACCAGCTCTTCTGTTTCAGTGGCTGAATCTAGTCTTTCCCGTCTCTCCTCCGGTCGTGTTCAAAGGGCTGGTTTGCTCACAAAGGTAGAGATCACCCTTGATGCCTCTCACCAGCTTTGCTTCTCTTCTTTATTCTTCCTTGGCCATAAGACAGAGATTTGTCAAGGGAGAAGGATGCTGAGAAAATCAGAACACCAGAAATGTAGTTAACGGACAGTCGGGCTGCACACACCTCAGACTGGAGTATAACTGCACTACAAACGATCATTTGCTGGGCTGGCAGGGCAATGCTGACGCGCCAGCTAATTTTATGTAAAACAAAAATCACCAGCACCTGGGATCTTCGGGTGCTCTGGATGCCACCTTGGCTACTCTCAATGCCTTGAGAAGGGAGAGTGATAGTATGTTTCCTTGTTGACTGGCTGCAGGCTCCCATGATTTTTGCATGTTAACCCCCGCCATCTCTAATAAATCCTCCCTGGGTTCTTGTTTTGGGAGAGAGTTTGCCTAATGGACAGTGTTGAAAATGCACAGTCGTTTCCAGAGTTTCTGAGAATCGCAGACGTGGAGAAGGCTGAGCACGAGGAGACTTTGGAGGCAGCCACAAGATTCAAACTGTGGTCTCAGCTCATAACACCTTTCAGTTCAAATCCAAGATACTCAGAAGTCTGCAGTGGAAAGTGTTTCGTAACAATATAGCCACAAAGTTTAAATCCCTCCTGAATGATTCTCTATAAAAAGGGTTTCCTGAGCTCTGCTCTCAGTGGCAAACCTAGAATTCAATGGAGCCACTTTGTCTCATATTTTGTGGCGTCTGCATACTTTTCTATGGAGCCGTCTCTGTCTGTAACTGTCTACCACTCTCCACAGTAGTCCTTACCATATGGCTCACACAGTCTCTCTGCTCTGGTTTTCGCACACCTTGCAGTTGGTGTCAGGGCCAGGAGGAGCTGTGGACCTGTAATAGCTCTCTCCATACTGGCTCCATCTTAAGTAGAAAAGCCCCGTAACTTTAGAATGGTCCCCATTTACTTGCCTCAGGTCATCCAACAGGAGCAGGTGTGCCTGGCTTCAAAAGACCCAGTTTCTTCCCATCCCCCCGAAGGAATTAGAGTGTGGTTTGTATGTGCGTATGTGTTGTAAGAAATAGTCCCCCTCATAAGATCCCGAACTCAGGGGAGGCCAGTTCTTCCTTGGGATGCCACAGAGAATTTTATGATGTATTCATGAGGCAAAACTAAGAGAGTATTAAGTAAAGACTCCGTTTCAAATTTAAATGTGGACAGAGCAGGGCAGGGGAAAATATGAGAGAAAAAATAATTTAAAAGGGCAGTACACGTCTAAAAATATTGATATGGGCTTCACAAGAGAAGCTATATGTGATTTTATGACTAAGTTACATTGCTTAAAGGGTGAAATTTAGGAGACTTAACAAATTAGGCAGAGTTTAAAAATAAAAATCTCTCTGTGTCTCTGTCTCTGTCTGTCTCTGTCTCTGTCTGTCTCTGTCTCTGTCTGTCTCTGTCTCTGTCTCTGTCTCTGTCTCTGTCTCTCTCTCTGTCTCTCTCTCTCTCTCTCTCTCTCTCTCTCTCTCTCTCTCTCTCTCTCTCTCTGAGACAGGGTTTCTCTCTGTAATCCTGGCTTGGCTAGCCTGGAATTTGCCATGTAGGCAAGGCTAGCTCTGAGCTCCCCGAGATCTGTTGTGTCAGTGCCTCCTGAGTGCTGAGTTTAAAGGCATGTGCCACCATGCCCAGCCTCACTTATTTTTCTTATCTTAAAGAATTGCCTTCGTGTGTGAAATTGTAAGGTTCTTTTGTGAGATGCATTGTGTAGGCTTCAAGATGAAGGAGGACTAAGAGAGTTAAACTGGAGGCCACAGGGACTTGTGGGTGAGAGGTGGATGGGAAGCTCTCTCTGTGTGACCTAGGGGGGAAGAACAGCCTTAGTAAGAAAAAAAATAGATTCTTTTGTAAAAAGAGAAAGAGAGGGGGGACTCAGAAATCCAGAGTGGGTCCAGCAGGGTAACTGGGAGGTGGAAGGAAGGACTGGTCACCTCAGGAAAGAAAGCCAGAGGGTGGCATCCTGAGCTGTGCCCAGACAGGGCACAGACGAAGCAGGAACAGTTGGATCCAAGATAATCATCTCAAGGGACACTCCACGGGACCACAGCATCACCTGAAGGGCCAAAAATGGGAATAATCGGGCTCCATCCCAGACTCACTAAATCAGAAACTGGAGATGGGACCTGAGATGTGTCCGCCAACCCCACCCCATAATGTCCCCAAGGTTGTCAGTGTTAGATAAGAAGTGCAAGGTGTCTGCTGGAATCCAGCTAGAAGTTGCTAGGACAGATGACAGGGAGGGAATGGGCTGCATGTTGCTGCCCACTCTAGCCCTGGCTGCCTGTTAGAGAATCTTAGAAACCTCAAATCCTTAGTGACCAGAGCACTTGCCAGACTACTTAAACTGCAGCTGCAGGGGCCGAGCCAAGGAAAACATGCATTTTTTCCCCCTCATACTTCCCTATGTGGTCACACTGCATACGCATCGCAGAGAAACACTATGAATGGAGGTTTTTAGAGATTGCTAGAACCCAGTGTGGATGGAAGTCGTGCCCAATCGTTTCTCCAGGGTTCACCCCATGCTGAAAGAGAAGACGATGTGGGTGCTGCTCACTAGGGAGAATTAAGATTTATAACCTGGAGAGGATGCATTCCATTCTTTAAGAAATCATCCTCACTGTCAAGTCTATCATGCCAATGGGAAGTCTGTGGTCTGGAGTGGAAATCCCTCGGTTCAAGCTCCATGCCTAGAATTTCACCCGGGGCCTCAGGCACACCATCTCTCATCTCTCGGTCAGGTTATCCTTTTGTAAAATGAAAATAACCACAAGTGTCCCTGAGGTGTTCAGCTAACCTATGCAGTGCCAGTACCTTGTAGCTAATGAACGGGAGACTGTATTAACTGCTGTCTCTGTTTATTCAGTTGTGGCTTAAATGAGATGCTAATTTCCTTCTTCCCAATAATATGCATTATTCTTGCAAACAAACCATGTGTACACTAATATAAAAAAGCATCTGTGCTTGGGCTGGACTCGGATAAAGCAAGTTCAGCCTTGACAGGTAAAACAATGCCTGGAGTTTGTAAACATGTATGCGCCGCGGAAGCCTGTGTGTGCTGTAGAAATATGTATGTGCTGAGGAAACCTGTATGTGCTATGGAAACGCTCTATTAGCACTCATATTGTTAGTATCAAGGTTCATCCATCCATCCAGATGAATGTGGCTGAGCTGGCAAGATCAAAAGCAGGCTTACTGGCCAGTTTATAATCTGTGGGGCCATTGGCAGAATGGCAGAGTCAAATTCTGTCATTGGCTAAGGACGATGGACTTGATCATGCCCACACACCAACACATCAAAACACTGGTATTAACCAAAAAGAAAGAAGAAAGAAAGAAAGAAAGAAAGAAAGAAAGAAAGAGAAAGAGAGAGAGAAAGAAAGAAAGAAAGAAAGGAAGGAAGAAAGGAAGGAATAGAAAGAGAAACCAACTAGCCAGAAAGAAACATTAAATTAGTAAACATTATCCAATAATAACCTTAAATGTAAGTGGATCCAATTCTCCAGCAGAGAAATGCTAAATAGGTAACTTGACTAAAAAGTGTTTCCAACAATCTGTTGTTTCCAAGAAACACCCCTCACTGACAACAACAGCCAAGAGTCAAAGAATGGAAACCAACCCAAGGAAACAAATGGAAGCCACCAGCGAGCAGGTGTAGCTCTTGTGACATCCGCTGACGTGGACTTCAATGTGCGGCTGGCCAGCAAGTGTAAGGAAATATGCTGTATACTAACGAAGGGAGCGGTGCATCAAGAAGGCTTGCAATTGTAAATCTATGAGCACTGAATGATCGAGGCTCATGATGACGTCATCAGACGACACCGATGGGCATAAGGGATCTGTCCATACCCCATTGTCATCTTTAGATAGCTCAACCATACTAAAAATAACCAATAAGCTTCAGAATCTATACCGTAGATCAAATGTGTCTCATATATGTCTGTGGAACATTCCAGCCGACAGATGCTGAGTTCCCAGTCTTCTCTGCCCACGTCACCTTGCCTAAACCGAAAGACAAAGCAGGCCATGAAGAAAGCCATAACACAGAGAGAGTGAAGTGACCTCGAGTCGTTTCGGATTGCAAAGGAACAAAATTAAAAGTTGGCAGCGAGAGAAACTTTGCAAAGCACATCAATACTCGGACACTCAACGATACACTCAAGGGACCAGCAAATCATTGGAGAATTCAGAGTGCAGCCTGAAAAACTCCTGCAAGCAAATGAAAATGAAAGTCACGGAGATGGCTGAGGCGGTCTGGGGCAGGCTGCATAGCTGTGAGTACTTACGGTAGAGTTCACAAGAGTCACCCAGGGAACTCTGTGGGCACCCCTTCACCAAGCCTACTCATCTGGGTCAGAGTCCAAGGACTGACACAGAAGAAGAGACCTCCATATATGGTTCTACACATGGTAAATAGCTTTAAAGTCAGAGGGAACTGAAACACTTAACGACAGGGTGCAGCTGTCTTAGGCAACCAGGAACAAGCCAGACCTTAAAGCAGTAGGCGGAAAGCACTAAGAAAGAACAGGGTTGAGATTGACGAAGACTGAAAAGGCAATAAGCAGGACACATCCTTCCCCCTCCCCCTCCCACAACCCCTTCCCCCGCCAAGATTCCATTCAGAGACCAGGACCATCTCCCTCCTAAGTCCCTGTCTGGACAATCACAGGAGTAAATTGTGTGTGCAGGCATACTTCAGAGATGGGGCGAGAACCTGGGTTTGTGAGAAGCCTGAGGGTCTCCCAGACAATGGATAACAGAGATGAGACCTCATGCTACTTGGCCCTGTTCTTGCAAAGAGAGAGCTGTATTGCAGTAGCACCGGCCTGATTCCTAAGTCTAATGAATGTGTGTCAGGCATTTTCCTCCGGATTATCCCTTCCGGGGCTGACTAGGGGCACAGGGCTGGGGTGGAAGATGCAGAGAAACCCAGATGGGTGTGGCATGGGCAGGTGCCTTTTGTGGATATCACAGAAAACTCACAGAGCAAGGAGAATGTGTAAGACAGAAACTAGCTTCCAGAGACAGACCACTAAGCATGGATGAGGAATCTGGAACAGATAGGCTCAGTCAAGATTAGCCGATGAGGACTGTGGAACAGGTTTCCTTGTTAAGACTGGCTGAATTCTGAAATCTTTTGGGAAAAAAAGAAGGTAGTGGAGTATTGAGACCCAAATAAGGAAATAAATCTTATGTGGGACAATTTTCATACCTTCGATGAATAAATTCAAATAAAAATGATGACCACATTATATGATGGCTTTTAAATAAGTACAAAGGAAAAAAAATATGAATTTCCACGGCTGATCGAGTTGTGGTAAAATTGGTACACCCATGCCCTGACCTGGCTAACACAGCCCATGTTAAAAAGTTGCAACAAGACATACATGAAAAAAATATTAAACTACCACTTACAAATTAATAACATGATGTCATAATATACCTATATTTGTGTTTACTGAGTACAATACAATCGCTCAAAAATCAGTGAGCTGGGATTACAAGCAGGTCAGTCTGTTCAGCAGCTGCCGTCTGACCCACCTTCCAGCCTCTGAAAGAATGAAAAAAGGGGTGAGTAAGATGGTTCAGTGGTTAAAGGGGCTTGCCACCAAGCCTGGTGATCTGAGTTCGATCCCTGGAACCCACCGGTTAGACGGTGAGCACTGCTTTCGGGATTTTTCCTCTGACCTGTGCAAACACAGCATGATGCATGCATACCTCTTTTTCTTAGCACACAAATAAATGCCATAAAAATATTTTTATTAGACAGCAAAGCTTGAAGACTCTTAGAGAAGAATAGGAGGACAGGAACTCCACAGGAAGATCAACAAAATTAACTAACTTGGACCCTTGGGGCTCTCAGAGATTTAACCACCAACCAAAGAGCACACACAGGCTGGACCTAGGCTTCCCCACTCATACGGAGCAGAGATGCAGCTTGACCTTCATGTGGGTCCTGAACAACTGGAGTGGGGGGCAATCCCAAGAGCTGTTGCCTGTATGTAGAATATGTTCTAACCGGGCTACCTTGTCTGGCCTCAGTGGGAGAGGAAGCGCCTATCCTCCCAGAGACTTAATGTGCCAGGGTGAGGGGATACACAGGCCGGCCCCTACCCCACCCCCAGCTCAGAGGAGAAATGGAGTGGGGATTGAAGCAGGATTGTGGGAGGGAATGACCAGGAGTGGGGCAGTGAGTGGGGTATAAAGTGAGTAAGTTTTTAAAAAAGATAGTGAAGGGGGAGATTGAGTGTCTAGTCTCAGCAGTAACACGGCCCTAAGAGATCGCCGTTCAGGATGTCTTTTGGGACAGCCAAGCACAGGTGAACCCAGTGCATCCAAGCCCTGGTGTCTGTGGCCTGCTGTACTCAACTGACCATGCTCAGTCAGCGCCCCAAACAGGCCAACTGGGGATTCTCTCTTGACCTTTTCTTCACCCAGGACCTGTGCAGGTGGCAGTCACTCATTACAGAAAAGCAATTCTGTCGCTTTCAAAATGAAAGCCAAGACCAAAGCGCCTGGGACTGACAGCATCGGATTTTGAACAGAGGAAACAGAAGTTTGGGAATCTGTAGCTCCCTTGACAACACCCACGCGTCTGGCAGGTTGGAGTCGGCGCGAGCGAAGTGGCTGCAGTGATATTTATGCCTCTGGCAGGCAAGCAGACTGACTGGTGCAGATGCCCGGGAGAAGCGGCCCTAGCTCTGGTGGTGGGGAGCCAGGCTAGTAGTGGCTCCCATGCCTGGCATCACTCAGTGTGATGGCGAGGAAGATAAGATGACGGATTGGTTTGGAGGCTTTAGTCTTGTGCGATGCAGCGGCGGTCTAGCATGGGTAGGAAGTGTATCAGGTCTGCATCCGAACCTCAACTGGATTCCTCTCAGAACCTCTGGTGGTCACATGACCACCTCAGCTTTGCTTCCCTTATATGCAGACAGAAGCAATTTCGCCTGAGCTAAATAAGTGCATTTGTAGGGGCGTTGAGCCCACGGCCCATGGCTCTCTTTCGCTGTTACAAGCTCTGCGATGTAGCTTGTCCAAGCTTTGCAATGTATCTTGTCCAAGTTTTCTCGATGGTTTTGATGTTTGGTACCTGCAGAAAGGATAAAAAAAGAGGCACCTGCTGGTAGGAAATCGTTGTTACAATGTTTCCTTTATTAGAAGAATTTACCTTTGGGTGGACTGTAGGAAAGGCCATTAATAATGAGGAAAACTCTGGACTCTGCAGTGTTTTTCCCTGTGCATTTGACAGGATTGAAGTTTCGTGTGCTCAAGAGCCTTCTCTCCCATTGCAGATAATGGTGAATGGGCCCTCCCTTTGCAAAGGACCAGGGTGGGTCCCTGTTCGGCCTCCTGTCTCCACCTCACACAGTCCCAGGACAGTAGAGGGAGTAGAAGAAACAGGACCACCACCAAGAAAGTTCCAGGGTCCCAGAAGGGTGGGGATGGGAGATAGGGATACCTCAGAACCTGGGGCTCTCCGTGGCCCATTACTTTAGCGTTCAGTTCCTTTATTTATGAGACCAGACTCTCCGTAAGCCTGTGCAGAGGAACAGGCTCATTCTATAAACAAAATCCACAAGTTGCCAAAGCTAAAGGAATGGCGAGCCTCTAGGCCTCAGTTTCTCCATTTATAAAGTGGACCAGTTGACCTGGATTCAACTCTGTTGTTCTCAGCCACTGGTTTTCTAGAATTGCCCAATTCTTTCCCATTTCCCCACTACTTGGCAGCTCCTAAAAATTAAACGGGAAAGATTTCATCCACGGCCACCGGAGCTGTGGCCTTTTGCACTTGACAGCTTTTGGCACGGCCCGAGCTCTGGAACCAGAGACCTGCTAACGAGGCTTCAAGAGATGGATACACACATGCGGCCTGTAGAAGAGGTCGTTAAGGCTCGATCAGATGATCCAATAGTATTTTTGGGGTTGAAGACCAAGGGGAAGAGGAGCAGACTTAACATTTTGCTAAGGACTTGTTGCTGACTCGAAAATGAAATGAATATACTGAGAGCATTTAGAAAGTAAGTTTCTGTACGGAGAACTATGCACACACTCACACCCTCTCTATACCCACCCCCCCCCCCATACATGTTCTCTCTCTCTCTCTCTCTCTCTCTCTCTCTCTCTCTCTCTCTCTCTCTCCTCTCTCTCCTTCCCTCCCTCCCTATTATAGTTTACTTTACAAGACAAATGACAAACTGAATCTCAGAGAGATGAAGTGAGTTGCCAAAGGTCTTGGAGGAAATGCTCTGAGGTCTGCTCTACTCTGCTCTCTGTGTTCCCATCTGTAAAATGTGGGCAGTCTGATATCAAGGGCTTAAAGATGTAAGATTAATTGAGCAGACACCCCCAGTGCATGGACAAGTCTGTCACGTGGGAAGCAGTAGCAGATGTGTGCCTCCTTGTTGCTTCTGACTTAGAGTAACTTCCTACCTGTGAAGTCTGCTGCAAGGAGTTCCATGTGGCTCAGGGAGATTTGCTGAAGGGAGCTTTGTCATTGCCTAGGGGACCCTGGGCATTTTCATTTAAAGCCAATTCACATAAGGACAGAGGTGAACCATTGTGGTGGCAGCAGGATGCTGTGGGCCCTAGGCTGTGTGCTTTCTCCTCTTATGGTGACAGCTTCTGGTTATCATGTGACTTCACTTTTGTAATTATAACTGCTCACACAGAGGAATGTGTGCATTTACAGAAAAGAGTTTGCAAGCTTCCCTTTAAATGGACCATATATATATGTCCATATATATATATATATGTGTGTGTGTGTGTGTGTGTGTATGTGTGTATATGTATAAATGTAAATGAGTATATGTCCTCGAACTCACAGAGCTCCATCCTGCCTCTGCTTCCCCAGTTGCTGGGACTGAAGGTGTGTGCCACCATCTCCAAGCTCAAATCCTTTGATGGAAATGTGGAGTGGTGTGCTTGGTGCTGACACATCTACATTATCTAACGGAATGAAAATGAAGGTGTGACTGCCCCTAGGTACCACCCAGGAGAAGGTTATTGTGGGTCTGAGGTAGAAAACAGCCAGGCATCTGAAGAGTCCAGACTGAACATGGCCAGCAGAATAGAACACACCATGAGGAGGGTAGAGAAGAGTAGAGAGAGGGACAAGAGAGGG
This sequence comes from Rattus rattus, assembly GCF_011064425.1. Taxonomy (NCBI): domain Eukaryota; kingdom Metazoa; phylum Chordata; class Mammalia; order Rodentia; family Muridae; genus Rattus; species Rattus rattus. The sequence continues at coordinate 72,337,556 of NC_046167.1, read as the reverse complement.
GACATGGCCAAATGGCTGTTATATAGGAAAAAGAGAAGCTGGTAGAAGGGAGGCAAACCTTGGGTGATGGAGAGGTTTAGAGTAGGGGGTGGGGTGTGAGTGTGTGACAGACAGACACAGAGAGACAGACAGACACACACAGAGAGACACACGGAGAGAGACAGAGGGGGGAAGGGGGGAAGGGGAGAGGGAGGGGGGGAGAGGGAGAGGGAGAGGGAGAGGGAGAGAGAAGTGCACCAGGATTTGGTACAGGCTGAGAAAGCTTCACTTTGATATGTGAATAGTCATCTCAGCCATTTGTCTTGGGTTTCTTCTGGATCTAATACTAATTTTTCTTCATATATATATGTGTGTGTATATGTATATATATATGTATATGTGTGTATATATATATGTATATATGGCTAAGTGTGGGGGTATATGTGCCTTAGATTTTTCATTGCGAACACAATGATACCTCTCTAGCCCTTCCCTTCCCGTTAAGCATCCCTACACAGTCCGTACCTCTCTCTCTCCCCTCTCCCTCATTCCCTCGAGAGAGGCTTCTGACATTCTTGGGCTTGATTCTAAATGATGTCGCTGAGCTTGCCGGACACTTTGTCAGTGGCTGTAGTTGTGTTGGTGGAGGAATCTCAGCCTCAGGCCCATTAGCTCTTTCCCAGGGCCTCCTGGGAGGAGAGGTGAACCAAGCAGAGACAAGCCAGGGCCGGCTTCCCCACTGACTTCGAAACTCTGCCTCCTCAAAGGAAACTCAGCAAATGAACAGAATCCATGGGCTTGGTACTAAGAAGGTTTCTGTGTTTAGATACCGGCTCTCTTCATTTGAGATACTGATCCATTTGCTAAGTTATTTTACTTAAGTAGTTAATTTACTTTTACATCTGGACCTCGGTTTCCCCTCCCTCCTCTCCTCCCAGTCCATCCCCCCATAATCCCCCCAATCTATCTACTCCTTCCTTTCTCAAGCAGCCCTAGCACATCTTCTCCTGCTGAGGTTAGACCAGGAGGCTCAGTAGGGGAAAAGGGTCCTCAAGGCAGGCAACAGAGTCAGAGACAGTCCCTGCCCCCACTGTTCGGAGCCCATTAGAGGCTGTAGAAAGCAGAGATGGTGCTTTGGCCTGGCTCAGAGGGAAACATTTGGGATTGTTGGGTGCTTTGTATAAATCAAGCCCTGCCGACTGCTGTTGTAAATGGGAACACTAGAGCATGTAATCCTGGGCTCATGTGACAGTGAAAGCAGCCAGTGGGTGTCAAGGGTGTGACTTGGTGTCTGAGGGCACTGTAGGCTCAATATTCCTCTGCAGGCTCTGCCTGTGCTCCAGTCTGGCAGACACAGAGACACTTGTAAGTATCCGGACCTTTTTAAATGTCAAGTCAGCCTTCAAAAGGGTCTGCTGGGGAGCTCAGATGTGGGAGTCTGGGGAGAAAGGATAGGGGCGGGGAAGCGGATGGTTTTGACCTCAACACAAGCTATGCATGTAAATAAGCTTAGGCTATTTCTTGCATCTCACCTACCCCAAAGAAGATGCATATATTCATATGTTTGCCTTAAACCCCGCCCTCCTCCAGGAAAACACTGCCAAGTACATTAACTGCGTTTGAGAATTAAAAACAAATTAATAGTTCGATAGAGTTGAGATTGGAGTTTTCACGTTTCTCTGGTGAGAAACTCCTGACAGCTGGCCTCCAGCTACCAGCAGCTTCAGTGAGAAGCCTACTTCACTGAGGCTGCTGGGAAGGATGGAGGTTCTTACAGCTCCTCCTCCAGTTTCCCTGGCCTGGCAGAAGTGCTTGATACCCTGGCAACAGAGGTTAGGCATGCCTGGGAGCTGTCCTTGGTGCTGACACAGGCTAGCTGGAAGATACCGTCCTAGTAGAAACCTCAGCCCTGCATTTTCCAAAGCTAGGGCTGCCTCCTGACGCTCTGTGAGGTTTCGATGTTTGGTCAAGGATATAGCAGAGTTGACTGGCAGAAAATCTTACTGTAGAGAGGCCTTTCTGTCTGTCTGTCTGTCCATCTGAAACCCACCACCTCAACTCTGGGATCCTCCTGAGGGCCTCATGCTTTGTTTTAAGGGTGTTTATTTAAATATTCCATATGATCCATGGAAAGGAGGTGGCATATTTATTTCAAGGTCTTGATATCTGCTGAGTTTTCAACATTCAACTCTGATGCTTTTTCTTATTCTCCAACAAGGTGATAAACACAGTTGCCTAGGAACATCATATGTGTACCTAATATTTGTGAATCTACTCAGAGCATATTTTCTGAGCTGTGTCCAATTCTGCATAAGATTCTTCTTCTAAGGGGTCAATTGCTCTAAGCTGAGATGATAGATTTTGGGGTTCCCAACACTGATACTTATCTCACAGTCACTTGGGGCATCTGTGTTTCTATTGAATGTTCTTGAAGGTAGGGTCTTGTGGGAAGATCAAAGACAATAAAATGAACCCAAATTACTTGGAAAAATTTCAAAATCCTATGTTTGAGAGAAAATCCACATTATAAAGGAATATGCAGAGAGCAGTTAATGGCTGTACTAAAGCTTTAAACATTTAAGAGCATTCCGTATATTGCTTATGCCTGGAGAGAAATCAACATAAAATTTATAGTAATGGTTTCCTGAGGGGGCCTACAGTGGGAGAGAACTAAAGAGAGAGCAGTCTCTAGACTCAGAAACTTGGCCATGTTAGTGTTTTCTCGGTTGTTTGCTTTTTATTTTCTTTTCACTTTTTAATTTTCGATGCCTTGGGACACATCTGAGACAAGATCACAGGTGTGTGCTACCACTCCTGGCTGTGAAGCCTTAATCTTCCTTTGTAACATTCTACTTCATGAAGCTCAATGACTTTCATCGCTTAGGCTTTTAGAGGTATAGTAATCATCTTAAAACATAATGCACAAATTAAAAAAAAATCAAAGATACTTTTGAAACTGAAAACCTCTTGTCTCCCTTCCTACCAAGGAAGAGGAGATTCCAGACAAGTCACCTTTGGAGCCTCAGTTGGTAGGTCCTTAAAATGAGGTTCATTAATTGTTCTCAGTGGAGAGATTGGTGAGTGGGTACCAAGGTGCAACTCAACAGGTCGTTTAAGTTCTGAGGATGCGTTGTCCAGTAAGGACACTGGACAGCTAGGACTGTGGTGGCTATACACTTCACAATGGCTAGGAAAGAGGATGTTGAATGTCTTCATTTTATTTTGCATTATACTGTCAAGTGGAAGCTGCTGGGACCGTCCCTACCAGTGTCCTTGGTAGGCTGGTAATAGGCAGTGGTTTCAAAACATTGTCCTTGGTTATAGTACATCAGGGTCTGGGTCTGTCTATAGATTAACCATCCAATATGCCCAATAGTAGATCATTTGTCTACTTATTCACAGACTGTACACAGTAGAGAACGCCCAATCCTGGGACCTTAAAGAACGATCTCTCTCTCTCTCTATCTCTCTGTCTCTGTCTCTCTGTCTCTCTCTTTCACACACACACACACACACACACACACACACACACACACACACAATTGTCAGAAGCCTTTATGTTTTTTTTTACATCGTTACTTCTGCTAAATTTCCACTTAAAACTATTGACAGTAGGCCACGTCTGGTGGCACGAGCCTTTTAATCCCAGCATTGGTAAGGCAGAAGTTGCTTTTGGTGACTTCAAGGCCAGTGTGTTCTTCATGGTGAGTTCTAGGCCAGCCAGGGCTACAAACTGTACCCCGTCTCCAAAAAATCTCTGACAACAGTTTTCTTATTGTTATTTATTGATAATATTTTTCCTTATCATTTATGACTCCTATCTGTGGGAAGAAAAAAATCCTTCTGAATTTCTTAAGCAATGGCCGTGGAATAACATGCTTTTCCCCCTCTTCCTTCATGTTCACCAATCCTCTAACCACAGTGATGCTCTTTCTACAGAATCAGCCAAAACTCCCCTTTCCAGTCACTCATTTCGCGAGAATATGAACATAGTCTTTCTCTAGGTCTTCGTGCTTTCTTTGTTCTCCCCAAACCGCCATTTGAGAACACTGATGGGCAAGCCACAGTAACAAACAAACTGAGAAGCAATCGTGGGCTTTAACATAGAAAGGTTTATCACGGTCCCGAGTCAGCCATCTCCTCCTCCTCTCTTCACCCTGAGACTCAGCCGCTATAAAAAGATGTCATTCTGGAACAGAGTCAGATGTGTACAGAAAGAAAAAGCATGCAGCAACTCCTGGGCTAATTCTGGAAGAGTCTGCCAGAAATGAATCATCATTTCCTTTCAGCCTTCATGGGCCAAGGAAACCATGTGCGCGGCTCACGCATCAACCCTGTAGTGCAGGAAGAGGAAGGAAACCGGAAGGGGAGGAGTCTGGTCTTTCATTAGAAGACATTCGGTTTCTTTCCGCATCAAACAGAACCGTGTGTTCCCTGAGGAAGGCGCGCAAGGGCTCCACTTCTCACCTACCCAGGCTCTGCTTCCAAAATCAAGTCCAAGATCTCACGGGTCTTTGAGTGGATCTTCAGAAACATCCAGATCCAAAAAGCAAGGATCATAGTTTCCCTAGGAAGACTGTTCAGGAAGCGAAGGAAGCAGTCTGAGAAGAGGAGCAGGTAGCAGCCAGTAAGAGACCTACAAGGGCAGCCAGCGCTAAACCCTACTGGAAAAATGGGGGTCAGCAAAGACCTGTGGGGCAGGATGTCAGTCAGAGGCACAAGATGGTCTTGGCTGATTCTAATCAGTCCAGATTTGAGCAAACCCCGGTAAGTTCCCCAGCTCTTCTGAAGGTCCTCAGGGAAAGTCATCTCCATGCTCAATGTGGAAGCCTTTAGGTGGGTATGAGGAATCAGGACAGGGAGGGAAAAACTGAATACAAGTGTCACCAGGTTACTAATGAAACCCCCACCCCCAGCCCCACCCATTCTGTTGCTTTCAACCTAAAATGCAGTGTCAGAACACATGTGGAGTAACATTAGCGGATATTTCCCTTCTGAGAGAGAAAGAATATAGAAACCATAGCATTCTTCTGGCCCATGACACGTCCCTAGTCACATTTGGCAGAGATTTGGAATTTCCAGCTGGACATCTCTCCTGTACCCCTCCACCCTTTCAACTGTTTTTCTAAGCTGCAACAGAGAGCTTGGAAGATCACCTGCTCCCCTCCCCTGAACTGGCTGTGGGCTTACCACCCCCTACACCCCCCACTGCCTCCCAGCCCCATCCCCACCCTGTGGAAGGTTGAGCATTCTACAGGTCTTCAATCGTCATGGTCTCTTCCTTTTCCGTCTAGGATAGTGTTTCTTCTGACCTAAACCTCTCTCCAAAAACACCAGCTTGAATTTTCCAATCAGTAACACAGGGTAGTGGCTACACCCATAATTCCTTCTAGGCACAACTTAAAATTTGATTGTGAGTATCTTGAGTGTGAACTGATCCTCGGGGTCATACTTCCCATGCTTGTCTGTGTAGCTGAGTTTTCTGCTTGGCATCTCACAGAGAAATGAAGGTGTTATGGGGATTGTGTATCCCTAAGGGTTCATGATTCCCTCTAAATGTTACATGGCTCTTGGGAGAATCCAGTTCCACATAGCACTGAACCGAGGCCCTCCTTGTCCTTTTGTTGTTGTCTGAGGATCATGTCATCTCCTAGAGCTTGTCCTTCGGTCCTCTTGTGACCACTTGCTTCTCCAAAGCCAGCAATAGAATTTCTTTGAATCCCTCAAATCCCTTTTGGGGTACAACTGGTACAACTGGCCATTCGACACTGTCCATGGAACCTCTCTTCCAAAAAGAAATAAAATTAAAGTCTTCTGATTAGAGATCTCCATTGATTTTCCAAAGCTTCTTATTCAAAGAAGTGCTATCTTTTTACATTTCACTTTCTGCTCTCGCTCCAGAGAGGAGAAAGTCATGTCGACACGTAGCAATCCAACCAGAAGACCCAGACGCCAGCTGACCCCCGAGGGCCTGAATGTGACGGCTTAACTATGATGGCTAAACTCTTGGGTAGGCTCTTCCCACCAGACCAAGTCTGAATGATTAGCTCTTCTGTTGGGGTTTGAAAAGGAGTAGCCCTGGAAAATACTTAAGGTCTGGCCTTTCCAGTCTCCTGTCAGGCTTTAAAGGAGGTTAAAGGGTGGCCGGCCTCATCCCCACCCAATGAAGGAGTGCTGACTCTCTTACGGTTAAGAGGTGCAAGCTCCTTGGGTTAATATGGTTTTTCTAAATGTGTTATCACCGCTCTACAGTTCAGGTCTCCAGGGAAGCTTTCCAGCTTCCTTCTCCCCCCCCGTGTGTGTGTGTGTGTGTGTGTGTGTGTGTGTGTGTGTGTGTGTGTGTGTGTGTAGAACAGGCTGGTGTGCTCTAGAATGACAACTAACTTCAAAAAGTTGTATTATCTGTGTTTGCTTTGTGTCTCAGGGAAGTTCAGCCTTGTATCTATGAAGATTGGCTACATAATATCAGGGAAGGTCAGAGGTGTAGCCAGCCTAAAAGTTCAAGTTACTTTGAACCATACTTTATTATCAAAACAAGTAAGCGGGCATCTCATGCTCACCAGACAGAAAGGTGCAACTCTACTGTGAGGATGAGTGGACAGAAAGGGGAAAATCTCAGAGTACTAAGTGGACAGAGATGCTCTCAGATGTCCCCACTGATCACTCTAAAGACATTTTCATCCTCTCGGAAACAGGCTTCCAGCTTGCCATCTGGATTCCTTTTATCTAATCTCTCAGTGAGTGATTCAGTTTTGGAACCTGGGAGGAGAACCAGAAAACACCACAAAGGGGGGCTGGCCTAATGTGTGTGCTTTGGTATTTCTCACCTCTACCACCCCATACTTGGACCTAGGCAGTATTAACCCTTCTAATGTGTTTAGTCACGTAAAAAATAAGTTTCAGTAGCATATCGTATTATTTACCTTTCTGTTTGATATACATACATATAAGACAAGGGATTTGAAGATTACAAGAGCCAATGATTTTACTAGAAAGAAGATGAGTTTAACACTCTGTTCAGGAAGGGGAGGGTTCAGGAAGCAGCAGGCATTCCTGAGGTCGGCCAATCCAAGAACCACGAGCGCGTGGCCTCTTCCACTTCCCGTAGTTCAATCCAGCTTCAGATGAACCTGATCATTCCAGGCCCTGGGTTCGATGTATAGTTGAACCCATTGGCGTGCAGAGTTGGAGCATGGATTACAGGTCCCATTTGGGAGGTACTGAAAAATGACAGGTTAAAGATGGAGAAACTAGGTACAAAGACAATATCAGAGACACAAGTATCCTCCGTTCTACACATCAGTTCTCTATGCCAGATATGTAATTCTGTAATTAATGTAATTATGTAATTGACCGACTTACACTTTCCACCGGGCAGGAATTTAACCATACTGTACTGACATCGGGTTGTCGACTGGCATCCTAGCTGTCTGGAGGCATCAATGGGGAAACCAGCTAACAGAACTTTAGGCTTTAGGCAGGACCAATGTCCTTACAGTTGTTAGGTGGCTGTTACTGTTGACTATTCGCTGGTGGTTTCGGCCCCAGCTCTGGAAGCCACCAAAGTTCTTCTAAGTCTCATACGCAGCACAACCACATTGTCCTTTCGCAACACAGCAGTTTGGCTAAAAGCCGAATCTCTCCAACCCTAGTGAATCAAGTCTTACACGGTCAAGGAGGCGAAATTTAGCAATCACTGTCATGCTTTATTGGTTCAAAATTAAGTCACGGCTTCTGCTGTGCTTAAATAGATGGTATCAGTTAAGGCTGTGACTTCCCGAGAGCATCACAGCAGGTTGTGACTTCCTGAGAGTGCTCTCCTAGCGTGGCTGTCGTGGCTATTGGCTCACTGAGATGGGATATAGCTCACACACAGGCATGGCTGTTGGAGAACTGACAGAACGAAGCGTGGGGAATAAAGCCCATTACAAGTTTTGTTTTTGTACATACAGGCATTGATATACAAGACCAGGTAGGATGGCTTAAATGGGGCGATAACCGAACGGACCGTGTGCAGTTTTAATTCCCTGCCTGATACAGAACAATCGGGCATGAAATTGAGCAAACAGACCCTGGGGTAGGGAGCGGGTCAGTGAATGCCAACTGCCTTTCGAAACGGGTGTCCCACGGGAGGTAACCCTCCTCGTGTCAACAGTTCGTACTCCGTGAAGCCAGTACTGTTACCGTAATGAAGACGGTAATTGGACTGGATTTCCATAATTATCCCATCAGCCCCGCCTGTTGCCGTGTGAAAGGCTAAACGTCGAGGGCGGCCCAGTTCCTTCTGTCGCTGAATTTTTCTCCTCTACCCAAATGAATTTTCTCTTTCAGGGCTTTTCCTGGGAAAGTCGGTTATAATCTGAGATGCCATCTGTCTCTCTGGCCCTAAGCCAAATGATTTCATTAAAAATTGTGACTTTTTTTTTTTTTTTTTTTTTTTGCTTGCATCCTTCTGAGTTTGTGCCAGGGCAGGCAGTGAGGAGCTGGGATGGAGGAATGTCTTGAACGTAGAATCAGAGGCAAGGATTCGGGTGCTTGTATTTTGGGAAAGATGACTCTTGGAAGCAGCAGGAAGGAGTAGGGAAGTGTGATAGGGAAGAGGTAGCTTGATATAGTGTGGGCCAGGAATAGGCATCTTTGGATCTCCCTGGTGATTCCAGGAACCCACAGAGCACGCCCTACCATCATATCAACCAAACATCGAGGAAGCAGGGGTGCTCACCACCAACTCTCCTCCATGAACGCTGAGGGGACTTCTGGTGCAGATATTTTCTATGGTGCCCGTCTGGCACAGGGCTACCATTGTTCTTTAAGACTTAAAGGGTCAGACCCTTTGGAGAGTATGGGAAAGTGAGTCACCTGGTAGGCTGGCTGGTTCTGCGTGTCAACTTGACACAGCTGGAGTTGGAGCCTCCCTTGAGGAAATGCCTCCATGAGATCCAGCTGTAAGGCATTTTCTCAATTAGTGATCAAGGGGGGAGGGCCCAACCCATTGTGGGTGGTGCCATCCTGGGGTCCTATAAGAGAGCAAACTGAGCAAGCCAGGGGGAGCAATCCAGTAAGCAGCACCCCTCCATGGCCTCTGCATCAGCTCCTGCTTCCTGACCTGCTTGAGTTCCAGTCCTGACTTCCTTTGGTGATGAACAGCAATGTGGAAGTGTAAGCTGAGTAAACCCTTTCCTCCCCAGCTTGCTACTTGGTTATGATGTTTTGTGCAGGAATAGGAACCCTGACTAAGACACGGGGATATGGTTGGCCATGGTCGGCTAGCGGGTGCATCAGGCACTCAGCACCGTAAATAGGCAGGAGGAAGTGCCACAGAAAGTGCAGGTCTTTCCGCTCACTGCCCTGCTTTGCTGATGTTAATATTTTGTTACCTTTGCTTGTGATGTTGATGACTAGTTTTTTTTTTTTTTCATAGTGTTCTCCCTCATGGTTTGATGTTGAGGTAACACGGGCCTCAGGAGGTAACTTGGCAAGTCTCCATCTTGTCTGTTTTCAGACGGAGGCAGGGTAGTGTCTCCTTGTAAAAAAAAAATCACCAGTATATGGCCTTCGATGATAATATATATGGCAGAGTTTTGATTAAAAACTCAATTCCTATCCATTGGCAGTGTCCTTATTTTTTTCTTGAACTCCGGGTGGCAGCTTCTGTTTGTCTGGTTGTGTTTTTATCTCCTCTAGGTTATCTAATTTATGTGTATGAGTTTGCTTATAATATTTCCTTAAATTTTTTTTGGACCTTTTGTATGTTTATGGGGATGTATGTTTATGTCATGTTTCCATGAATGTTTCTAATGGTGGTAATTTCTGTATTGTTTTTTTTTTTTTCTTTAGTCCATCTGAAGATGAACTCACTAATAAAACTAACCCATCCTCCTAAAGAACAGATATCCTGGGCTGGGTGGCTGTGGCACACACACTCGGGAGGCAGAGTCAGGTGGGTCTCTGAGTTCAAAGCCAGATTGATCAATATTTCCTCATTTTCATTTATTTTGTTTTTTAAAATATTGGTTGGCATGTGTGTGCATGCCCCACCCTGTGTGTCCATGGAATTCATGGGAGTCAATTCTTTGCTTCTCCCATGCGTCTTTCAGGGAACAAGCACAGCTCGTCAGACCTGGCAGCAAGGGAGGAAGATGGGCCAGTGTGGCAGGGACCTTCCCCTAATGAATAAAGATTCCAGGGGGCCAATCAGTGGACAAGGAGTAGGCGGGACTTCCAGGTTGGAGGGGGTGGGGTGGGAAGAGAGGAGTGGAAAGGGACTTGCGGGCGGTTTTTGGAGGACAGATTTTGGGGGTACAGGATGTAACCAACTGGAGGTCCTGGGTTAGATGGTGGATCTGCCAGGATCCGCGACCAGAGGATTTAATTTAATATGGCTTACTAATTAGGATGTTAATAGTTGTGTCCAGCGATTGGGTTACCTGTTGATTTTGTGTGGTGTTTCCTTCACCGTGTGTGCGACTCAACTGAGTTCCAGAGAAAGGTGCGGTGGCACGGCACCCCAGCCAGCCATGGAATTTGGATGCGTGGGGCTGGTGTGGCAGCAGCCTGCCATGGGAACTTAGCAAGTCGGGTGGAGAGATTTTGGGGCTCCGGACCAGAGAGTCGAACGAGATAAGAACACCCTGCTGGTGCCATGTAGCTCACCGGTGCCTGGTGTAGTGTGGTATGGTGCATTTTTAAAAAAAATATTTATTTAACCCAACAGGCCAGCAAGACGACTCTCCAGGGAAAAGGTGGCTCTTGCTAAACCTGAGGCCTGGTTTTGATCCTCAGGACCAGCATGGTGGCTGAAGAGAACCGATTTTTGAGGGATGTTCTCTCATTGCCCATGTGCCTCCCAAATAGACAGAGACAGACAGGCAGACAGGCAGACAGATGGACAGATGTAAACAAGATTGACAAAGGAAAAGAGGAGGTGATTTTGGCTTCTATTTCTAGGCAGCGGGTGCCATCTCTGCTTTCTTCACTCAGTGCATTTCTCCTGTGTATTCACCGTGCACCCTACCCGTGGTGACGCCCGCAGTTGGTGTGTGCCTTCCCGCTTCCATTAACCCAGTCCGGAAGCTCCCTCACAGGCACGCCCAGAAGTCATCTCCATGGTTACACTAGATCCTGTCAATTTGAGAGTAGCTCTTAACCATCTTGTGTGGTATGGGTGGATTGTATGGTAATCTGTTTTTTGTTTGTTTGTTTGTTTGATCTTTTTGATGCTTTTTATTTACTTCCAGTGTTACTCTACTGATTCATATCCCTGCTAACAATAGATAAGGATTACCCTCCCTGGCCTGCTTGTCAGCACTTACTAGTGTTTTTATTCTCAGTGATAGCCACCCTGAGACATGGGGCTGTCACGATGTGAACTGGGTGTGTGTTTCTCTGATGGCTTCCAACAGGAATGCTCCTCTTCCTGTAATCATTGCCCCTTTGTGCTTTCTTTGAATTGTGCCTCATTCTCTGGCCCGGGTATTGATTGGCTCGTTTGTTCTCCCAGGGTTTGGTCTTTGAGATGTTTACGTAGTCTGCATGTTAATCCTCTGTGTGATAAACAGATCGATCCTCTCTTGTTCTTCGGGTTCCCTTGCTCTGCCACGGGTGTCTTCCCTCCTTCGTGTGCAGGAGATTGTAAATGGACCAACTCCTTTGTCAGTTCTTGCCACTGTTGCCCTGGCCATCAGAGTCCCATTCAGAAAGCACTCGCAGTCTTGTGGGGTTTCGGGTCTTTTGTTTGGGTCTTCGGTTTACTTCAAATTGATTTCTTTGTAGAATGAGAGGCAGGGGATCTGTTTGCAGTAAATGTGCACGCCCAGATTTCCCAGCGATGTTTGCTGAAGAGGCTCTCCTTCTCCAGCGTGTGTTTTTGACGTCTTTGTCGAAACCAGATGACTGCAGTTGTGTGGATTTATGTCTGGGACTCCCAGTCCATTGGAGCCGCCCGTGAGCTCGTTGGATGCTCACACCCTGCTCTTTGTGTTACCATGACTCTGTAGCATGGTTTGAAGTTGGGCACTGACGTACGCCTTTGCTTAGGGTTGTTTGACTGTTTGGGGTATATGGTTCATCTGCATAAATTTTTGGATTTTTTTCCTGGTTCTGCGAATGGTTAAGCCTCAGTGACAGACTACTGACTTATGGTGTTCGAGGTCCCATAAATCAATACATCCTCTCTGTGTATTTATCCCCGCTCCCCCCTATGCCCCATAAGCATACAATCAAAAGGAGTTAGAGGAGTCCTAAGCTCTCTGCTATGTTTTTGAGCAACCACTGCTTTATTATGCGCAGGACACATCACTCCTTGAGAGATCAGGTTGGAGGGCAGAATACGCACATAGAACAAACTCCGAAAATAAATTTCTCTTCCTGACTGCCATTTGCTCAACCCCAGGAAGCAGGAATACTTACTTGTCCTGTGGCAGCAGGAGCCTAGGCGACTGGTCCATGTCACCCAACAGGTTGACGGGAAGTGGACCTCGTTTTGCTTTTAACCCTATTTTCAGCGTCTGGAGAACTATTGAGGTAAGTGTTCAGGTTGGGAGGGAAGCATTATGGGAGAGGGAAGAAAACAGCCTTTTCAATTTAAAGGGTTTATTCAAGAGAAAGAATGACGGAAGGCTGAAAACTGCCTCAAATTTATTTTTCATGGGCAAAATTACTCATACGTTTTCTATGGTGCATCAAACTGGCAGGCAACATTAGCTGTCAAGAAAAAAAATTAGGAAACTTTTAGTAAGTGATTATTGAATTTTTTCTTGCTTATTGAAGGTAAAAACTGAACATGGGGCGGGAGGGGGCTCAGAACTTGTTTGACGATGTTTAAGAAAAGCAGACCTGAAGTTTTTTGTTTTTTTGTTTTTTTGTTTTTAAGAATTATTTATTTATTTTAGGTATATGAGTACACTGCCACTGTCTTCAGACACTCCAGAAGAGGGCATTGGATCCCATTACAGATGGTTGTGAGCCACCATGTGGTTGCTGGGAATTGAACTCAGGACCTCTGGAAGAGCAGTCAGTGCTCTTAACCGCTGAGCCATCTCTCCAGCCCAGTTTTTTTTTTAAAGCACACATTTAACCACGTGACCTATCTAGCCTGCTGCCTCTGCGACTCATTTGCTATTCTCCACGACTGTGCCAAGTGGAGGTTCTAGTCTCAGTTCGGAGCGGGGATGGCATGTGGAAGTGTGGAGGAGTGTCTGAGGGTGTCTGGTTAGCATGTGGTAGGACCAGCATTCACCAAGCTGCTTATGGGTCAAAAGCTTCCTGGGCCATGTGGAACAGTCAGCCCTTAGCAGTAGCTCTTTAGTGTGGGTTTCCTGACTGCATTATCAGAAAAAGATGGTGTGGAGGAAGACGGGCTGCACTCGGGAGCCCTCACTCCCGTAGACCTGTTCAACAATGCACAGAGAGAAGCGAACACAGGGCAGTTAGTATGAATGCGAGGAAGAAGTGTGCTGCTTCTAGGCAGATAGCACGCAAAACCTCTGAGGAACTGCAGGTTCAAGCTAGGGTTTCTCCTGCAGTTAATAAAACAGATCAGCGCCTCGCAGGAGTGATTAATCTGGTCTGGAGGGCCATGGAATATGGATCAGAGTGGGGTGCAGTATTGGACCAAAGAAAGCCGGATTCAGCACAGGGAGGAGGTCCAAGACGCTCCTTCACCTACAATGCCTCACTGAAAAACGTTTGGGTGTCTAAGCAGGTTTAATGACATGATCAGTGTGTCTGATGCATATATGCATATAAACGGATACATGCATGCTAACGAGCACACACATGTAATTACACATGAAGTAGACTGCTTAGGTCATTATTTCTACCTTTCAGAGGGCGTGTTTCAGCCCATTCAGACTGCTGTGGAGGAAGTCTGCAGATGGAAAGATTTATAAAAAGCAAAAATTATTTATTTCATTTTTTTCAAAATTTATTTATGTATTTTACGTAAGAGTACAGTGTAGCTGTCTTCAGACACACCAGAAGAGGGCATCAGATCCCATTACAGATAGTTGTGAGCCACCATGTGGTTGCTGGGAATTTAACTCAGGACCTCTGGAAGAGCAGTCAGTGCTCTTAACGGCTGAGCCATCTTTCCAGCCCTATTTTCTTATTGCAGAAGACATTTGGGAATCTAGGATCAAAATGCTGGCAGTTTTAGTGTCTTGGGGCATCCCGAGGACTCTGTAAATTCAGTGATTCCATTTATGAGGCCCGCACACATCTAGTCATCTCGCCGCTGGACACAAGGAGTACATTTCGATGTAAGGATTTCGGTGGGACACGATTCTGCTTATAACAGAGTAGTTATAATATGTAATATAATATGTAATGTGTAATATATAATATACAATATAACACGATATATGATATATGATATATAATGTTATGGTTTGGGAATCAGCATGGTTGTTTATATTCTCAGCACTTTATAAGGAAGGAAGGAACTTGTTTAGGGAAAAAAACTTCTCACCTATCAAAATATATATCTAGCAATGACTTATTTTATGTTTATTTGCAATTTCATAGTATAATGATTTGTTTTGTTAAAACAAATCCAACTGGACAGCAAAGCCATTCCAGTGAGTCAGCCTTGTCAAGGCTCAGGAAAAGCTGTCACAGGTTAGTCCCCGCGTCCCATTTGGCACCTGCTTTGAAGTTTAGTTCTTCATTAAGAATATTTTGACTTATGCTGAGGGGAAAGTAAAAATGAGGTAATTAAAACTAATTATCACGTGCAGCTTAGCGCCAGGATGTACTTGGGGGGTGGCCATCCTTGGGTGAACTTGTCACTGCGAGTGCATTTCAGCACGCTGAAGAAAACTGAGATGGCTGTGCTCCCGACGGACGATTTAGTGTCATGGGGTTTCTGCTGTGCGTGCCAGGGCTGGCATGCAGCTGTGGCTGTGCTATGTCTTTCTTATTTTCTAAGTGCATGCTTCCCGGTTATTAGTGATTTACAAGCATTTCCCTAAACCAGAGTTAGAAGACAGATCACCTCGGACTCACTCCTGCATTGGGCCCTGAGACCGTAGTGCAGCCGATGCCATATTAGAGGAACCATTATAACCTTAGAACCCAGTACATAGGCCCCAAAACAGGCCAAAAATGAGGGAAGAAAATAGGGAGGAAAGGAGGGAGTGGGGAGGGAGGGAGACGGAGAGGGAGACGGAGAGGGAGACGGAGAGGGAGACGGAGAGGGAGACGGAGGGAGGGACAGAGACAGAGACAGAGACACAGAGAGAACATAATTCACAGTTCCAGAATCCAGGAAAAGTCCCTGGTGCCCTAACCTTGCTTTTTGGCTTCTGTGCTTTTACTTCTCGCTGACTGTTCTTGCTGACCGAAGTGTGTCAGCAACGGGGCTGTTTTTGTGCATAAAAGAACACAAAGAGCAGCGAAGCCTCTGGCTGCACGATTTGAGCAAGTTCCCTGTGTGGCTGTTGGCCAGCAATGCAGACTTAGCATTTGCCCTTAAGACTGTCCGTGTGTCCTCTGGTCGAATTACATCGTGATGCTCTGACCTGTGCTATTGCAGCACTGTCCTGGGCAGAAGGATCTGACAGGAACGAGGAATTGTAGGTGTGTTTCTAAAAGTCAGTCTCATGCCCCCCTCTCACGGAGCACTCTCCCAGTGGTCTATGCAGAAAGCACTTTATACCCCTATAAATTCACCCAAGGGAAGGATGCATAGCAGCCTGTTTCTAGCGCAGAATATGGCTTGCCCAGTGCTGAGATGTTTTGTTTCCACTGAAACATAACCAGCCTCGCGTGTGTGGTTACAGTGCCTCGTATGCATTGCCAATTCCAGACAACTGGATTCACCCAACTGAGGGTTAAATGAATTTTAAAAGAGAGGAACGTAATTCTTGAATGTGTCAAAAGGCAAAATTATACTTTGCCAAGAGCTAGCTAAACACTGTGTTGAATCAACACAGATAAAGCAGTGCATGGACATTGCAGTAGGTACCACGCAGTCTAGAGCGAGTTTAAATTGTGTGGGGAGATGTATATAGGTGATTTTAGTTCTTACGCGATTATAGAAGGAGCTTGGGTGTTTCTGGATTTTGGTATTTATTGACGGCGTGGGTGGGGAGAAGTCTCAGAACCAGGCTCTCATAGAAAGAAGAAAGGGAATGCCACGATTGAATCGTCTAGGTCAGTCCGAATATTCATCTACAGCGCTTTCAAAAATACTGTTTTGCAAAGGCTTCTGGGAGCTATATCAGGACTGACAGGAGATAAGTAGGGGAGGGGTACACATGAAACACTAGGAGTTGATTTTTATGTATAGCTTCTGCATAAAAGTTCCTTTCCTTCATCCCCACAGTCAAGGTTAGCTGTGATCATAGATCATAGCTTCGTAAAACTCAAGATGAGGGCAACTGGTTTGATTGGCACCTAGGGAATGGCCAACAGACAGCCCTTAAGAGCTGAGCTAGCGGAACCGAGAGACTCAAATACTGACCCCTGTCAAAGAGCCAAGGCATAGAGTTTTGAAATATGCACAAATCTTGCTGTGGTATTTATACACTGGCATCCATAAAGATGGGCCACTTTTTTTTTTTTTTTTTTTGCCACATCGACAAAGTGTCCTAGAGAAAAGGGACCCTGGCTGCTCAACATCAGCTTTCACAGACTTGTTTGACCAGGAAGCATCTGAGGAATGTCTCCAGGAACTGTTGATGCCTCCAGGGGTGCAGAGATCCTGAGGGTCAGGCTACCATGTCTGTGCCGTAGGATGCTTACCATGAACAAAGAGACGGTCAGTCTCCCCTGAAAGTATTCAGTCATCAGCTCCAACCTCTTCCCGTGCCCCGAACCAAGAGCACACAGCATGACCCCAGTTGTCTACAGAGGGAACTGGGGTGCGTGGAGTGTAGAGTGCAGCCCCAGCCTCTCCTTCATGAAGTGCTGATGTCACGGTGAGGCTGCTGCCTTGAGGTCAAGGGGACTCTGGGAAGAAGTGATATTCGCTATTCTTTCACAGATGTGGATCTTACCAAGGTTGTTAAGACCTAGAGCAAATTCAGTTGTGTAAATCTGGCATGCAGAGAGAGACCGTGCTCAGGAAGGGGAGATATCTCCTTGGGCTGCATATGAACAGCATGAAGGTTTTTGACGACATGTTGAAGTCCCGTGCCTGGAGTCTGGGGACTCTGATCTAATTGGTCTTCAGGAATGTTTGAAGCTTTCTAGATAACCCCAGTGTGCACTGATGGCTGCAAATCACTTCCCATCCATCCATCCACCCCAGCATGCCACCATGGAATCCCTATGAAACCCCAATCTCATTTTGGGTCTTCTCCTGTAGGGAGCCATGCTATTTCTTATTTGTTCTCAAATTATTCCCATGGCCAATCAAGTTCCCTCCACAGCTGGCAGGAAGCCACATCCACCATATGTCATGCCATGTGGCTGGGTATTTTCTTTTCCCCCTCTATTGCTGTCTCTCCAGCTCCTTCCTTTACTCTCAAAACAAGAGGGTTGGCACACGGCCTGAATGCCTTGAGGAAAATATCAAGTCCCTCCCTGGGCCCGAAACCAAGCCTGGCATTCCACAGTGTGTAAAGACCATGGGGAATATTCTTCTGCTTGGGTGGCTGGAACAATGGCACCCCTGACATGAAAAAGCAAGGGGCCATGATTCATATGAAGCCTGAAAATCCTTAACATAGTATCAGATGGCAGACAAACTGTATCTGGCCATGGTCTCTCCAACACCCACCCCTCACACCCTAGTCATTCAGCGACTGCGTCCTTAACTGAGATCCAAGAGAAGGCGTTTGCTTCAGCCCGAAGGTGACAGAGGGTGGGGGCGGGGGGACGATGGCTGCCATCCTTTGAAGGAGGTGATAGATACGGAGATTGGGAGGTGGAGGATATGGGAGTGAAGGCACCTGGATCGACCATCTTGAGCAAAGCAGAGATGAGGAGTTATACTACAACTTAGGAACCCCGCTGAGGAAAAGGGGGTTAGAGGCGATTTGTCAGGATGAGCTGGGTCACGTTGCAGTAACAGTCCCTCCAGGTCTCAAAGGTAACGCTTCTGTTTCTCACTGTTACACCTCGGGGCAAGTGGGGACTCTGCTTTATTATTTATTTATTTATTTATTTATTTATTTATTGGACTTAAGATGTCTTTTTATTGTAAAGAAATAGGTATTTTTCACTACACAAAAATAAGTATCAGATTTCAGATTTGTTCTACACCATCATTCCACTTTATTTATTTATTTATTTATTTATTTATCTTTATTAACTTGAGTATTTCTTATTTACATTTCGATTATTATTCCCCTTCCCGGTTTCCGGGCCAACCTCCCCCTAGCCCCTCCCCCTCCCCTTCTATATGGGCTTCCCCTCTCCATCCTCCCCCCCATTACCACCCTCCCCACAATAATCACGTTCACTGGGGGTTCAGCCTTGCAGGACCAAGGGCTTCCCCTTCCACTGGTGCTCTTACTAGGCTATTCATTGCTACCTATGTGGTTGGAGCCCAGGGTCAGTCCATGTATAGTCTTTGGGACTCTGCTTTATGCTGTCGTGAGTCAGAGTGACCAGCCTTCTACTTCCTGGATTATCCACATCTACTGTGGCAGGGGAATCAGAAAATGAGGAGTGCTTGCCTTTTATTGGCTCTCACCTGGGAGTGACATGTCACTATGGTCCTGCTATTGGCCAGAGTGCCTTCCCTGAAGTACAACCCTCCCATCGACCCAGATGGAGAGAAACTGAAAACGCTGCAGGAGGGGGCGGGGCTTAAAGCTTGAATGAAAGCTTTAAGTGGGAGGCGCACTGTTAGAAGTGGGGAGATGGGGTTGGGGATTTAGCTCAGTGGTAGAGCGCTTGCCTAGCAAGCACAAGGCCTGGGTTCAGTCCCCAGCTCTGAAAAAAAAAAAAAGAGAAAAAAAAAAAAAAAAGAAGTGGGGAGACACTGTTTAGAAGTGGAGTTATAACGAAGCCGTGAAGAATACTTACTCCTTTGCCTGGAAGAGCCCTTCCTCTTTCCACTTTTCAGATGCGTCCTTTACAAAAGAAGGCACAGTCTTTATTATCCTCTCTGCTTTGGAAGAAATTTGTCATGGATTCCAAAGCCCACCACACTGCCCACCATTGGCCTCTCAGTGTTGGAAGGTATATGCAAGTCGGGGGTTTACTGACCATCTCCTTGGCTCAGGTCTAAGCTCAGTATTCTGGTTCACTGTTTCTGGAAGAAACCCATTGTGTTCACCCTCACATAAATTCTGAATCCATTTGACAATTGGCTCCCCATATAATGGGCAGAGAAATGGGACCCCTGTACAGAGTGATTCTCCTCCCCGTGGAGGGAGACAAGAGCCTTCGGGAGGCAGGCATAAAAGCTTGTCGTGGACAGACAAAAATAGTGGGAAAAAGAAAAGCAATCAAAAGAATTAGGGATTGGGCTGACTAGATGTCCTAGTGGACAAAGGCACTTACCTCTAAGCGTGGCGACCTGAGGTTGATCCCTGGGACACACATGGAGAGGACAGGTTCCTTTACACTGTCCTCTGACTTTCACATGTATGTCTGACATGACATGCACACCCAGGCCCAAAGGACAAGATATGCTGAAGAAGAGATGATAGGTAACCTTTACAGTATGCTGCTGACAAAATTCCCTTTTAGCGTTGATTAGTCTTGCTTATCTATTCTTGTGTTTATGAATTAATCTTTATGCACAAGCGCATATATCAAGTATGGTATATGTAAGGTTCGGCACTATTTTTGGTCTGAGGCATCAGCTAGAGGTTCTTGAATGTGTCCTCCATGAATCAGAGGGCACTAGTGGGTTGCTGAGGATAGGATGTGGGAGTAAAGAGGGAAGTGTGTATGTGTGTGTGTGTGTGCATGTGTGTGTGCATGAGTGTATGCATAAGTGTGTGTGTGAGTGTGTGCATGTGTGTGTGCATGAGTGTATGCATAAGTGTGTGTGTGAGTGTGTGCATGTGTGTGTGCACGAGTGTATGCATAAGTGTGTGTGTGAGTGTGTGCATGTGTGTGTGCACGACTGTATGCATAAGTGTGTGTGTGAGTGTGTGCATGTGTGTGTGCATGAGTGTATGCATAAGTGTGTGTGTGAGTGTGTGCATGTGTGTGTGCATGACTGTATGCATAAGTGTGTGTGTGTGAGTGTGTGTGTGTATGAGTGGGTGTGTGTGTGTGTGTGTGTATGCATAAGTGTGTGTGAGAGAGTGTGTATGTGTATGAGTATGTGTGTGTGCATGAGTGTGTATGTACCTGAGTGTGTGGTGTGTGTGTGTCTACGTGTGTGTGAGTATATGTGTGTGTGTGAGTGTGTGTCGTGAGTGTGTGTGTGTGTGCATGCACACCACTCCAGCACCCTTGTTATCAGCAGGATCTGGTGTAGAAACCAGACCTTGACGGTTCACCTCTTTCTGCTCCATCTCGCACCTCAGGATCTGAGAACATAAGAAGAATAAATCAAAGTCCCAGAGCTCCTGGGACAAACAGATGAGCTCTCCATGGGAAATCTCTGTGTGACTGAGCCCAGCAAAGTGTGTCCTGGCTGCATTGGCTGCCCCAGCTTCTCATGAAGAGGTTATTAGCAATGTGAGCTCTGTGTGCAGGCACCAGGACTTCTGCAAGCTTGAAAGCTAAGCTCCGGCTTCTTCTGAGTTCTTTCCTTCTCTCACGTGTCCATAACAACCAGTTCTTCACGATCCAGATTTAGTGTTTCCACCTTGGTACACGGGGCTAATATATTCCTTCATAGCTTTCTTTCTTTAGTCCCCTGTGCAACTCAAATTCTATCTGCCCTGGGAGTTTTTAATAAACTTTTTTATTATTTTCATCCTCGCTGGGCTGGCTTTTATTACTGTTATGCATTCCAGCTCCTCAGCTTCCCCAGGGAGGGTCACATCCTCTCTGTTGGCCCGCAGGTGATTATTCTGACATTCATAAACCGTGGTGATTTAGAGGGACAAAGTGTCCTGCTCTGTGTCATGCCTTAGGTTGGGGCATGCATGCATTGTCTAAGAGTCCCTTAATATTGGTGGGATTAATTTTGTTTTCAAATCAGAGTTGCAGAAATGGGTTGGTTTTAAGTTCTTCACATATTTTAAATATTAATCTTCCATCAGCTATAAGGATAGCAAGATTTCCTATCATATTATCTAGCTGTTCCACTTCTGGAGAGAAAGGGCAGGGCTACTTCTACATCCATCTGTATTGCATCCTTATTTAAAACAGTCAAATTATGGAGTATCCTAGGTGTTCATCAACAGATTAATGGAAAAAAAGCACACCACTTCCTCTCTCTCTCTCTCTCTACATACATACACACACACACACACACACACACACACACACACACACACTCTTATATGTGTGTGTGTGTGTGTGCATGTGTAGATGCACAGATATGTGCATGTATGCAGAAGACAGAGGACAGGCTAGAGGGTCCTTGGGAGTCTTCTAGCTTTTGTCTGAGGCAGGATCTCTCATTGGCAAGTGACTTCCCTTAGGAAGCCAGGATAGCTGGACAGTGGGTCCAGACATCTGCCTATTGCATTGTCCTCAGAGCTGGGACTACAAGCACCATTCTTAGCTTCTTACACGGATTTGGGCATCTGAAGTCAGGTCCTCACACTTACAAGACAAGTGCCTTACCCACGGAGCCATCTCTCTGGCTGATTTTCTCCTTTTTATTTATCTCAAGATACCACTCAATCATTGATGCCACCCACATCCAGGTGGGTGTTTCTTCTTTGGTTAAACTTTTCTGGAATTATCTTTATAGATGCACCCGCAAGTATGGATCCATGGTGATTCTAAACTCCACCATGCTGACAATGAAAATGAGCTACCACTTGCTGTAAACTTGCTGACCCAAAACAGGAGAAATGTATTCTCTCTTACTTCTGAAAGGCTATAAGGAAAACCAAGGGTTCAGCCTGACTATGCTCTCTCTCCAGGCTTCACGAGAGGTGGACTTTTGTTTACCCTGGCTTCTGCTGCTTCATTGCCAGCAACCTATGGGGCTTCTTGGCTTGTAGTTGGTTCAATCTACCCCTGCCTGTAATCCCGTGTCTTCCTGTTTGCCTGTGTGTCCAAAGTCCCCTCTTCCAATAAGGATACCGGCCACTAGTTTCAGCTATACCTGGATCTACAATGTCCTCTTATTAATTTAATTGGCATACAGAGACTGTACTCCCAAGTCAAGTCATATTTACCTGTTCTGGAGATCAGGAGGGGAGCCATCTCTTTGGTTCAATGGATATGGACCACGATTGCGGACACATAGTTACTCCTCTACTGCCAGCCCATCCAGGATGTATCCCCATCCACTGATACACTGATACATTGCTACACAGATACATTGACTGATACACTGATACATGGATACATTGATACACTCACATATGACAGTTCTCTCCTGCCTCTTTGTGGTAACAGCCTCCCAGCTTCTCAAGTTCTAGTCTCTCATTATTCCAGGTGAACTTTTCTGAGACCCGTTTGGATCATGTGACTCTGCCATGCAGAATCCACCAGCAGCTTTCAGTCTCATCCATAATAAATTCACACTCTGCTGTGTGATATTTGAGGTCCCATGTGAGTCTGTATGTTCCTGCCGATCTATGTAGCCTCTGATGATTGTGTTTACACCTAAATTTTGTTCAGTTATTTATGAGTACCTAGAATATACCACACATGTCATCAATCAATGGCAGCTCTCCCTGCTGAAGATTTTTTCCCCTATGACCATCTGATGAGCATGTCAGAAAAAAGTGCCAAGCTAGCTGGTGATGACGCCAAGACTCACACTCAGATTCTTGGAATCAGCAAGAATCCTCTTTGGTGAGTCAGGTCTGCCATTTGTGCTCGCACACTTGGCCTTCTGTGTATTTAAACTCATCACATTTCTCATGCTAATGGCCAATGCAAGCAACACATTCTGAATGGAGGGAAAATAAGTCCCTTATGTTAAAAAGGAGCAGAGATTACTGTTGATGAGAAAATAAATTTCCCACATGCAACCCACATCTTGGCTGTGACGTTCCTCTCACTAACTGTTCCTCCTTAAAAGATGGATGTGTATCAGTAACTGTCCCTCTGCATGTCAGAGAGACAGTGCTGCACCGGGGAATTGAGTGTAGGTAAGAGCCTATGTCTGCTCCTTCAAGATATGGCTATGTGAGTCGGAGGTGCTGTACCACTAGTCACAGAGGTTTCCATGGCAACCCCATCCTTCCTGAACAGCACTGCTAAGTGGTGACCTTGGAACAACACCTATCAGAGAGAGAGAGAGAGAGAGAGAGAGAGAGAGAGAGAGAGAGAGAGAGAGAGAGAGAGACTGACCCTCAGCCCAAAGAGTTGGTTCCCTTTTAAGCTTCATTTCTACATCTTTAAGTATAAAGGAGAAGCAGCCACATTCTGAGGGAATTGAAAATACAGCTTTCTAGCTGATCTCCATGACCCACCTATTCCTATTATCCAAATAATCCTCACTTAGTTTACATCTTAATTTTATTTCTCCCTGTTAGAAGCAGCTCAAACATTTTGCCCACGGGAGAGAAATGTTTCTGTAAATCACTTCTAGAAAAATCAGGGCAAGGTCCTCAAACCTAGGAACTAGAAAGCACGGCAGTTTTAAACAACCTGGAGAGCATATATCTAGAAAACAAGTGAGGATCAGTGTTCTTGAAGGTGTGGCGTGCTCCATGGTTTTCAAGGTGCAGAAAGGGGACGGGGTGCAGTCGACGGGACACTGATCTCAGAGTCTTGTGTGATGTCCATTCTTTGCAGAAGTGTTGTAAGAGGAAAACTTGGCAGTAGGCTTTGTGTTGATAAAGACTTTTCACACACACAAAAATTCTCTTTTCTTTCAGGGAAATGGGTGCTGTGTCTTCTCAGGTATATATTTTCTTTTGAGAGCGACACTTCAGGTAATAATATCTTGGGACTCATCTATAGTCACCAGCCTTCAATTGGAGATAAAGCAACAGACAGGGCCATCCTAGATAAGTGCCTCTGGTGAGGGGCACACGATCTTTAGCAGAGCTCCGTCACTCAGTGAGATTTTCCATCGCTGTCAACAGCAGACATATCCCTGGCTGGCATTCCTCTTGACCATGACCACTGGAAGATTCTGAGTTGACTGAAAACTGGATCTGAGACTCTTGACTAAACCCTCATTAGCGGCTCACAAAAAGCCATTATTTAGATAAATCAAAAAGATATTTTTTCAAAGTGTAAGATTCCATAAAAACGTGAGCATTCGCCGCTACTAGCTACTAGCCACTAGCGGGGACCTGGAAGGGATTCAACTTGTACCACATTTAATTACTCTGCTTTGACTTGTCCATATGGTGTTCACACTAGCTGCTAGCACGCTCCTGGCTGGGGAGTGATCGGCCTGTGGGTGGGATGCAGCTGCTTTTCAGCCTCACAGCTCAGTGCCTCGCAATGCTTCTTTTCGTTTTAAATGCATTTCAAGGTAAATGCTTTCACCACCTACTTGCCGAATGGATAGAATGAGCTTGGACATGTTTGACAGTTTCCCAAGATGCACAGAAAGAAAAAAAAAAGATGGGAGGGGTTGAATTTACCCCAGCCTGCTTTCAGACACCATGGTCTTGTTAACTGATGTTCCCAGAAAAACAGAAGCTGTACCCCCAGGAGATGGCTCATGGGTAAAGTGTACACCCCGTATGCATGAGTGCTAGAGTTTGGAATTCTAAAGCATGTGTAAGGGCTGGATAGGAATGGAGGCCAGTTATAATCCCAGCGGTAAAGGGGCAGAAGCAAAGACATCCCCAGAACAAGATAGACAAGCTAGAACTGGTAAGCTCTGGGTGCAGTGAGAGAGCCTGCCCCATAAATGAAGGGAGAAGCAAGCAAGGAAGATACTCTATGTCAGTTTGGGACTTCCACATAGGTGAAGGTGCAGGTTCCTGAGCACACAGGCACAGGCACAGGCACAAGCACACGCACACGCACATGTGCGCGCGCGCACACACACACACACACACACACACACACACACACACGGAGAAACCAGATGGAAGGGAGAGAAAGGGAGGCAGAAAGTGAGAGAGGAGGAGGAGGAGGGGGAGGAGGAGAAGCAAAACAACACATTATTAATTCCACAAGGGCAGTTGACTAATTGAACCCTTAATGATTGTGAAAGCACTAGAATATTGCACGTCCACAATTATCTTGAGATTTCTTAGCTCTCTAAACAGTCTAATTCCATATACGCCTGTAAATAAACCTATCAAACACTGTTCACCAAGCTGGAACTTCAATGGCGTCATTTATTCATGATTCCCCAGCCAAAATAGCACAACAAACAGGTACTAACCTTGTGGCCCAACGATTCACCGAGGAGGTGCAGGTAGTCCTGGTTTTGTATTCACTGCTGTGGAGGAAGAACTTCTTTAGAGGGGTAGCCAAGGTTGCCCTTAGGTACAGACCATAGGCGGTGACTAAAAATCTCACCTTGAATTACAGCTTTATTGGGTCTCAACTAAAAGGTGGACTGTCTGGGCCTCGGTGGATGCTAGGTCCAGGTGAGCCTTTCTTTCTGGAAGCCCCCAGGAACATCCACTGAGGTAATCTTACTATGGCAACAGATCCATAGGCCTTGATGTATAGTTGGACATCTCACTAAGGCTGACCACAAGAAGACGAGCATTGTAAGTTGTTGGATGGAGTGGAATGCCTGTCTGTGGACCACACTCGGAAGCAAGGCTGTTGGCAATTGTTCCATGTTAAGACAAGGTCGTAACGGCAAAGGTTACAGTAGGAACCATAGCCCAACTCTTCATGGTCTCCAGTTCTGTCTGTTCCTGGCTTGTTTATAAATTGATCCACCTGGGTTTGGGGAAGAGGAGAAGGAATGAATGTGGGAGAACTGATGGCTTGGAGCCTTTTGTAGGCAGCTTGGGGGGGACCTAAACAGAGATACTGGGCTTCAAGCTTATAGAGGTTTCTGGGGATGTGGACAGCGAATAGAAACAATCAGAGAGATATGTCTGTTTTATCAGCAGGCTCAGAGCATGGGCGTTACCCATAAGATTTCAGTGTTGCCTCATCAGACTTCAAAGATACTAACTCCAAACCCTGAGGTGACGAATTGGGCATTTTAAAGATGGGTGCTCTTGGCAGAGAGTGACCTACTGCAACCCCAGTCGGAGCCGCTGCCTTAGCCCAACAACATGGCACACGTCAGCACTTCTTTGGCAACGCTGCTGAAAACTGACCACCAGGCAAATGTAGAGTCATTAGAATATGGGGAGTTATTGCTATAAGAACACTTCCTGTGTGGCAGGCACAAGAAAGGATGGAGGTGTCTTAGTTACTGTTCTACTGTGAAGAGATACTGTGACTAAGGTAATGCTTATAAAAAAGAGCATTTAACTAGGGGCTTGCTCACAGTTTCAGAGGGTTAGTTTATGATCATCACGGTGGGTAGCAGAGAGCCATGGTGCTGAAGGAGCAGTTGAGAGCTTTAAATCTGATCTGAAAGCAGCAAGAACTTCAGAAACCTCAATGCCCACCTCCAGTGACACACCTCCTCCAACAAGGCCACGCCTCCAATCCTTCCCAAACGGTGCACTAACTGGGGATTAAGTATGCAAACATGAGTCTATGGGGTCTTGCTGTCATTCAAACCACCACAGAATGAATTAATGAATGAATGAATGTGAATGAACGTAGGTACTAATAAAATAGAAAACTTTAAATCCAGTTAGACTTTTATTGTCTATTTTTTGAACATTATGCAAAATGTAACAGAAGGAATATGACCTGCAGTTAAATTATAAATTGTTTCTGCTAAAACTGTTGGACTACTTGAAATTTGCTTTTGACATGCAAACCATTTCAAAGTTCACCAGCACTAAAACTCGCTCATTCCAGACACCAAGAGAAAGGCGTTTAGTGCCAATCTTTCTCCTCAAGAATGAATTATGGTTATTAAGACAAATGCAATGTTCATGATTTAAAAGTAAGACATCTGGAAATAAGTCCTCTGCTCTTCCTTCCCAATATAAGCAATGGTTATCGAGTGGCTGCTTCATTTGAACTCTGACAAGTAGGTTCATGGAGAGGGCTAATACATGCGAATCCCTGATCTTAAGGGGCTCCCAGTCTGGAGGAGGAAATGGGGGTGTACACAAGACCCTGCAGTACATAGAATGATTGAAAATATACTTTTGCCTGAGAATAATCAAGTGAAACTTCATGAAATGAATGCTGTGGGGTCCAAGGGCAGGAGGAGGGGAACGGGGAGGGGGGGAGGAGGGGGGGAGGGAGAAGAGGAAGAGGGGGAGGGGGAAGAGGAGGGGGAGGGGGGGGGGGGCGGGAGGAGGGGGAGGAGGAGAGGAGGAGGGGGGGGAGGAGGAGGAGGAGGAGGAGGCGGCGGCTAGGTTTAAAATACTAATTGTTTTTATTGTCATTGTTATCGTGTTATACAGGATGCTCTTTGCTGGTACATGAGAATGTACTTCAACCAGAAAGGTCTTAATCTTATAACTGACAGTTGGTAAGTTCAGGGATGGCATGACTTTAGTCTTGGAATCTTCACTGCCATCGTCTGAACTTAAGCCTGCCTTTCAACAACGCCTTGGAAAGGCTGCACTAAATTAGGCAAATTGGCCCTCAGTGGCTCCGGGCCAAACATATAAAACAAAGAATTATTCTTTCTTGAAGTTTCTAACAGAACCACAAGTTAGATTTTTACCATTTTGGCTTGATTACTTACCTACTCCCAAGCCAGTCACCCTTGCCAGTGGACAAAGGATCATTTGGGACAGGGTTGAGTCTAAGAGACACTTATGGGGTCAGGAGTCAACCCAGCTTAACCCAAACTTATTGACTCAGAGCTAGAAGTGGTTTTGCATGAGACAACGGACTTTTAAGAACCAATAGCCACTCGTTTCTGCATTTCTAGCTCAGAAACCCCAGCCATGGCCCCTTCCCCTCCCCTCTCTGCAGTCTTTTCTTTCTCTCTTCCTGGCAGCTGTCAGAACTCTTAGATTCCTATCCCTGTTGTTTTTCTCCTGTTCAATGCCAATAAAGTTGTCCTTGGCTTAAAGGGAGAGAGAGAGAGAGAGAGAGAGAGAGAGAGAGAGAGAGAGAGAGAGAGAGAAAGAAAAAAGAAAAAAAGAAAGAAAGCCTAATCACAAAAATTTGGGACTTTTTAGATTTCAAAACTGAGGCCTAAATAAATCTTTAAATGCACAAAAAAGGAGGCTTTTCTATCAAGATTGCAGAGTAGAATTTCATGTTCCATAAAAGATCTAAAAATGAAAGCTGAGCTAGATTGCTGGATTTTATAACCTGCCATTTCTGAGACAATGGATAAGTGCTAATTATCTCTCCCACAGCCCTTTAAAAGGCAGAGTGTTATTTAAATAATTCTCCCACAGATTCAAACACAGAGCGGGTGTGACAGCATCTACTCCAGAACATGAGGCAGCTCTCGATGGTTTCTTCTGACAGGGTCTGGGATCCTAAACTCTGGGTTGGCCTAAAGTGTAAATGAAAGCTATTGCAAAGTGAGTGAGACCTTATACAATGTATAAGGTCTCTGAGGGAGGAACTGGTTCCCTTACTGGAAGAGAGGGCTGGTTCACAAAGCTGCTGGCTGAGGCTTGCAAGTCACTCAGTGCTTACCATGGAAAAGAGCAGGTGAGATCTTGGGGCAGGGTCCGCTCAGCTCAAAAATCCTCCATTGTGAACGGGCGCTTGGTTTCCTGTTTAAACCTGTGCCTGGTTCTGTCTCTTTCTGTCCACGGGAGACACAGTGTATTGTCTTAACACAGAGACTCAGATTCTACGTCTGAGGACAATTTGCCCTCCCCCACCCCCCAGACCAGGGCGAATGTGGAGCACTCAAGGTCATGCCAGCTTGGGAATAGCCATCAGTGGTAACCCTGCAGGTAGAGTGACAATTGTCCGTGGAGACATGCGCAGATGATGCAAAAGCAAAGCGCATGCGTAGATGACATTAAAGCAAAGACTTGAGAAGCCCCGTGGCTGAGTCAGAGAACCCCCCCCAGCAGGAGAGTGGGCCCCTCAACTGAGGTGTCTGGACGGTTAACCCTTTCATTT
The DNA here is from genome assembly GCF_011064425.1 of Rattus rattus. Lineage (NCBI taxonomy): Eukaryota > Metazoa > Chordata > Mammalia > Rodentia > Muridae > Rattus > Rattus rattus. The sequence goes on along the minus strand of NC_046167.1, from coordinate 72,308,480 downwards.
TGTTTGTCCTCAATAAAACATTCCCAAGAGTAACAACACTGCGGTCAGCAGGACAGTAGCACAAAATTCAGGAGACACAATGTCATGATTCAAGCGGGCCTTCGTCCCCACTTTGTCACACTGACATGCAGGTCTCCAACTCCCCTCATGAGGCTGTCCTTTTCTGATCTTCTTTAAGCTCTTTGGTGGCTTTTACTGAAACAGTAAGGAACACTTTGCCAGCGCCTCCCTCACTGCCTCCTTCCCGCTCCCATCTGCCCCCTCTTCCTCCTCCTACTCCTCAAGCAAGGATTAAGAAGGTCTGTTTCTGTCTCCTCACTTTCTCTACTCCAGATTCAGCGCCATTTGAAACCTTCCTCCATCTGGTAGGTGAGAAACAGCCCGAGTCTCTCCTAGGTCAAGGATCCACCCAGGCTGTTGTCGCTTTTTGAAACTGCCAAGCAGTTGGGTTATTGTCACTCTCTGTGGGCTCTCTTTGGCTCCATACTGTCCTGAGAGGTGACTTTACTTCTCTCCCTCCTGATGCCCTTAATGGAGTCTTGTTCTGGAAAACAGAAGCCTGGAAGGTGGAGAAGCATGTCTCCCCTCATTTGAGATCACCCTTTGCAGTTCTTGCTCTGTGTTGAATTTCAACTGTGCAAGTATTGTCCCTGGGGTGTCTTTTTTTGTTTTTAATTTATCTATATATTTTTGGTGGGAGAATATTTTCCTCTGTGTGTATATGTGCACCATGCACATGCTTAGTTCTTTTAGGATGCCAAAAGAGGGCATCATATCCTTTGGAACTGGAGTTTCAGACAGTCACGAGCTGCCATGTGGACGCTGGGAATCAAACCCTTGTCCGCTGCAAGAGCAACTGGTGCTCTCAACCACTGAGGCATCAGGCTGGCCACCCTCCAGGTGTATTTGAGAGCAGCAGAATCCTTCTTAACTCTTGAGTGATTTTAACATATGAAAACTTGAGAGCCCCAAGCCATCAAAAGATGTCTTGAGAACTCAAAGCATGAAATCATGGAACACAGAGTGTGAGTTTTATGAAGAAGTATTTTTATTATAATGAGACTAAGAGAAGGAAAAGAGGGCAGGGGAGGTTTGTCCATACAGCAGGAGGGGTCCCTAGAGTGCTGCTGATTTTCATTACCTTCGCTGGTTAGAGGGTGAGCTCTCCGATGAAGTTCCCAGGTGTCCTGGTGCCAGCCTTTTAGACATGTTGTCACTATAGGGGAAAGTTTATAAGGGAAAACCAGATCCATGCCCCCACCCTTACTGGCAGGTCTGGTCTCTAACCACAACAAGTCCAGAGACATTTTGACTTAAATACTTCTGGCATCTTTAACCTCTGTCAAGGATAAGGCTGTGGCCAGACACAAGGAGGTTTTTGGTTCATAGCCAAGAAAGAAACCGGTCCCTTTTCTTGCTGTCTTTTAACCCTTAACTACCTACTTAATCTGCACCTCCTGTTCTCATCAGCATTAAGCAGAAACATCTCTAGATGACTTTCTAGACGGAAACATTTCTCTGATGTGTTTGCCGAGCCTACAGCCACAGCAGCTGCTTCTGTTATCGACACCTAAGCAAAGAGACGGATGAAGGCCACAGGAAGCAGCCTTACACAATAAAGATGAATCAAACACCGATGACGAGACTCCACGGTCACAGGGAGTGCAGCCTTCATCTCACAGGCTCTTGGTTTGACGGGTAAAAGAATTTAAATGCGGGCTCAGAAGGAGACCTGAGGACTAGTTTATCTCCTTAGTGTATTTGGAAGGTCAGAGGAAGGGTTTAGTTTTGGCTTGGTGGTCCATGATGTCAGCATGCAAAAACCAACTTCTGTTTGGCCTGCTAGGCCTAGCCCCTGGCCTCATCCCAAGGTAACAGTCTTCTGTGTCTCACTCAATAGTGTCTCTAAGAAGTTTACAGATATGACAAAGCCAGAGATTGCAGACCACACACCAACAACAGTGCTGCTGGTAGCTTTTGGGAGCAGGTGCTGAAACTTTCAGATTTTTGTAAAAGTGATCAGTCTCCCCTCTGACCAACATGTGTGACATGTCACACACACACACACACACACACACACACACATGTACACATGTGCCAAGACACACACTGTGCACACACTGCACACACACACATGCACACACACATGCACACATGCACACACAAGCACACACACACACACACACACACACACACACACACACACACACACACACACACACACACACACACACACACACACACACACACACACACACACACACACACACGGCTCCCGAGCTGGAAAGCTGCCGTGGAGACAGTTACCCTGATCTGTAAATACAACTGTTCTCCTGTTATGATGCTGGGCCAATCCCATTCTTTTCTGGTCTCACTAGAACCTCGTGAATCTTTGGGGCCGTTTTATAGACAAGGAAACAGGAAGGTGATGCGATGAAAGAGTTCCTTTGTGATCACACAGTGACTTAGTGACACTTTACACACAGACCTGTCCGTGTGCTTTCAAAGATGTCCCTCAAGGGCCCTGGCGGCTGAATAGGTGATAATTACAGAGCATGAGAGAGTCAATGGTCTCTTTTTCTTATCATTGGTTGCTCAGATGCTGAGTGCCTGGACAACTCCTGATGCTACCTGATGTGCCTCAGAAGTGACTGGCAAACTACCACGTAGAAGGTTCCCTCCGTGACTTGGCCAGAATCACTGAGCTCCTAAGAAGCCTTGCTCCCTCATGGCAGTGTCCAGAGGAGCCTCCAAAAGCAAAGCTCTGAGAGTGGGAAGGGAGTGATGTGGAGAGAGAGACATGCAGAGAGGACAGGAGTCTCCTTCCTCTGGGTCTGCCAGCTTCACCGCCTTGTTGGATGGGGGCAGTCATCCCCCACGCCCCTACTCTCCCCACCCTGACTGGAGTCTCTTCTTTGTCAACTATGGACACCATGAGTATATTTGGAATACTTGCTTGCATCGAAGCCTGGACTAACCGTAATGATGATCTTAGCCACCAATAAGTTAGCATTATTGCAAACACTCCCTTAGTCCTTAAATGGCTTTAGAAGAAAAGATCGTTATCATCAGAGGTGGGCCAAGAGGCATCCAGGACTCAGATGATCTCTCCTAAGGCGGTGCAGGTAGTAGACACAGTTTTGGGTCTAATTAATGGGCTCATTTACTTCACACAGTAGTCTCAGCAACCCAGCCAAAATAACTACAACCTCCCTGTCCAGTTTGGTAGGAAGGCAAACCGAAGTCCAGAGCATGGAGGGGATAAACCTCAGATTGCAAACCTGCTGAGAGGGAGAGCAAGGATAGGAAGTAGTACCTGCAGCTGCCAGGTTCCAGGTCGTCGACCTTCCCACTCATGCTCCACCTTTCTGTCCCCTGTGTCACTGTCCACTGTCTTCAGTTTGCTCTTTTGAGCAGACAGTGATGACTCAGGGTGTAGCTTTGTAAGAACAGCAGCCCATCCCTGGATTCTAACGATTAGCTTATGGAAGGAAACAGCCTCTCCTCCAGGGGAAGCCGTGTGCCTGCTCCCTTGTCCTTTTGGTGAGTCACAAGCTCTCAGACTCTTTCATTGATGGTCAAGGAGGGTTGCATGGTTTGCTCCTCTCTGGATGGCAGCGATGCATGTAAAGAATGTGGGATAATTTAACGCCAATGTTCCCCGTCATTGTTCCTTCTCTTGAGCCTTGCCAATGAACATTACGTCCCATGGTTCAGGGTTTCTGATCAGCCAGTAAAGGTAACTTCAGATAGTTGTGGCCTTGGACTGTAGCCGAATTGAGTAAATGTCTCGACTAGCACAGAGTAGAAATGAAGTGGTTCTGTCATGAGTCAGAGCCTGCGTTTCTGGAAGCCCTAACAAGCCAGGCTCTGCCGCCATCCTCGATGGCCAACTAAAGAAACAAATAGTAAAAGGTACAAAAAGGTTTATTTGGTATGGTCACACTGGAACGAGGCACAAAAGCATCCTGTAGTCACCTCCAAGTCTGTCTTTGGGGTTTTGACGTGAGATTTAGGCTGGAAGGACAGAGGAATGCATAAATACAGTTCATGTCCTTGCCCATTATCAATGTCTTGGCCCCAGTCTTAAGATGGTCCAGCAGGTTACAAAGTGTAAAATTTCTTTCCAAGAGGCAAATTCTTTTTCTGGTTGACACCAGACTTCAGCCATTTCCTGTCCTAGTATGAAATTCTTGGTGAAATTCCAACTTTGGGGGACTATTGTTGCAAATCTGATAGTCTGAATGTCTCTTTAGAATATTTTCATTTCTTGCAGGCTAGTTATAGTAGCACCACCTTAGACCTAGATATCCAGATGCAACACAAACTTACTGAGAGAGAGGGAGGGAGGGGGAGAGGGAGAGAGGGAGAGAGAGAGAGAGAGAGAGAGAGAGAGAGAGAGAGAGAGGGAGAGAGAGAGAGAGAGGAAGAGGGGGGGGGGGGGGGAAGAGGAGGAGGAGGAGAGAGAGAGAGAGAGAGAGAGAGAGAGAGAGAGAGAGAGAGAGAGAGAGCTTCTTGAGTCCAATCTATCCAAACACAAACTACTCTGATTTTGAGTTCTAACTGGTTTTGATCTGTTTTTTTGTGTCAGGCTGATTATTTCTACATAACCTAGAAACTCCTGCTTCCTTAGACTGCACCATTTTCCTCATAAAGACTTAGACTCTTCAGTAGGGATAGTAAATACTCAACCTACCCCCCTACCCCCAAAGGAAGTCAGGACAGGAGCTCAAACAGGGCAGGATCTTGAAGGCTGATTCAGAGGCCATGGAGGGGTGCTGACGTCTGACCATGTTTGGAGGAATGTGGACTTTGGATTAGAAAAGCAGCTGAATGCTTTAAGTGGGCTTTAGGGTGATTTGAACTGTGGGAGCCTGGCTCAAGAGGTTTTAAAGAAAAAATGTTCGTATGTGGCATAGAAACTTTTGTGATATTTTGGCAAAGAATGTGACTGGTTTTTGCCCTGTCTGAAAAGATTGCCTGAGGCTAAACTGAAAAGACTTTGGATAAATTCCTTTGGCACAGGAAATCATAAAACAGCCTAGTATTGACTCTGTCCTGTAATTATTAGTGTTCGCTCTTACTGAGATGGATAATTTATTAAGGCAAGCTGAACAAATAAAAATACAGAATATACAGATTGAGGAGGAAGGGACACCAGGAAGCGGGATAGAGCTAAGTCCTGTGCTCAGGAGACAAACGGACAGAATGGAATAAACACAGCGGTGACATCAGGACAAGACCCCACCCATCCAGGCTTTCAACTTGTGGGGAAAAAAAATTAAAGAACTGTTTAGGTCCAGGCATAGTGGTGCACACCTTTAATCTCAGCACCCAGAAGGCAGAGGCTGACAGATCTCTAACTTCAAGGCCAGCCTGGTGTTGCTGGCCAGAGCAAGTTTCAGGAGAGTCAAACAGAAACAGAAAACTGGTGGAGATGTAACTGAACAAAGGAGCCATATTGCAGCCCCAGCAACCAACAGTATGGCAACTTTAGCCTCAATGGTTCTGACCCTAGAGTCAAGAATACAAGAAAGGGTTACAGAATCTCCCTAAGAACCCCTGCTAAAGACAGGCACATTCAAGATTGTCTCTAAATGGAGGCCCAGAGACACCACTGTATGAAACTGTGAAGGTGAAATCTGGACTGCCTTGGAGACCCCAAATATTGGAGATGCCAGAACCATGGGATAGCTGTTGAGGACAGCTGCTAAACTGGAGTGGAACCAGCCCAAGAGAGAGAAGTGGGTTGTAGTCAGCAAAGCTGAAAGGAATTGGAAATCTGAAAAGTGCTTTGACATCAGACACGGAGATGCAGAGTTTGGAGTTTGCCCAACTGGTTTTTGGTCTTGCTTTGGTCCAGTATCTCCTCACTCTGCTCCCTTTTCTCTTATTCGAAATGGTAATGTATATCCTGTGCCATTTTTTGTTGGAAACAACTGATCTGCCTTTTGATTTTAATTTTATAGGGGATTACAGTTAAGAGATTGCATGAGTCTCTGGAGAGACATCGAACTTTAGAATTTTAAACAAGTTTGAGATTGTTACATACCGTGGGGACTTTTGAAGATGGACTAAATACACTTTGCATTATGTTATGGCTACAAGCCTATGTGGGCCAGGAGCTGGAATGTGATGGTTTGTATAGGAATGGCCTCCATAGACTCATGCGTTTGAATGCTTGGCCTATAGGGAGTGGCACTATTAGGAGGTGTGGCCATGTTGGAGTTGATATGGCCTTCCTGGAGGAATTGTGCCACTTGGAGTGGGCTTTGGGGATTTATAGACCCCCACTTCCAGTTTGCTTTCTTGGCACTTTTTCTGTGAGTTGAGATTCGATTCCCTAGGTTTCTAATCCTGCTGCTTGCTGCACATCTGCCTGCCATGATAGGTACTCATCCCTCTGGACCTGTAAGTCAGATCAAAGTCTTTATTCTGTAAGATGCATTCAGTCATGGTGTTTTTACCATAACAGAAAAGGAATTAAAACATTGCCTCTCTACCTAGAGTTCCTGCCCTTCTATCTTTAACCAAAATAAACTTATCTATTGTGAACACTAGCACCTGAACCCCATCCTTGGGATAATTCCTTGGCTTTCCTCATGATAATGACTGCAGAGTGGGACCGATGGTCTGTTAGATTTTTGATTAGGTTAAGGCCATTGGTAGAAGCATAATTATTTGAGTGGGAATGGTTTATTGGTTGCTCTCAAAGGCATTGTTTTCTGGGGGGTACATTGTTCTGTTTGGTCTGGCTTTTAGAAATGAGGAATTGGTCAGTTGTCTTACAAAAGCTGCATTGCTAAGAGAAGCTGGCTACTCAGTAATCTCTGAAGCGGAAGTTTCTGGTTGTGTCATGTGATACAGACTCATGTGTTGTTTGGCTGAGGCAAGACCCACGGGAGGACATGTGGTATTTATCGAGAGTATAGATAGGATTCAGTGGACAGTGATGGGACCCTCCTTAGCTAGTCTTGCAAACTTGGTTGGTCTTGAGTCTTCACTGATCTTCACTTCTCTGAGAGAGGCATGGCCGAGAACTCCTGGTTTGGTCACTCCCACTGACTTGTGCCGATTTGGTGGAGGCCTGGCTGTTTCTGCTGGATTGTGCCACCACTGCCGATTTGTGTTTTCTATCCTGATAGTACTGAACTGGGCTGCTGGTATCCTGACAATGGGGATTGGAATCACTCTAAAAAGAGGTCCACATCCCCTTGTCCTATTTACCTTCTTTGCTCCCCTACCTTTGGATGATGGGCTAGAAGTGAGGTTGAAGGATTTGAGAACCCTAATTAAAAGTAGGTTTAAAAATTCTAAGCCTATACATCTTGACTTCAAAATCTGACCCCATGTGCACTTGTTACTTGACTGTAGAGCACGTCCTTAAGTTTATGAGAACATTTTTTTTTATTCTTGGAAAATATGTGTGGTCTAATATGAGATATTAATAAGTTCAATTCATGAAAATAGCTTCTAAGGGGGTCTCTCAAAATCACAAGGAAATCATAATGAACTCTTTCGTGACAAAACGTAAACACAGGTGATGTCATTTATGTTTTCAAAGCTTCTAGGACATTTAACTCGTGTTTCCCAACTTTTAACAACTTCCCAGAATTAACCTCCACACAACATTCACAAATCTGAAAATTTGTTTGCTGTGATTGGCAGACTACCAATAGAGACAGGATGCCTGAATTATTTATTTTTAGAAAAACACCATAATACATTGCTTCTTAAAATAAGTGAATAATATTTATGAGAGACTTCTAGAATTTTGTATACAAGAACTTTGGCAAAAATATGTAGTCATTTAAATCTGTCTTTCCTCCCTTGGCCTCACAGGTCAGGGGACCTACAAAATCCCTTAGCATGTGTTGGGGAGAGTGGAGGAGGGGAGGGGACGGCCATGTTTTAACTTAAGACCACAGAGCACAGAAGGCTACACTGAGATTACTTTGCTCTCCAGTGATTCAGAAGGAGGACAGAGGCCTTGGGTGAATGTTCACGGTATGATTAAGACTGTCTTGTGAGTTCGGCTGCTTACCTCCAGAAGTAACAGGACATGCTCAGAACGGCTTGTTGTCCAGGCCACTGCTGTGGTCAGCTGCTTGACCACTCCTCACTCAGCCTCTCTGGAGTATTGAATCCATGCTCTCCCAACCCCACTTTCTCCTCCTGGCTCTTGACGTCATACTCTCCCAGAATTCCTCCACTTCACCGGTTTCCCCCCTTCACCTATTCTTATTTTTCCTGGCCCCAAGATCACATGACTCTGTTGGGTGCGGGCACTTTTGTTTTCAATTCCCTTAGTGGCTTTAGCCTTGTCCCGTGTAAGATTCCTAATTTCACAGATCTCCACTTCTCCTTAGTTCGATACTCTGATCTGTCGGTGATCTCTAGAATTGCTGCTTGATTGTCTAATGGGCATTTCAGAAGCAACATTGTCCAAACGGATCTCTAATCCCTAACCCCCCCCCCCCCACACACACACACTTTATTCTTTCTATCTCCTAGACCCATGCCTCCTCCAGCCTTCCCCACAATCACTCAGGTCGAAGCCCGGACTCTGTAGATTCCTCATGTCTCCGGACTCCTTCGTCTAATTCATCCACGCACTGATGTCTGTCTGTCTGAGACACGTCCCAACTGTGTTCTTTTCTTCTGGTTCTGCCATCCACCAACTCATTTTATTTCCTTCCCAGAGTGTTGCAGTCACGTTTCCACCAAGTTCCCCGCTTTTGCTCCCCCCCCCACAACTCACGGGGCCTTACAAACTAATGAGACTCCCAACCGAACATCTGTACACCCAGTAAAACTCAACCCTCCGACCCGTACCTGCTATTGTCTAGCCCCTCCCCCCGGTCTCCACCCTTGCTCGAACACGCACTACCATCCAGACACGAGGATGTTCTTTTTGCTTCTCAAACACGCCATGCTTTCTGCCTTCCAGGACAATTGCCTGGGCTGCGGATTTTGTCCCCACTTCGTTTTCCTTAAACCGTCACAAAATTTTCTTATTTTCTTCGGGCTTTGGCTCTAATGCTGCCCGTTTCTTGGAGGTCCGGAATCTTTCTTATTCATCGCACCTACAGGGGCAGCGTGTCTGCCAAATTATTTTTTTTTGTTTCACCACACCGTTTATCTCTACCTGACGTTTTCTTGGCTCCTTTGCCATTGGTGGTTTCTCTCTGCTTACTCATCCACTGTGGGAAGCAGGGACCTGTTTGCCTTGGCTACTCCCACAGCACGGGGAGGCGGACTCTTGAATATCAGTGGACAAATGTGTAGGAGTAACTGCTGGATTGTAGATTAGTGTATAATTTGTTATTTCTTCCAACGTTTCTGAGGCGGGCTTTCAAAATCTTATAATAGAGAAAAACAATTAACGTAATTTGCACCGGGCCAGGCTTCATTGATTAAAGTTTACACAAACTCACAATGTACGACGCCATTTTAATTTGAAAAAGTGGGAATGTGGCAGCCTTTTCGCTAATGTGAAGCAGAAACAATTCTGCATGAAATGAAAAATCTTTGCGGCCAGTCACTGGCCTCAGCTGCTATCTCAGGCCTTACAGTATTCTTAGAAAGAGTAGCACACCCTCCCCCCATTCCCTTCCATTATTTTGTTCATAGGGCATCTAAAGATAAGGTCAACTCCCCAACACTGTGTGGTCCATACATGCCAGACAAGTGGATCTTTCAAGAAGGATTTAGCTATTAAATATGATACTCTAGCTCTGGACAGTGCCAATCTCAGTTGGAAGCTCTTCTCCATGATAATTATTTTTAAGCCTCATGTTTAAGCCTCACCATGGCTTTAGCAGCTGAGGGTGACTAGCCCTTAGCTTCATCTGAGTCAGTTTCTGGGGAGAAAGCTGATGTCTTGGCAAGGGGGTAAACAGGTTCCCAGGTCACCCACCGCACGCACTACCTCTGGGTTCCCTCTGCAGCCTGGATGCTTCTGGGTTGAAACCCTCTTAGCTTCCTGGAGCTGACTCGTAGGCAGGGAGACAACTCAGTAGCACTTGCTTCTTAGTTAGCTCATCACTCAGGCCTCCCATGCCCCCGGCTCCAGATCTGATGAGAGTCTGGGGGTTGGGGGGGGGGAGAAAAGACCCAACTGCCTCGTGCTTCACTCCTTAGCATGCTAGGAAAGTGTGACCTCCAGCCTGAAATCCTTCTACAGGGAGAACGATAGACTAGTTCTGCCAAGAAGAGATTTCAGTGATTTCACTGTGGACGTTAACAAGTTTCCACAGAAGTAGAGAGTGGCAAATCGGCCACCAGAAGCTTAGACAGCAGAGGGGAGGGATGATCAGGGGAGGCTGATAATGGTTACCAAGGTGCATGGTGATCGGATGGATTAAAACCCTGCATTCCTTGGTGGTGTGTTTCTATGGCATACAGACATTTATTAAGTATGTCACAAAGCATCAAAATAGAGGAGATGAAAATTTTCTTTTGGACACAAATAAATGATAATGACGTAAGGAGATGGAATGTTAATCATCCTGATTGGGCATTACACAGTTTATATATGTGTGTAAAATTCTACTCCATAAATATGTACCATTATTGTCAATTAAGAATAACCAACACCACGGGGGCTCACTGAAGCTAAACCAGCAATCGGAGAGCATGCATGGGAGAACTCTACACATATGTAACAGATGTGCGGCTTGGTCTTCATGTAGGGCCCCTAACAGCAGGAGCAGGGGCTGCTTCTGCCTGATTTTGGACCCCTTTCTCTTAACTGGGCTGCCTTATCTCGCCTCAATAGAAGAAGATACATGTACACTTACTGCAGCCTGATATGCCATGGTGGGTTAATACACACGGAGGCTTCCGCTTCTCTGAGGGGAAAGGGAGAGGGGCATGGGGCGAGGAGTAAGGGCATGGGGAGGGAAGTTAAGAGGGAGGGACTGGAAGAAGAGGAGGGAGAGGAAACTGTGATCTGGCATGTAAAGTAAATAAATTAATAATTAATAAGGAATAAACAATGTAAATTCACTGTAGTTGGAGAGAAGCTTAGATGAGCCACACGTGGAGAGATTTAATTGGGAGAAGAGAAAGGAGTGGATGGAAGTGTAGCAAGGGTTTTAAGTGTCTAGTTTGTTGTAAGAACATTGGACGGAGCTGTCTGAAGTCCATCTTTGTCTTTACCTGTGGTCTCTTCAGTCAAATACCCAGCATTCCCCTGTGCTGTCGGACCATTCCAAGTCCAAAAGCGAGTTTAGCCCTGCCTAACACTTTCTATTTAGAATGCTTGCAGTGAGCTAATACTGAGTCACAGCTGTCACAGCTAACACGAGACACATTGGCTGTCATGCTTACATGAGAGCTACAATGACTCCTGGGGAAAAATAATGAGTATAGAGCCTTGGCAAGGATTCATGACTGCCCGCAAGATCCCACACTGCCAAACGATGGTATGAGTCTTCTCCCACAATGAATTTAACCTGGGACATTTAAGATTCTAGAATACAGGCTGAAGCTAGCCTGGGTTTTTCAAGGTCCTATGAATTTGCTGCAAAAGCTCCTTAGACACTTTCATGCTTAGGAGGCCTCATCCTATAGCGATCTCTTAGAGAAATGATTCCCACCCCCAAGATGTTTCCTTAAGTAACTGTGGCATCTCACCACGTCGTAGACAAGCTTGCTGCCTTTAACCCCCTTCACCTGCTTCCTAGTGCCTGCCTCTCACACCAGTCTGCACACCGTGGGCACGCACAGGGCTGCCGGACACAGAATTTTCCAGGGGTGTTTGCCATGAATCCACAGAATCCTTACAAGGTTTTGAGGGCTTGGGCCAAATGATAAGGATCCCCTCTCTGATCATACTGTTCCAGTCCTTTGTTGAAGGTGAAGTTTCAGTTTCAAGAGCCCGAGGCAGGAAAGGTTTCACTTGGACAGGGGAATGGGTGCAGAGGTTTCCCCAGGATTCAGAAGTAATCCCAGGGAGTGTGACAATATGGATCTAGATGTCCCCGAGAGCAAACACAGGACCCAACAGTGACATCCAAGGGAAGTGGAAAACTTACGGTTTCTTTGGAGAGCCGTTGTGTTGGATGGTGTTTTGCATGGACAGCAAAGGAGGGAGTGTTTTCCTGAAACAGCAAAAGGCACATTTGCTGAGGCAGACGGGAAGGAACGTTTTACCAGAGCAGACACAGGTAAAAGGATGTTTTGCTAAGGCAAGCACATGAAAGGACACGTGAGAAAGGGTTCTTCACTAGCTACACACATGTCTTGGTTTGCCTTACATCGCGTAGCTGTTCTTCAGTTGTCGTAACTCCACAGAGAGAAATGCATCGAAAAACCCTTCTGCTGGTGTTCTGTTGGCTTCTTGACAGTTCCACACACTGTGGTGTCAGCGGATACAGACTCACAGGGAGCGTTGATAAGACCGACTCATGTGCCGAGGCAAGACTTCAGTGGTAGACTGAAGGGAGTTTTGCCTCCCATCGAGTCACTCAGACAAACTTTCTAAGAAGACAGAGAGGCTGGTGAAAGGCTGAGGAGCTGGGGGAGCTGTGTCCAGATGGCAAGAGTTGCAATGTGACTGGACGCGAGCGGGCGTGAGGGGACGCTTCACTAATTGGAGTTGCAACACTCTTTCTGCAACACTCGCAATCTGGACTGTAACTCAGACCTAAGGGAGACCATTTTGTCTCCTGTTTTTCTTCTTACCGTCCTGTCACCCAGGAAGAGAAATTTTGCTTTGCCCCTTAAAGGCTTGTGCAATCACGAGCAACCTTCTAGACCAGGGCTGGCATCACTGGATCCGTGCTCCTTTACGTCACTCAATTGCAGATGGGGGAGAAGGCTGCAGCTCGAGCCGATCATTTCAGAAACAATTAAGCATTTTTACTGATCTCCATGGAGACCGCTCTAATACCAGCACTGTTCCTTTCATGCCCTATTTGTGGTTGAAAGCATAATTATTCCTCCTTCAGATCTTCTTTGGGACCTGTTACTTATTTAGGGAAATTAGACTCTTTGGACCAAGTAGTCATCGGCTTCCATTTTATTAATTGTTTCGGTTCAAGAATGAGGTTGTCGGGCAGACTGGGAGAGCGGGTGCTGAGAGATGGTGAACTTAGGGTCAAAGGGTGGAGACCAGTGGAGGTTTACGCCTCTGGCTGTCTTACGTTCAGACCCTCAAACCCTTATTAACTGGTTATGCGATCCGGTCAGGTCGTCTAGTTCCCTCGGCCTCAGCACCGCCGTGAATACACAAACTCTGAGACACTGGCTAACACGGTCCTCAATGCATGATGCCTTTCTCTGCCTCCCCCTTTCCTTTCTTACACACACACACACACACACACACACACACACACACACACACACACACACACACTTGCATGAAAAGTAGTGTCCCAACCTTCTGTCTCCTGAGCCCAATCATTCTGCAAACAGACTTTATGCAGTTGGAATAATTCTTCGCTTTCCATGATTTCACTGTTGCTCTACGCTAACCAAATTTAGGGTTTTTTTTTGTTTTGTTTTTTTAAAAAGAGCATCAGGTTTTGCCATTGGGTTTAATGCAGAGCTTCGTGATAATGGTACAGTTTGTTCTGAATTAGGGCACTGTGTTTTAACGCTACGCTAATGGGTTCATAAATAGCGTCTGGCTCAATCATTTACCCTGAGAATGGGCACTCCGCCCATTTACAACAGAGGCACTAAGGAGTAAGAAAAGGGAATCGCCTAACTAATACCGTAATCAGGGGCTTGGCTCGCTCTCCCCCCAGCACTCTATCTTTGCTGCTAAGGGATGGGGGGCAGGGATGCCAGAGATGGCATGCACGACCCTCGACACAGCCTGTCATCAAAAAGTCCTTTCTAGGACATTCAGTAACCCGCCCTCCAATCTAGAAATAGTCTGCAATGGAAAATAAATGCGCTGGACGTGACATCGAACCGTATCAATCTGCAATAGCGGTAAAATGGTTAAAGGGGTAACCGATTGCTTTCTGGTTGGAAGTGAGTCACTTCCACAGGACTGAGTTCTCCTTTGATATTGTGTAGAGGCCAAAGGTCCTGGTGGGCGTCCATGGCTATTGCCTTGCTGAGTAGATAATTGTGTGCCTATCAAAAAATACCTTCTACTTTCCTTTTCTAAAGTCATTTGCATAATCGCATTCTATCATTTTGGCAGAGGTTTGCTTATCAAATTGCCCCAAATGTTTTTAGGTGGATCTAAGTACTTTTGAAATACTGCTTGTGGAGGATGTTGTTCCAAAGTGGGGGACAGGGGGTCTCTGTCGTTCATCTCCTCTTTGTTCTTTCCATCTCCTCCTTAGGTTGACCTCAGAATACTTCCATCGACTGCTTCTTGCCCTGCCGCCACAGTACTGATGAACTAAAGCCAGCAAACCACCAAGAACGCAAAGGAAGGTGTGTGGGTTTGTCCTGGGTTCGCCAAAGCTGCCGACTCGTCTGACCTATGTTCTCTTCTCCAGTCCTCCTGTCAGCTCTCCTAACCGCCATGGCCTCCAAATCCCTTATCTCTCAGAGGTGAAGCCAATGCAGTGTTTGCCAAGGAAAATCATGAATGACTGACAAGCCGTCTAACGTTACAAATGACTGGAAGAGTGTGGTCGAGTGTTGGACAAAGAGGAGTCAAGCTTCCAGGCACCAAGCCACTTGACCTTGGACTAGTCCCTTCGATCTTTTTACCCGTTTTCTGTCGGTCAAACTGAGATAATGCTGTGAACATTAACGCAGACGGACATCCACTTAGCATTCCAAACATGACCGTGAATGCCTCTTACAGACAACACGCGGTGACTATGAATTACCTTTCATCTTTGGATCCATTATGTTCCCAGCCTTTCAATGATTAAGGAATGAGTCTGGTACACATTTTATTCTCTTTCCACGCATCTGACATTAATTATTTTCAAAATAAAGCTATCACAAACTTAAGCTTTCTTCTGGAAATCTTAACTTGTAAAGCCTTTGGATATTCAATTTCTACCATGTTTGATTTTCTTTGTACATAATTTATCTCCCTTGGCGGTATCTTGATGACAGAGTATAGATTCTATTGATCAAAAGAAGTCACCAGGGATCAAGGTTCTCTTCCTCAGTGGGAAGGATGTGGTATCACTGGTACCTGTTAGTGTTACTTCATTCCTTTCTTTCAAAAGCAGATGAATAAGGCTCCAAGGTAGTCTTCCTCACCTCTGGATCCTGGGTAAATAACACTAGTGATCTGCCCAAAGGAAGTGACCATCACCAAAGGAAGTCAGGACAGGAACTCACACAGGGCAGGAACCTAGAAACAGGAGCTGATGTAGAGATCATGGAGGAATGCTGCTTACTGGCTTGCTCTCCCTGGCTTGCTCAGCTTGCTTTCTTATAGAACCCAGGACCACCAGCCCAGGGAGAGCACCACCCACAAGGGGCTGGGTCCTTCCTCCTTGATCACTAATTGAGAAAATGCCTTACAGCTGGATCTCATTGAGGCATTTCCTCCTCGCTGGAGGCTCCTTTCTCTGTGGTAAGTCCAGCTTGTGTCAAGTTGATCCACAAAACCAGCCAGTACATATCCATCCTATCTTCTAGGTGTGCCATGGGCATTATTTTCTTGAATTCTTATAGCCTCTATGAACGACTGTACAAGACCCATATAAGGATTCATCAACACCTGCCAAGAAGCATGGGGTAGGACTCACAAGACTCTACCACCTCTCTCAGAAGAGTTATAGGTGGTGGAAAACAGATGTTTTCTTCACTGGTACATCCATTGGTAAGATGGCCAGACTCCTGTAAGCAATCATAACAAACCCACTGGGACAACCCCACCCCGATGAGACGTCATAGGCCGAAAGGAGAAGAGTGGTTGGGAAGATGAAGGGAATCAGTAGAAGGAGAAGGAATTAGAGGGGAACTAGGGGCGAATATGATCAAAATATATATTGTGTGCGGATATTAAAATGGCATGATGGAACCTATGACTGTACATAATCAATGGATGGCAATAAAACCATCACACACGTGTGTGTCTTGCTAAAGAATTGAGCTAATTTCTCCCAATTCATTTTGCTTTTAAAATTTTCAACAAAACAGGATCTGAACTCAGGAGCACACAGAGAGGCTTGTATGCCATAGCTTGTGTTGATTTTAGTCCAGGGATGCAAGGGCGGCTCACCATACCCAAATCAGTAGGTGTAACCCAAGAGATGTGTAGATTTGAAGTCAGAAATCACATGATTATCTCAATAGACGCAGAAAAGACGCTCAAAGAAGTTCCACATGCTTTCAGGATGCAAGCCCCGAGAAGAAACTAGGAATAGAAAAATTCCTTACAGTCATTTGAAGCAACCAATCTCATGTCTATTATATATCTTCTTGTTTTTTATTTTGGGTTAGGTTGACTAGAAACATGTCAATATGAGACAAGGATTATCGAAACATTAAAGCCTACACATGACATACCTCCGGCCAACATTATATGAAATAGGAAAAACTTATTATAAGGAAATAAAGAAAACGTTTCCTCTAAATCTGAAGCAAGTCAAAGACGCCAACTCTGTTCCCACTCCCTCAATACAGCACTTGAGATCTTAGCAACTCCAGATACAACAATGAGACGAGAGGAGGAACAAGACGGACATGAACAGGAAAGGAGGAGATGGGTTATCCATGTTGCAGATAACACGATTCGACTCTTAAAAGACCTCATGGGTCCTGTGAAAGCCACTGAAACAGGGGGTGACAGTTGCCATTCTTTGAATATTTAAAACATGATTGTGGGTGCTTCATTTTTAGGTTTCGGTATAGACACGCAGTGGCATTGTAGCAGTAACAGAAACCTAATCTCAGGCCTTGTGAGCCTGTCACAAAGGGCAGAGGAGGGTGAGCTACTCTGGAAAATACCAGAATCAAACGCAGTCATGCACTGCCTGCTGCTTAAGCATCAGGGAAATCATATGTGTGGTGGTGGAGTGGAAGGTCATGTGACCTGGTGACACTGTAGCATATTTGAGGATACACTGTGGTTTTCCACAATGTCAAGATCTTCCAGACACTCATTTATCAAAACATGTCCCCCACGGTTAAGTGTAATCTCCTACAGGGAAAGCATGAAGACATTTGCAAGCCGTGACTGAAAAGCTAACAGGATTCCCAGTACTGGCTGGTGCAAAGGCCACGTTCTAAAGTGTTGGTCTATGCGGAGTGTTCCCCGTGATCTAGGTTCTTTTGTATATTTTCATGATTTTTATTTTATTTATTATCTAACAGTTTCATATACGTGTGTGATGTGCTTTGATCATATGAACGCTATATTTCTCTCTTATTCCCCTACATGAATTCTTAAAGGTATGAACAGACACCCACCCACCCAGAACCAGGTCTGGCTTTAGAATGCTAACCTCATCTTATGTTCCCAAAGCCCCTACTCTGTGGTGACAGAGAGGGCCCCTGTCAGATGTGGTGCCTGATGCCAACAGGCTTGGATTAGTGCTTCCTGCACTGACCTCAGAGATGCCCCTTCTCCTCAGCTTCTTGTACCAGTGAAGGGCCCAAGGCTCCCTGTCACCTTGGATGGGTTGGTGTAAGGAGACCGACCAGCCGAGAATGCAGGCCGTGTGGAAGACCCACCGCTTCCTTTCTCACCATGGATCGCTGGCGGCTGCTTCTGCTGAGACTGGAGATGCTGTCTCATTTCGTGTCTTCCCCGAGCTCCTGACATACTGCTCAAACCAACAGCCCTGCCTGCAGCAAAGGAGCAGTCCAATCTTGTCTTAACACCGCTGTCCTTGTTATGCTGGGTGACAGGTGTCATTTAGTTGTGTGATTTTATTTTTTTAATGACAATTTGCTACGGCTTTCTCCTCTTTCTTCGCTCCTATTTTTTTTCCTCAAACTGGAGTCAATAGTCCCTCTGAGAAATTCATCTTGAATTAATCTCCCAGGAGTTCAGCTAGGCAGTCAAGTACACATTTATCTGCTACTAAAGAGATAGTTAAAGAGATGGGGTGTCTGTCCCACGGGGTTCACCATCTGTAGCCTGGATTCTTAGGACCAAAGCTTTAATTTCAGTGGCATAAAAGGTGTGGGAGGAGAGACAGTAGCAAGAATGTTACTATTGACCCTTCTTCCAGCTTGGAGGACAGACAATAGCAAGAATGTTACTACTGACTTTTTCCAGCTCGGAGGAGAACAAGCCAACAGAACCTATAGAAGGGGAGAGACTGTCTGTGATTTTGTTGTTTTTAAGTTTGGGTTTGGTCTCTGGGGGAAGATATTGGCTTTCACCACCAAAATTTCTGCTTAGTCACAAAGCTTCACAATGAGGTTCTTTGCCGGCTGAGGCAGCCTGGGGGGCCACTCACCTATCCTCCTCCTCCACGTTTTTCTCGACTTGTTCCTGTTAACATTTTCTTCTTACATTTCCCTAGAAACCACATCAGTTCCACTGCCCCTGCCGATGACATGCTCCCCCCAACCCCTGCCACCACCTTCTTTTTGCATGCTCGCCGACTTAAATCTTCCCTACTACCTATTTCTTGACACTTATTCAGTGTGGAAAATTACAGATGCCCGACATTGTTCACAAATCACATTTCTCGGCTGACGGTATGGGGAGGGTTTCCATGAGAGGGGAGGTCGGCATGGCATTCTGTGAGTGGGAAAGGGAGCTTCAATGCCTTCAGCGTATTGTTCTAGAAATAGAAAAGAAAAGGGAGAGGGTTGGTTTCTTATCTTCTCCTTTATGCCCCAGAGAAAACACAATGCAATTCTCTTCTGCAATACGACTCTCTTCTGCCTGAAATCTGACGACAAGACAACACATTCTGTGTGAGAAGCCTGGTCTCTTTTGAGTCAAACTTAGAGATTCAGAGTGGGACGATCATGCCCACATCACGATCTTCCAAGTGTTCAGGAACTTTGGAACTATGGGTAACGGTGATGTGTGAGATCTGGGACATCAGCCAAAGCTTGTTCCTCTGTTCTTATGTACATAGTCACTTTCTTACTCTGCTGGGAACAGGTGCTATCAGGACCGGGGATCACAGCTGTGACTTTGCATGGAGAACTTAAGTAGAAAAGATGCAGATGCAGCCACTGTATGACGGACAAAATGACATGACAAAAACGTGCAGACCTATGTTTTGGAGGCATGTCTGAGCACCACGTGCATGTAGTGCCCACGGAGCCAAAAGAGGGTTACAAGATAATAGACCTGGAAGCCATCCACTCAGGGTGGCCTTCATGCTTGTCAATCACCTAGCATCCTGGCTCCCTGGGCTAAAGGACACTGTGGCTCTCAGAGAACCCACATTGCTGGTCCATTTGGTGCCCGTCTCATTTCTTCTGTTGGGTTAAGTTCCGCCGTTACCTGTCAGTCACTTGAACAAAATGCAAATGTGCCAGAGTATAAAAGCAATATTGTTACAGTGTACTCTTACGCATAAATAAAATAAATAAATCTTTAAAAAAAAAAAGCAATATGGTGCTGTGCCTGGAAATGTCTCAAGACACCCAAGGAACCTCAAATTCCAAATCAACGTTGGCTTCAATCCTAAGCTAAACGGGTGCCAAGGGACTGAATATCAGGTTCCATAATGAGTCTAGATGTTTCTGCCTTCCAGGGATGGTAAGGCTCAGGCATGTTGAGCTGCCATGATATTACCCAAATAACCTTGACTGTTCGAGTCCCCCTGGTTTCTTTTTGGTAACACTTTCCCCTAAAGTCACCTGTTCCATGACATGGTGGTAATCACACTCAAGCATATAGCATTGCATGCATTAGATTTGGTGTGTGTGTGTGTGTGTGTGTGTGTGTGTGTGTGTGTGTGTGTGTTTCCATGGTGCACATGTGGCGGTGAGAGGATTGAAATCTCTCTTTTTACTGCTTAGGCTCCAGGGATTGAAGTTTGGTTGTCAGGCTTAGCATTCCACCGGCCCCATTGCTTCCCTTAGAAAGTTACGTTGGTCCTATAATCTCCTTATCTTAACTCAGGGAGGTGAAATCAATGTTGGATTATTCACTGCTAGCCTAAGAACTTTGCTTTCTGGTCAGGTATGTTCTGCAGTCCCTTTGATGAGTCTGCCATTCATCTACTGGCTAGATTCTAGCCAGTGCCACTGCAAACAACTTCTCTGAAGCTGAATTTTAGAACCAAAATACAGTGCCCATCTCAGCTGATGATACTACCATCCATCCATCCACACCTATTCACTGACTCATCCACATATGCATGAATGCATCCATCCATCAACTATCATCTATTCACCCACACAACCACCCATCCACCCAACCACCCATCCATTTATCCACCCAACCACCCACCCACCCATCCATCCATCCATCCATCCATCCATCCATCCATCCACCCATCCACCCATCCATTTATCCACCCAACCACTCACCCATCCATCCATCCATCTATTCACCTATCCATCCATCCATCCACCCACCCACCCATCCATTTATCCACCCATCTACCCACCCACCCATCCATCCATCTACCCACCTATCCATCCATTGACTCATCCATCATCTATCCATCCATCCATTTATCCATTCATCCACCCAACTATCCATCTATCCACCCACCAATCCATCCATCCATCCATCCATCCATCCATCCATCTATCCATCTATCCACCCATCCATACATACATCCACCCACCCATCCATCCATATCCACCCATCCATGTCCATCCATCCACCCATCCATCCACCCATCCATCCATCCATCCATCCATCCATCCATCCCTATCCACCCATCCATGTCCACCCATCCATACATCCATCTCTCCATCTGTTCTTGCATGCATTTGTTCCCATCCAAGGACCCATCTATGAATCTGTCATCCATCCACCCTTCCTTCAGTTGTTCAAGCTGCACAGTTGGGCAAGCACCAATACTGTGAGTGATAAATTAGGCTTAGGTTTCAGCATTGTCCTGTCACTAGTGTAACTTCTCTCATGTCCCCGTATATCTGTCTTGGCTTTAATTGCTTTATTAATAGAATTAAAAATCAATATTGTGTCAGACATCTGACACACTGAGTAACGATAATATATATCACGTTTTGGTTTAAATAGGAAAAGATGTGTGTGATACAATTCAGTGTTCGGGGCTTAACCGTGTGACGAAGGACCATGGCCATTACTATTCACATAATGTTAGTGACATCTATGTGCGTCTGTATAGATGGAGGCGTTCTGACACCATGGCGTTTGCATATATACACTTTACTTACAAAGGAATAGTAAATATATTGCAGTATACAATATATTTACAACTCAGTCAAATGAGTTTGACAAAGGCATGTGCCATCAGTCTGTGGAGAGACTCTCTATGGGTTCATAGTTATATGAGGCATTTCTTAAAATGTTCTATAGATATAGAGGCAGAGATAGATAGACAGACAGATGGACAGATACATACATACATACACACATACACACATGCACATACCTACATATCTACATATCTACATACATATGCACATATATACATATATGCATACATACATACATATACACATACATATGCATATACATGCATATACACATGCATACATATACACATACATGCATGCACATACACACATACATACATATATACATACATACACACATACACAGACATACATAGATACATACACACATACACACACATACACACATATACACACATACATATATACATACATTTGCACATACATACATATATGTATCCATACATACACACATGCATACATACATACATACATACATATAGTTCAGGTCTTGAGAATAATTTTCTGGTCACGTACTTCATGTTGAGCAATAGCTGCTATTTCGTAAGTATTTGATCTGGCTGGCATTGCATGATTCATGTCTGTCAATTACTTAATCTTTGCAATGCTATTTAAAAGATTTGCAATGGTTTTTGTCATTGTTGTTCTGGCAAGTCAAAGGGACATTGAGAGAAGTCACAGCTCTTGTTGCAGGTCACACTGTCTGTTGCCAAGTTGAGGTCTATCTTGAGTCTAATTTCAGAGCCTGGCTCTTGCCCCTGAGCTGTGTCCCCATGCCACGGAGAGCTGATTGCTATTTACAGACACCTCTGCCTTTGGGGTTCTTTTTAATCAGTGCTGTGGTGGTTTGCCAACTCCGTGTCCCCAAGGTCACTGCAGTCTCATGTCCATTTCTGATAAGATCCAGCTGTTGCTAAGTGATGCATTTTCCAAATCTGGTCTGGCCCCGGAGAATAGATTTCACATCCAAAATGATGCTCCAGTAGAATTATGCTTCTCAAACCTTTCATGGGATCTGCCTTACAGATCGGACCACCATCTGTTGGCTTGGCTAACCAGCTACCCTATGCTTGGGGTCCCGGCAGAAGCCAAGATGGGGAGTGCGGCACCCTGAACTGTAGGACTGTGGCAGCAGGTCTGTCTGTAATGCCCATACGTACATGCGTATTACATATGCCATGCAGATGTGTTAACTCCCTGTGTGATACAGGGTGGAAAGGGCTGCACTCCCCAGCTTCTGTCTGAAGACGCAGCTCTCAGGAGCAGCCTCTAGTTACCCAGGTTCTCGACTTCCCTGGAACTCTAAGCTGGTGCTCCCATTCGTCTCGTTGTTTGCTGGTCACTCTCCACACACCGACACCCCTGCTGCCCAGGTGTCCCATGCAGTCTCGTCTCATCTCTGAACTAATACAGCATCCACGTTACAGGTGGGGAACTGTCTGGAAAGAGATACAGTCACTGGTTGACAGCGTACTCTGAGTGTTGAACAAGAGTTGGAATCTGAACTTGTGACTCCCATGTGGGGTCCTGTGAGTCTCTACCACAGCTTTCGATGAAAAGACGATGGGTGGGGATGGCAGTCAAGGAGAAGGTCGTATGGGACAGGAACTGGGGTGCGTATGTACTGTATGCAGTGGCAATGCGATCCTTTCTCAGGGTGAAGGGAAACGTGAGCTAAAGCTGCCATAAAAATCCCCATGGAAGTGGGAGAAATAGTTTTTTCCCAGCGAGGCGCTGCCTAATTGGTTATCTATTCTCAAGTGGTCAGCCCTGAAATCACATACATACAAGCAGTATTAAACAGGCTCAGAGAGTTGAATTTACATATGTGTGTGTGTATGTATGTATGTATGTATGTATGTATGTATGTGGCAAAAGTCTCCATAAATAATGTCTTCTCAGAAAGCAGTGAGTCAGTGATGCATGAATTAGATTCCTTTTGCCGTCCATATGTACTTTACAATTGAGAGTGAGAAATTGCTTCCTAAAAAGCCAATGGAGCTAGACTATGGAGAATACACACACACACACACACACACACACACACACACAGAAGCATACACACATACACAAACACACACACCACACATACATCATACAACACACATAACACACACACCACACATACATCACACAACACACATAACACACACATAACAAACACACAACACACACATACACACCACTAACAAACCACAGACACACTACACATACATCACACAACACACATAACACACACAACAAACACACACCACACACAACAACACACACACAAACACACTCACCACAAACACACCACACACACATACACACCACACAAACACAACAACACACACATATATAAACACACACAAACACATACAGGGAACACACACACACACACACAAACACACACATTATATACACCCACACCCACACACATATATATGAAAGAAAAAGAGGCAGGAATTTGAGAGGGAGTAGGTGGGATGGGGAAATGGGATTGGTTAGAGAAGGAAAGGGAAGGGGAAATAACGTAATTACATCTTAAAATAAAAAGTAAATTTAAAAGTGTCCATATGACTAGAGACTGGCTAACGGTGTGACTAGGAGGGCAGGGAGAGGCGGTCCACAGGCCAAGAGAGCAATTGGATGTAAAGTATATCTTTCAATGCCCTGTAGCTTGATGGTGTGTGTGTGTATGTGTGTGTGTGTGTGTGTGTGTGTGTGTGTGTGTGTGTGTATGTGTGTGTGTGGTGTGTGTGTGTGTTGAAATAACTAATAGAGAGAACCTTTAACACTCCTGGCATGCATGATCTCAGTTCTAGGTGACAGGTATGACAATCATTCTGCTTTGATCACTTCACTGTGCATATTGAGTGTGGTTAACATGTGTCAACTAAAAGCTTTAAATCAAAGTGCGTGGCAACTGTATTTAGCTAGTGGTGTAGCTGAGGGTGCTTCCTGCTGCAGTGGTGGGAGGAAGCCAGCTGGGAGGAGGAGAGAGCCAGCAGCCACTTGAGCAGGGGAGAGGTGCCAAACTGGGGTGAAAAGGCCACATTCAATCCCACTGTGCACCTCGACCTGCTACTAACTGCTACTAACGTTGTCATTGACAAGGGACATTCACTTAGGGAAGCTTCCCTGTCTAGTTTCAGCTCAGTGAAAAACTCTTGACAGTCCTGAATTCCATTTATCTATTGCCAAGATGAAGGTAAAAATTATGTACACAGGGTGTACAGCATCCCTTCGAAGGCAGCTGTGTCAAGGCACATTTTTTAAAAAATCACTGAAGAAACACTGAGGGGGTGGGGTGTTGGCAAATGTCTCTATAAAATAACATCTTGTCGGAGAGCAGCGAGTCAGTAATGCATGAATTAGAATCCTCTCGAAGTCCAGATGTATTTTACAATTGGGAGTGAGAAATTGCTTCCTGCAAAGCCAAGGGAGTCATTTTTGAAAGGCAATTTCTGTAGGAGTCAAAGTGCCCATTAGAAGAGTGTTTGAAGACCTGGAAATCATGAACTAGCTTTAGGAAGCCTAGGAAATCGCCTTTAACTTTGCTGTTTGCCTTACCTGCTCTTCCACCCCATCAAAGCCTCATACACCAATCCAGAAATGCACAAAGACGACCCTCTCACAGTGAAGCAAACCACAGCGGTGTTCCTTAGGCTCACAATGAAACCGTGTCAGACAAATGGCTACAGGCATTGTGAACGGCCTCTTCTGATGTGTTTAATTCACCAGGATGAGTCCTCACTAAGGTCTGAGTCTCGGGGACAGCTGTGCTACATAATTGGTGTCCTACATAGGTTTGAATGCTGCCTCCGTGGCTATTCCAGGATCGATTTTGTTTACTCTAGCCTCGTGGCTAAATTGACCGCCAGCAGGACTCCCGCCGGGGAGCTGCAAAGGCTTTGTCCACAGCAACTCTTACCCTGCCCCCCACACTCCGCTATCAGGGACTCGGGGTCCAGACTGAATAGTTGGGAGGCATTTACAGAAGGGCTGCATGAGGCCTTGAAGCCACTGCTGGGACAATTCCTTTCCGTGTTTTGTCAACAGGGAACAGAGGCTAGGTGTGAGATAGAAGTATCCCGTGAGCTTTCACCGACCCCAGCTTCAGCTGACATTTTAGTGGCGCTCTATTTAGGTTAAAGGCACAGAGCAGTATGATGATTTCTACCCTAGAGTTGGGATTTTGAATTACAAGGAAAAAAATCATAATTTGCTCAACATACTTCTCTACAACATTGCCTTTTAGGGTCAATGCTGGGTGTTGCAGGACCTTTGAGCACATCGTGAGCCCCAAGATTGTGAGCTGGAAAAACCTCGTGGTGCGGCTCAGCCCTACCACAAACCTTTCGCTCAAGAGCTTTCTGCTTCTTGTAAACAGGTTGCTGTGGTGTGGTTCAGCCCTCCTCAGCACACACCTCTAATCCAAAGAGCTTTCTGTAAACAGGATTAAATAAAGTCAAGATAGGTCAAGAGGCTGAGCGCACAAACAGCTGACAAGGGTGCACATAAGAAAGTAGACAGGAGGGCATCGAGTTCGGAAGGGTTTATAAGACTGTGTGGAGAAGGAGAGCGAGCTTTTTCCTCCTGGGACATTGGTGGAGTAGGAAGGTCAGCTGGGTGCTTTCTCTGCCTCTCTGTACTAGCAGGCTTTCCCCAAAGCAGCTGGCTCCTGAGTCTTCATTTAGGGGGGGAAATATATATATATATATATATATATATATATATATATAATTTTCAAATGACAATTTACCAAAGGCACACTTGCTTTACTGGTATGAAATGAAAAATAGGTTTTCTTAAACCATGTGTTTTAATTCCCCGTTAAGCGTGTTAGACTGTAGATTGCCACATGGTTCATGCCATCTAGGGCATCAGCTCTTGAGTTTTGTTTGTTTGTTTGTTTGTTTTTTAAGTGAAAGGGATATTTTAATGATCTAGTATTAAAAACACAGTTAAGAGATTTAAAATGCTTTAAGTAAACACAAAGGGTTAGTGCTGTTCAAACTTGTTTGGAGTGATTTGGACCTAATATAAACTATTGGAGCAGGGCGTTTGTAGCCCGTGTCTTTGATCCCACCCAAGACAGGCAGATCTCTATAAGTGAACTGTTTTCTAAACTCTAGAGTTACTCTGAACGGTGCGTTGCTGTTCTGTAATCCCAGCACCAGAGAGGGACATGCCTTTAATCTCAGCTCTTGGGAGGCGGAGGCAGGCACATAAGAATTACAGTGATTTAAGTTTGAAAATCGCTTGCAAGAGGCAGCCAGAAATTCAAAGCGAATGTCCTTTGTGATCTAAAAATAAATATACTTAAACCTTGAAATTATACATTATGAGCAGAAAGGGGAATACAGGTATATTTATCCCCTAAGGCATATGTAGTTTCAAATTTTCAAAAGACAAATTTTAAAATTTCAATAGGAAGACAATACTTTCCCTTCCCCCCCAAAGAGGAAAACACGTTGCCCTAGGAAAGATATATTCTGCCAAAAAAATTAACTCCCCAGAGTTAGAGATAGGTTCTGTTTTTATCTTTCCAAGACAATAAAAGCACCCAACTTAGGAATCCGGAGATCACTGGACAAAGGAAACATCTGAAGAAAAAGGACAGATCATCAAGAGAAATTTCCCCAAGAAAAGGAGTAAATTGGCCAAGTAGTATCGCCCATGTCTGCTGCCCTCTACAGACAGAGTGGCAAATGCTCTTTATGTGGTCCCAATTCAATTAAAAATTAAAGCCGGCTTTGGGGTTGGAGCGTGGCTCTCTCCTTCTCTACGCCCACACACGCTTGCTAACGGGAAATCCAAAGTCTCTGACTCATGTCAGAAGAACCACCTGGCATGGGGCAGAGGGAAACAAAGAAACAGGGACTGCTCTGTTGCCACGAATCTCACGACCTTCTGGTTCTCATGTGGACCTCTAAAACTTTTCCTAATGTTTGCATATTATCTATAAGACAACCGTGTATATTTAAACTTTCCGTCACGATACTAGAAGTCATACAGAGTACTAGCTAATTCTAGATATAAGCTTTACCTAGCTTCCTCTACATGTTTTTGGTTTCAGTCTGAAGCAAGTAACTAGGAAGGAAGTTTGTACCTGAGATGTTTGATGATGGTCCTCAAACCTTTCTGAGATCTGTCAAGTATGGAATTTAAAATATTTAGGTTTTCTACCATTCCTAACAGTAGTAACTTTTTAGGTCTCCAAGACAATGAAGGTGCCCCACAATGGCGAATCCATTTGGACTGTAGTAATCCTACCACTGGAAAAAAATCGTTCTTTTTTATTTAGACAAAAAGACGGATAGAAGAATAAAATAGAAATAATACAAAAAGGGGTCGATTATTAAATCTACTCTTATCTATCTTTGTATATTGATGCAAAATTAAGGTTACAGTTTGATTACAACATACTCCTTTTAAGGTATTGTACTTATGTAATCCTTAAAAATGCAACGTGAAGTTCTAGTCATTTTGAATGCTACTATTACACATTGCTTAGGATAATTAAGAAATGAAAGTTAATAGTCAACCAAACTTGCAGTTTTGCTCAGTACTAGTTTGGTTAATCGCAGATATTTTCTAAGTTAATTAGATAGTCAATAGCTAGAGACAGGCAACATTTGCCAATTCAAATATACTGAGATAGTTTGATGATCTTCAAAATATCAGAGAACTGTGGAATACGGCATGTCGTACTGGTTGGTTTTTGTGTGTAAACTTGACACAAGCTGGAGTTATCGCAGAGAAAAGAGCCTCCCTTGAGGAAATGCCTCCATGAGACCCAGCTGTAAGGCATTTTCTTAATTAGTGATCAAGGGTGGGAGGGTCCCTTGTTGGTGGTGCCATCCCTGGGTTGGTAGTCCTGGGTTCTATAAGAAAGCAAGCTGAGCAAGTCAGGGGAAGCAAGCCAGTAAGTAACATCCCTCCATGGCCTCTGTATCAGCTCCTGCCTCCAAGTTCCTGCCCTGTGTGAGTTCCTGTCCTGGCTTCCTTTGGTGATGAACAGCAATGTGGAAGCATAAGCTGAATAAACCCTTTCCTCCCTGACTTGCTTCTTGGTCATGATGCTTTGTGCAGGAATAGAAACCTTGTCTAAGACACATGTTTTATTAATTTAAGACCTTTTTTTTTGATAATGAGACATGTCAGCTCCTGGCATCGCCCCTATTCTACTTCAAAGAAGATGAGCATTGAAGAATCTCCCTGTGGAGTTTGCTTCAAATGTGACAAGTTGCCACTGGCAAGAAATTGCCCTTGCTTCACCCACTGTCAGTATGGTGTCCAAGCTGTGGATATGCAGGACACAAAGAAAGCTGACTACCTAACTCTGCCAGGACAAGGCAGAGAAGTCCTTCATAATTCCTGCTTCACAGAAAACTCTGTCAGATATTCTGGGACAGTGCTTTGATAATGCAGAGGAAACTTGGGTGACCATCCTGGTGGCCAGTTATTTCTACAGTTCTGAAAGCTGTTTGCTCTGCCCTTCTTGTTTATTCGGGCAATATTTTTCCTTCTCGTGTCTCTGATGGGGTTGAAGACTAGAGAGTTATAGTCTTACAGTTAAGCTTAAGTTGTTTAGGATTTAAGAAAAAATTAAAGTCTAAGGTATGTTTTTAGGTTGATAGATGCATGTTGTGATAGAAATTGACTTAGGCACAAAACTGTCAGACTTACCAAGATAAGATAGAAAGTAGAGTTCTTTTTCTAAGTTTGCCAAATACAAATGGACTGGCCATTGTGAATGCAATTGTTACCTGAAAGTATATAGTTTACTGATGCAAGAAAAAAAGAGTATTTTATTTAGACCAAAGGCAGAAATGTTGCAGAATATTTGATCACATTGTGAACCCTAGGATTGTGAACTGGAAAAACCTTGTTGTGGTTTGGTTCGATCCTAGCACACACATTAATCCAAAGAGCTTTCTATAAACAAGATTAAATGAAGTCAATGCTAGGTCAAGAGGTTGAGCAAGTAACCAGCAGAGAGGGAGAAAGTAGAAAGGAGGACGTTCAGTTTAGACGGGTTTATAAGACTGTGGAGAAGGGAAGGGAAAGGGAAGGGAAGGGGAAGAGGGGAAGGGGGAAGAAGGGGGAAAGGGGGGGGGGAAGGGGAAAGGGAAGAAGAAGGGGGAAGAAGGGAAAAGGGGGGGAAGGGGAGAAAGGGGGAAGAGGGGAAGGGGGAAGGAAGAAGGGGGGAAGGAGAAGGAGCCATTTCCTTCTGGGATGTTGGTGGATGAAGAAGGTCAGTTGGGTGCTCTCTGAGCCTCTCTAAGCTACCAGGCTTTCACTATAGTGTCCGGCTCCTGAGTCTTCCTTGGTAAATTTGAATGTTGGGGATTTTGTTTTTAAAACAGCAGTTGGGAAGTATTATGCATATACTCTCAAGGATGGCCATGCAGTCAAAAATGTCAGTGTAGTATCTGGAGCAAGAAAGCATGTCCCGGGGTTGGGGATTTAGCTCAGCGGTAGAGCGCTTGCCTAGCAAGCACAAGGCCCTGGGTTTGGTCCCCAGCTCCAAAGAAAAAAAAAAAAAAAAAAGAAAAAAAAAAAAAAAAGAAAGCCTGTCCCAAGTTCCCGCTTCATACATATACTGCTGTTCCAAGAAATTCTTTGATCCTCAAAACAGTACCGTGGTTCTTTACTTCATTTCAGCCATTTCCCCCCAAGAATAGGAATGTTTTCTCAGTAAAGTCAAACAACTGATTTTTAATTTTTTTCAGTTTCGTTATATATATGATTACTTGTCTGCATGTGCACCATATGCAGGCAGTGTCTGCAGAGGCCAGAGAGGGTGTTGGATCTCCTGGAACTGAAATGACTATAAGGGGCTGTGGGCCACCTTGTGCTGCTGAGAACTGAACCTTGGTCCTCTGTAAGAGTGGTACTGTTCCTAGTCACTAAACCGTCTCTCCAGCCCCCAGACAACTGACTTTTAACAGTGAATGATATCTACAGCTAGATCTAGACAAGTCAACCCAAAAAAATTATCTTGAAATTCCAAAGAAAAATATTGGGAATTCATTAATCATTTTTTTTAAACAAAACAGCTTTATTAACAGAAGCAAACTCCGAATAAAAATGGTATCTGGTTCTTCCACATTTCAAAATTGAAATCAACGTAGTAGATCAAATCCCCGCCCTCCCCACATCCATTCAGATGATGTTAAAAGGGACGCACAGATACTGAGCACAGCTAATGGAGATGGTTTTGTAGTGGAAATGTAAAAAGAAGGCAGCTTCTCCATATAAGAAAAACTCCAGCGTTCGTGCTTCTTTCAACTTCTTGTTTGAAGTGAGATGTGATGGGAAAGGGGGAAGAAAAGGAAAGGAAAGAAGAGACAAACAAACAGAAAATTAGGAAGAAAAAAAAGCATCTTCTGAGAAGAAGCTGTCATCAAGGATTTGCCGTAAGGAAGAAAGCTGGGTTTGCTAGGACACTGGAATTCGTAGGGCACCGGCGCTGGTCACATTGCACATCTGCTCGTCTTGGGATGATGCTGCTCCTTTTAATGTTAATGTATTTTTATCTTCTCTGTGGTTTTTATTCTGTTCTGTTACAGCAGGGTGGAGTCTCAGGTATGTGTCAGGAGGTAAGAGATCAGTGACCATGATGTGGGCTTCTGCATCCATAGAGACCTTGGTTTTCCAGCTTGTGGTGGGGAACAGCTGTTGCTTAGAGTACTCCTCATACCCAGCACTGGGACATGCTCTGCACTCTCGTGAGAAAATCACACTCCTGTATTCATGCCGGTGAGCCACCGGGGCTGAAGGGGAGCACATTTCCATCGGGATGAAGTTCATCCCCAAAGCAGAGTCCACAAAATGGCCTGAGCAGCAGGCGACGCTCTAATGGCCTGTCACATTTTATACCGACGGCCTCCCTAATACCGAGAATCGATTCCTGGGAAGTGAGTTGGTTCTAAACGAAAGACGTTTCTGATGTCCCCTTCTGCGTTCTGTAGCAGTTGCCTCTGAATGAAATGTTCTCTGCAGAGGGAAGGGTAGGCTTCTGAGACTCGGGAGGGAAACAACACATTGAGGACTGGGAGGGTGCAAAATCGATGATTCTGGAAGACTCCTCCTCAGCTTTATGGAAACAGCTGGCAGCTGCTGGAGGGGGAGACGCTCACCAGCAGAGAGACAGGTGTTGCTGGACCTATGGAGGTCCCTACTTGTTGTGCAGAGATGTGCAAGGTTGCAGCCTCCACGAGTTATCAGCTGTGAGGGGGTGGGCTTTTCAACAATGCAGCTGCTTTCTAGTCACCCCTTCTTTTCTAACTTCCATGCATGACCCTGTTAGTAACCCCCAAAAAAAGATCATTGGCTCCCCACGTTGGACTTGGGGGCAGTTGATAATGGCATCTGTCTTGGATTCTCTTTCTGGAGTGAATGAATGCATGTGCGTTGTGTCTTCCTGTCTCCTCAGAAAAAGTCTCCCCCCTCACTGCGTTGTACACAGCAGCTTCCCTGGGGTCTCTCACAGCTTCAGTCATTAGCATAGCTTGTATTTGGTCCTTGAGGATCTTGCCTCTGTCTGTCTGCCATACACGGTACATTATTCCCGCTCATTTCAACTTTTCCAACAATGACTTTCAGCGAAAATATATCTGATCCCGGTTTTCAACAGCATTCTCCACATCTGTCCATTGGCACCTGGAGCAATCTGCCAGGAAGCTACAGGGGTCAGTGCTCAAATGGCAGATATAATGAAGGGCTCTGGCTAGCTTCTGCAATGTCCCAAGAGCAACCACACACTCCTCTTTCTCCCCATTTCATTGTGAGAACTTAGACTCTCTCCTTTCCACTAGATCCACACAACCAATAAAACTCAAAACGTCTCTAACTGCAGTCTGGAGAGTTTCACCCTTTATTTGCCCCTGCTGTAATATATATGCCAGAATTCTTTCCTTGTCAGCTACATATTTCCCTTAAGGAAATTCTAGAAGACAGGAGTTCAATTCTCCTGGCTTCAGGTCAGCTGTTCCTAACATCTGAACCGATGCCCAAGTCCTGTCCTCACTGCTCACTCCTGCAATATCCCGAGTGATAAGGAAGCTGGGATAAGTGCAGCTGGAGTCTGCAGTGATGAGAAACCCAGGGCAACTGAAGAAGAGGCTGGGGAATAAGCAGATGCTGTTGTCTGCAGTTAAGATACAGGACGAGCTGAGGAACAAGATGAGGTAAATGACAGGACAGGATCAGATGATAAATGGAGGGAAGGAAGGAAGGAAGGAAGGAAGGAAGGAAGGGAGGGAGGGAGGGAGGGAGGGAAGGAAAGGGGTGGATGAGTAGATGGATGGATGGATTGGAGGATGAATGTGTGGATGGGTGGATGGATGGGTGAATGGACTGATGGATGGATGAATATCAGGTCCAAATAGATGCACAGGAAGGTGGATGGATAGATGGATAAATGGGTAGATGGGTGGACAGGTGGATGGGTGGACAGGTGGATGGGTGGACAGGTGGATGGATGAATGGGTGGGTGGGTAGACAGATGGGTGGATGTGTGGACAGGTGGATAGATGGATGGGTAGACCGATGAATGGATTGATGGGAGAATGAATGTGTGGATGAATTGATGGGGGTGGGTGGGTGGATGGATGGATGAATATCAGGTTCAGATGGATACACAGGAAGGTGGACAGATAGATGGATGGATGGGTAGATGGGTGGGTAGATGGATGGATGTGCAGGTGAATGGGTGGATGGATGAAATAATATCAGCTCCAGATGGGTGCACAGGAGGATGGATGGGTGGAGATGGGTGGGGGTGGGTGGGTGAATGGACGGATAGATGGATATCAGGTACAGAGAGATGAAAATGAGGATAGAGGGACGGATGTCAAGTCCAGATCAGTGAATGAGAGAATGGATGGATGGCAGATCTACATGAACGAAAGGGAGAGGGGCAGATAACAATTTGAGCACGGTAATATTAATAGTGGGGAGCCTGTTGTTTCTAAAACAAAACCCCAAACTTCAGTTGACCAATTGAAGACCCAGGAGCCAGTCGCTGTGGTGAAGGCCTGCTAGCTCAGAGAGGCAGAGGAAACACCCAGCTGACCTTCCCACTCCAGTGAAGTCTCAGGAAAAAAGCCCTTTCTCCTTCTCCAAACAAGCTTAAATACCCTTCAACTCAAAGACCCTCCTTCTCTTTCCTGGGTTATGTTTACTCCCTGTCCACTGCTTGCTTGCTCTGCCTCTTGACCTGTCATTGGCTTTACTTAGCTAGTTAGAGGCGTGCGCTGGGGCTGAGCCACACCACAACAGGAAACAGATTGTCCAGTTTACAATGCGATCTAATATCCTGCAGCTGATCCAGCCGAACTGAAGCACCGGGGATAGTCAGGAGTAGCTGCCTGTTGGTCTGTGGCACACATGCTTGGTGGTCAGAGGACAGGTCCTTGGGGCCATTGCCATCATAGTGTTCAGTATAGAGCCTGGAGGAGTGTCACAGCTTTCTCTTGCTCAGCCGTGTCTTACTGGTTCTCAGACCTGCTTGTTTTCTAATATAATTTTAATATGCCCACCCATTGCTCCTACAGCCCCAAGTCACCCAATAAATTTAAAGTGGGACACACTTTCTACTTCTAGTAGAAGCGACTAGGTTGAGTAGGTGGCGATGGATGACAGATGGGGCAAGTTGGTGTCTACCCAGGTGAAGAGTCATTCTCTAGCCTTAAAATGGAGTCAAAAGTATAAAATAGAATCTTAGGGCAAGATCCAGTCTGAGAAAACACACTTATACATACATGGAGTAATTTAGGGCAGGACACAATGTCACCTCAACAATAGCTTATAGAAGCCTTGTGATCCCCAGAAGGGTCTTTAGGGATGGGTTTATCTATTTGTAATTATTTTATAATTTCATTCATGTGTATGTGGTATTTTGAGCATGGATGCTCTCTCCGTCCCCCTTTCCATGCCCTCCCCTCCTCCCATTTAGTCCCTTTGTCCCCATGGGCAGTCTCACCTCTTTTATGTCATATATACATATATGATTATACACCTCTGATAAGATCTGGGAACCGCAAAGGAGAGACGTCACACCACTTTGTCTGAGACTAGCTTAACTTGCCTAGTATGACAAAGTGGTTCATGCTCGTCCAGGGAAAGTCATATTTGGTTGCACGCATCTGATGACAGCGTTTGCTTTGGCATGCTGAACGCCAGAGAAAAATCCACACAGGTGTCTCTCAAAGAAAACACCTGAGACTTGGACCAGTTGGGCAGAATGAAAGGTCTATCTTTTGAGTGTCTCCACTGAGGACCAGATGGTCTCCATGGCACAGTGCTGGGCTGGGCAGAGCCCAGCAGGAAGTTACAGATCAAATCTGAGTCAGGTAGAGGTGTCTACAAATGGTGTTGTACCCCAAAGTTGCTACAGGCTGTAGACTGCTGACATCAACCACTGGCACTGTCATTTCCTGCTGTCACTCATTCTGGGGTGATTTACATGTAGGGCTGAGGCACTGTACAGCTGTTGGGGCAGCACCCACATTCCAGGCAGTGGGAACAGCACTGGTCTTGCTGGGCTGCATGGCATCTCACCAGGGAGGAGAAACTGAGGCAAAAGCAACATAGACAAAGGAGAGGCTCATCTGCCGAAGATGTGGGAGCCCAGCCTTTGCACAGCTACCTACTCTTACGGTAACTAAGTCAGCCATGTAGATCTCGCTCACTCCAGAGAAACCAATCCAGTCTCTAGAAAATCAACTCAGATGCTTGGTCAAGGGTAGACAGACACCCTATACCCTAATTATCTCCCACCAGCCTCCGCCTCTTAATGATCCAATCCTGTCTCAAAACTGTGACCAAATTTCTGGCCTGTAAACCATGAAGGGCAAACCCCATCCACACTTCAGGACACAGAAGCCCTGATGTGTGCCATCGTAGATGTATCTTCCTTCCTCTGCACATGCCGGACGTCCATGTGGAGCACATACGTGCCTTTGTTCAGCCTGGAAAGCATGTGCTCCTTTGTGACTTCCAGCCCTTACCCAGCTTTCTCTGGATGCCCCGAAGCATCTCTGAGAGGCCTGAAACGCACTTCACGGCTTTCATCAGATCCTCCGATTCTGTATCTTTAGCGCCAGAAGCTGCCTATGTCTGCTGGCTTCCTTCTGGGTTGGTGAAGATTTCAGATAGTGATTCCTGGGCTCTCTATATCCCCTATGCTTGCTTCCCTGAGGAGAATGCAAGCCACACGCACGCACCTGAGAGTAAGAGTGGAGAAGAAGGCATTGGGGGCAGTGAGTTGAAGCTTAAAGGTCTTTTGATTTACCTGAGAGTGGAAGAGAGGAAGGCAGGCACCCTGAGGTGGCTAGGTGGAGGCTCATTTGAGGTAACAAGGAAGGGCCTTGTGGGCAGAGAATGGAGGGTCTCCCAGCCCTATGCACTTTTTCATTTCTAGGCTACTCCCACTTGTTTCCCAAGGCTTGGATACATCATTCCTTCCTCCAGTGGCTACCCTCTGACACCCCAGAGTCCACATCATCATCTCCCTCGACGCCCTTGCACTCCTCTGCCCCAAGCCACCGTCTAAGTGTCTCACCTCGCAGGCAGAGCGCAGGCAACAGAGTTTATAGAGAAAGAGTGTTATGCAGTCACTGCCAAAACGCCCCGCAGAGGATGACAGACCTCCCACTTGCAGAGTTTTCACAAACCTTTAAAGGTTACAGTCTTCTACCCTGCAATCATCCCACAGATGCTGTCAGAAACATCACCCCGGATGAAAGCCGGCATCGAGCGAAGTTCACACAAAAGGCTGCCAATCTTCAGGGTGCTGGGTGAGAGCTGAGGTCTGAGCTGTCCTGAGACTGGAAATCCACAGTGAGACGCTCACCCTCAGGGGCGAGCATCTCTCTCTTGGGCTTCTCTGTGTGGCCTGTGGGGCTGCTGGTCCGGCCCTGGGCTTTTAAGAAGTGATAAGAAGTTCTCTGTGTGGCCTGTGGGGCTGCTGGTCCGGCCCTGGGCTTTGATAAGAAGTAGATGAGTTCTAATGTTTAGCTCTGCAGCTGGGTGACTCTCTGGGTGTTCTCCACACTTGCTGCCCAGGTATCTTTAGGTCATTTACCTTGTAAGTATCTAGGGAGCTGAGTGTGGATACAGTCCTCACAGTGAGGAAGGCTGGGCGGGCTGCAGGAGTGTGAGGCAGAGGGTCACAGCGAGTCCCCAATCAGGAACCAGAGACGGAAGGGGTAACTCCTTCACTTTCTTCCTGTTCTTCACATCAGAATCTGAGTCCCTGAGGTGGCACTGCCCACCCTCAGACACGTCTTCCCACTTCATTTAAACTTGTCTGGGAACATCTGTACATGCATACACAGCCAGATGTGCGTTTCCATGGCAAATCCAAATTCAGTCAGGTGACGTTGGAGAGTAACCGTTACACACTTCCTCTGCGTATGACTTCATCTCCCCGGCAAAACTCTACAAATCACTCACAGCTATTAACGATGAGTCTTCAAAGGGCTGGATCAGAAAGTGGGCTTATGGCCGAGCCTGGGAAAGGGCAAATGCTTGCTAAGAGTTAAAATTATTATCAGTGTTTATGTGATAATTATTCATCCAATGCATACATCAAACGTCCCAGGATTGCAGAGGGGTCTGAAATTAAGCCGAAGAATTTGTTATAAGCCCAACAATTGAACCTCATCTCAAAGCACTATTTTTTCAATTATCCTTGTTAGCCTACTCCCAAAAAGCATGGGTCCTTTCCAGCGTCGCTACTGACACAGTATTAGTGGACTGCATATAATCAAGCATAAAGGGGGGAGGTCAGACAAAGAGATCAGAATTCACATCTCAGGCTGGGCGGCGTTAAGCAAGTGACCTCAGCTTCAAGATATAAACACTAACACCTGCTCCCTGGGCTTATTTGGAAGTTGTCAAAGATCAATATAAGGACCAATAAAGATGCATATGTGAACACGTACATTTTTATTTTATGTGCAAGAGTGTATATCTGTATGGCCGTGTGTGTGTGTGTGTGTGTGTGTGTGTGTGTGTGTGTGTGTGTGTGTGTGTGTGTGTGTAAAGTTTTTGGAGTCAATTTCTCCTTCCATCATGGTAGAACTCACATCTTTTTATTAAGGTGCAGGTCATTGGTGGAATACTTGATTACTGTGCATAGGCCCTGGTCCAGTCCCAGCACTGCAAATAACATCCTGTCAATAACCTCAGAACACAGTCCCTCAGGTACAGAGCTTCAGTTCTCCAAGTGGACTCCAGGCAGACACCATCAGTGTAGCCTTCCTAGCACCCCCGCCCGACACACACAACTCAGTTGAAAATGTTCGTTATACACAACACTATCTGGTATTTGAAGCCCAGAGCGAGATTTAAAACTCCAAGAAATACCTTTCATTATTAACCTGACATCTCCCACTACTTTCTGATCAGAACAATCTTATTTCAAAGAAGCTGCAAGAGAAGCCATCATCATGGAAAAAAAAAAAAAGCAAAAGCAGCATGGTGGTCTCCCGTCTTGGTGGTCACATGGACTAGGGGACTCCATTCACAACTTTACAGAAAGTACGCAAGGAGATAAAGGAGGCGCTGTTGGCAGAAGGCGCCGTGAAGAAAGGAGACCTGAGGAAAACAAGTAACAAAGATAGAAGAGAGGAGGGAGAGGAGGAGGGAGAGGAGGAGGGAGGAAAAGAATGATGGAGGGAGGGAGGAGTGGGGAATGGCAGTTCCTTATGGTCTTGGTTATGAACTACCTGGTGTCCTTGTCTGTGAAAGGCACTCACCATGCAAATCTGCCTCCCCATGGTCCCTGCTATCTTTTACACAGTTCCTAGTTACAGCCTGAGAAATGGAGTCACTGGCTGTTTAGGAACTGATCTATGGGGGTTGCCATTGTTATTCAGGAAGAAATGGAGAATCAGGAGCATCAGGAATCAGACAAAGGCTTAAAGGCTAGAAATGCCCAAGCAATATCCCACTTGGGCTGCCTTTGATTTCTTAAGCTGGGGCCCATTATTCTATACTAACCTATCCCTCTCCTACTCCCCCTCCCCTCCCCCTCCCTCTCCCTCCTCTAACCCCCCCCCCCTGTTTCCCCAGGGCCCAGAAGCTGCCCAGGCCCACATAAGTGAGTAAAGCACGAAAATACCCCGATTTACGTATCCGGGCTTTTATGGCTGCCAGTACAGCAAACTAGCAAACAGAAGAACCAAGCCGGTCACGAAAACGGAGTCTCGTTTGGTTTCTAAAAATCTCCTGACTATTTCAAGAAAGGCATAGAGCTATAGACTCGTGCCAAAGCCACCCCGAAGTGGGCGTTTCCCTGGTTCGATTCCCGTTCTTGCTCATTTTTCTGCCTTGCCTCTGTCTCCAGCAGTGAATGGGAAGAGGGAAGATCCTGGGTTCCGA
The DNA here is from genome assembly GCF_011064425.1 of Rattus rattus. Classification (NCBI taxonomy): domain Eukaryota; kingdom Metazoa; phylum Chordata; class Mammalia; order Rodentia; family Muridae; genus Rattus; species Rattus rattus. Next base: position 72,269,822 of record NC_046167.1, on the reverse strand, counting down.
ATGGAGTAGGAGAGCAGCTGCCTCCCAGCCCTGGTCACGTGTCTAGGGTGAGCAACCGGGGGGGGTGGGGAGAATTCATACTTTAGCTGAGGTCTCTGTCCGTGCCTTAATTTCCTGTCCATTGTGAGACAGACGTATGAAAATCTTTCCCAATCTAATTATAGTGGAAAGAAGTATTACATTAACCAGTCTCTTTTAAAATCTGTTCTCTTACATTTTGTGTATATATATATATAGATAGATAGATAGATAGATAGATATAGATATAGATATAGATATAGATATAGATATATAGATATAAAACGTGTGTATATAACGAGTGTATGCATTTGGGCGTGAGGGTGCACACATGCTACTGCACGCTTGGGGAGGTCAGAGGACATCTTCAGGTGCTGGTCCTTGCAGACTTCCTCCCTGTTGGAGGCTAGCATTCTTGTTCCCGCCACATGCATACTCCAGGCTTGCAGGCCTGTGATTGGGGGATTCGTCTATTTGCATCTGCCTTCCTGGTGTAGGAGTGCTGGGAATATAGACGCGCACCACTGTGTTTAACTTTCCACATGGCTTCCTGTTACCCAAACCCGAGTCACCAGGTTTGCATGGAGAATGCTTTTCAGGCTGAGCCGAGCTCCTTCTACCTATTCTTTAATATGTAAAAAAGGATGCAATGGCGTGGACTTTAATGCATTAATGAGTCTCAGATTGGTTGCTGGGTATCATCAGCGCTTTGCTGAGGATTCCTGACAGTCTTCATTTTTAAATGACTTAGGCAAAGCTTGTGTGAATTTTTCTATGGTTGCCTTGTCTGCTTAGAATCTGAAGGTCGTTTTTCTTCTAAAAGCCAAAAGAGGCACAGATTTGGTTCAAACCCAAGGGATTAACGTCCATGTTCCCAAACTATCCTAATACTGCCGGATTCACCTTAGCTGCTTCAGTGTGAGTGGGAGGGCTGCAGAGAAAGCCCGGCTTCCTCTCTGGAGTCTGAGCAGATCTACCCCAGTCAGCAGTGTGGTGTACAGCATTGGTTCTTGCTTTGGGGAACCATGTGGGGCTGAGCTGTCTGCTCCAGTGCATGATGGGAACTGATGCTACCATTAGGGATCTGGTTGTTTTGTCTCCGGTGGGAAATTGGAGTTGCAGAGTTTAGAACTCAACCTTTCGCATTCTGAAGAGCCTTAGTGATACTCCGTGCCCCATACCCCACTGCACAGTCGAGGAGATCAAAGTAGACATGGGGTCTTCATCCATTTTGTGTGGCCAGAGCAAATCACCTGCACCTGGGTACTTTATGAGGCGAAGAGACCTATGTGGCCAATGACTTTGGGGCTGGAAGTCTGAGATGGTGTGGTCCTACCTAGTTGGCCTCTGTAAAGGCATCACAGTGTAGTAACAAGGCATAGCATCACCACAGAAGGGCATGAGAACCTCACATGGAGATGGAGTAAGCGGGCGATGACCTGAGGAAGCCCATCTCACTGTATAACAGCCCATGTTTACCCACAAGAGCGGAACTCATACTCTTCTTAACATCCAATGCTTCTTAGAAAAACTAAGCACCCGCCAGTACTGTTCTACTGGGATCAAGCTACCACCATACAACCCTTTGGGGATAAACCATAGCATAGGGTGAGGTTGACTGTGTTAGCAACAGATCCAGACCTTAAGCCCCTTTTCTACATCCTTATTTCCCTTCTGTATCGCTGGGTGCTAGTCCAGTCAAAACAACTAGCAAGGGGTATGGAGGGGCAGCGCTCTCTCTCTCTCTCTCTGTCTGTCTCTGTCTCTCTCTCTCTCTGTCTCTCTCTCTTCTCTCTCTCTCTCTCTCTCTGTCTCTGTCTCTCTCTCTCTCTGTGTCTGTCTCTGTCTGTCTGTCTCTCTGTCTGTCTCTGTCTCTGTCTCTCTGTCTCTATCTCTCTGTCTGTCTGTCTCTGTCTCTGTCTCTCTCTCTCTCACACACACACACAGTATGTATGTATATTAATGAAAATATCTAATACAATGTATGTATGTGGATGAAGTTGTAACTACAGAATCCATTACTTTCTATGCTACCCGAAAATTTTAATAAGAAAAATGCTCCGGTAATTTAGTCAAAGGCAGTTCTGAGGTAAGTAAGGAGGAAGGAAGGAGGGGCAGATGGAATGGAGTAAGAAAGGATAGATAAAGAGAGGTAGGGAGAAGCAGAAGAAGGAGAGGGGAGTGAGGCCAGGCAGAAATAAAGATGGCCTCAGGAAAGAGCAGAGTCCTGCAGGGACCTGAACTGCTACCTAGCCTGAGTTCCCACTATGCCCAGGGAAAACCAGGTTAATATTGTTCCTTAAATGCCAGGGATGCTTCCAGCTCCCAAACCTTCACCTGTGCCAGCTCCTCCTCTCTGAAACCCCTTCCCAGCTCACACATCTGCCGCTCTAGGGAGGCACTCTGACCCTGCTCCACTCCCAGCTCTGAGCAGAACCCTCCATCACAGACTCCCTAAGCTCACACTTTCGCTATCGGCAAGTTCATGGTGAGTTCATATCTGTTCTCCACTGGACTTGGAGCATCTGAAAATGAGCACAGGCGTCCTCATTTCTGTCTCCCTGGTGCCTGGCACGGGGCTGGTTACAGGACAGACCCAGTGAGGGAGGTCATACGTGCATTCAGAGTCACCGAGAGAAACAAGCATCGTCTAAACAAAAACCTCTTGTTCTGATCACCAAATAGTCAAAATTAAGATTAAATTAATGCCATGGATAATTACAGCCGAGGCTCCAGACTGCAGGCGTGTGCATCTCCCCCTTCTAATTATCCATGTCAAATTTACGAAATAATTATTCCATTCTAACCCACTGCAAAGAAGCAGGCTCCTCCGCAGCAAAGGCATCAAACAGGCACAAATAAGGCAGCGTTCCTCCTGCGCATGAATAATCATGTTTAATCAGCAAACGCCGGTTTTCTGAGGAGGCGTCAGATTGTCTAGTTAATTAAAACCTCCTGGGCTCTAACAGAGGCCCAGCTAGACAATTGTCATCCCTGGTGTTCCCTGGCATCTCTGGAATTGAATCGTCACTGGCACCAGGCTGAAATCTTCTCCACACACTATTTCTAAAAGCAGCTCTGTAGAAACCCAGACTGGGCATATTAACTAATTGGTAGTTGGGTCTTTGTCTTAGGGTTTTCCTGCTGCGAACAGGCACCGTGACCAAGGCAACTCTTATAAGGTTAACATTTAATTGGGGCTGGCTTACAGGTTCAGAGGCTCAGTCCACTATCATCGAGGTGGGAGCATGGCAGCATCCAGGCAGGCGTGGTGCAGGAGGAGCTGAGAGTTCTGAATCTTCCATCTGAAGGCATCCTGGAGAATACTGGCTTCCAGGAAGCTAGGATGAGGGTCTTATAGCTCACACTCACAATGACACATCTACTCCAACAGGGCCACACCCACTCCAACAGGGCCACACCCATTCTAACATGGCCACACCCACTACAACAGCCCACTACATGGCCACACCCACTACAACAGGGCCACACCTACTCCAATAGGGCCACACCTTCTAATCATGCCACTCCCTGGGCCAAGCATATACAAACCATCACAGTCTTAATGTGTTTAATTAATCACTGTGAGAACAGGATGTGCTTTTCATAGTGTCTAACTTGTCTTACAGTTGTCCCTTTGAGAAAACTGAGGTACAAAAAGAAAATTTGTCCCTTGATGATTGCACCAAGACTATGGTAACCTTCAGGAAGGGGGGGGTTAGTCTATATGAAGACTTATTATGTGCCAGGTTTTTTTTTGTTTTTTTTTTTTTTTTTTTTTTTTCCTTTTTTTTTTTTCCCGGAGCTGGGGACCGAACCCAGGGTCTTGCGCTTGCTAGTTAAGCGCTCTACCACTGAGCTAAATCCCCAACCCCTTATGTGCCAGTTTTATTACAATGTATTATTTAGTCAAATCTCACATAACTCCTGTATTGCAGGGATTAAAAAGTGGTTTTGCAGTTAAACTAGTTTGGTTTAAAATAAACCAAAACTGATGTTAAGCTTCCCAAGAATAAACCTTTTGTTCCCTCCCCCCTCCCCCTTCTCGCCACTTATTTGTGATACAAGGAAGTGTTACCTGTGATAGAAGCAGCCCCTATGTGGGCATAAGTCAACAATGGTCTAAACAGAAAGATTAAACATGACCTTGTCACAAGTCACTGAACTGAACCTGGAGCCACCTACTTCCTATATTGTGTGAGGTGAGAGGACTCACTTAAAGCAACTAGTGGCTAATAATAGGACCGGCTTCAACTCACAATGTCCCTTTTGACGTAAGATCTGTCAGCACCGCCTGGAAGAGAGTCAGCCATTGCTGCAGCAGAGTTTTTAGGGTACAATGCAATTCAGAAAACTGAGGCGAGTTTCAGTATTTCACAGTCAACAGAATTTGAGATCAAGAGTGCCTTCCCATGGTCTGGATTACATAACCCATGTAGATACCCACTGGTTAATGCCCTTGGGCTTCTTTCTATTTACTTCTACCCAAATTCACTTTTTTTTCCTGACTCTGGATCAACATGTATCAAGCCAGATAGATACTTCTAAGGCTGTGCTGAGGGCGTATGGTGGGGCACAGACATGGACTTCATTGTTTCGATCTTAGTTACTTTTCTATTGTTGTGACAAAACACCTTGCTGCAAGGAAACTTATAAAAGAAAGCATCTAATTTGGGCTCAGAGAGTCAGAGTCCAGGACCATCATGGCGAGGAACATGATGCAGACAGGCCAGCATGGTGCTGGAACAGTAGCTGGGAGCTTACTTTTTATCCACAAGCATGTGAAGCAGGGTGAGGGAAGGGGAGGGAAGACAGAAGGGTAAAAGGTGGCGGAGGGGGTAGGGCCTATAGGGAGAGAGAGACAAAGACAATACCCAAGAATGGCATATGTATCTGAAACTGCAAAGTCCACACCAGTGACAACACACCTCTACCAACAAACAGCTGGATCCTTCCGATCCTTCCCAAATAGTTCCACAACCGATCCTTCCCAACTAGTTCCACAACCCAGTACCAAGCTATCAAACATATGCTAAAGTGGGCTGAAGACAGCCACCCCCTTTCTTTTTTCTTTTTTACTTTCTATTTTTTATAATGAAAACTGACTTTTTTTATACATTATTTTCTGACTACAGTTTCCCTTCCCCCAATTCCTCTGATCCTCCCCACTTCCCTTGCCACACGGCTTCTTTCTCACTTTCGTTAGAATGCAACCAGCCATCTAAATTAATAATAAAATAAAACTAGGTGGAATGAAAAACAAACAGAACCAACAACCAGAAGTAAAAGAGCCAAAGGGGGGAAAAACACAGGGAACACATACAGATGCAGAGACACACAGATTCACACACAAAGAAATCCCACAGAAACACAAAACCATAATAATACATTCACAAAAGACCTGTAACATAGAAACGGGACAACAGCCCCTGCATAGCATTATGAGACAAAGAACCTCCACAAATACCATTGAGTTGGTGTTGCATTGGGCATCTACTGTTGGGAAATGTCTGATAGTTTACCAATGGCTGTGGGAAGTTTCAAAAAATACTTTTTTTTTCTTGTGGAAGGCAGTGTGTAGTGCGTTGTCCTGGGCCGATATCTCGGTCTGGTTATTTGGACCTTAGGATAGGCTGAAGGATTGGGTGCAGCTTCTTAGGAAGCACAAGTGTGGGGCAGAAACAGCAAGCAGCAGCCTTGATTGGCAGCAGGCCAACTTTGTATCGTAGTCTTAGACAAATGTTTCTCAAATAATCTCTGTGTAGCACCTGCCTCTGCAGTCACAGTGATCAAACACCACAGAAAGGAAGGTTCGTTTTGCCTCGTGACTTCAAAAGTGCCAGTCAGACTCAGTGAAGAGAGTGTGGTGCAGGGGAGTAGCTCACATGGTGGTGGCCAACAAGCAGACAGAAGGGGCCAAGAGGAGATGAGGACCAGCCTCTAAAGGAATGCTCTGCTGACCTAGCTTCTCCAAGTTGTCTTTCTTTTCCTACTCCCCACCCCCACCTTCTCATGCTGCCCCCTGCCAGGGAATATGTGTTCCCTTTGTGAAGATCACAGCCTTCATGATCTAATCAGGTCCAGAAGAGCCAATCACAGACACACCAGAAGGGTGCTTTGTTATTCCCTTAGAAATTCAAAACCTGATCAAATTGTTAATCAAAATTCAGCCCTTAAGAGATGACTCCATGAGGAAGAGTGTGACTATTCTTCTAGAGGACCTGGTTTTGATTCCGAGTGCCCATGTGGTAGCCAGCAACCATTTGTAACTCCAGTTCTAGAGGGTCTGATGCCCTCTCTGGCCTCCATGGGTACCAGGCATGGACATAAATATATGCAGGTAAAACATTCATATGCATAAACATAAAGTAAATAAGTCTAAAAGGATATTAACCACCCCTACGCCATGGCACCTCTCCCTCACCCTTGGACAGCTGTGTATACTATGCCAAAGGGAGTTTCTTTTTATCTACCCAGCCGCTGGTTTCTCCAAAAGAAACAAACAATATGTTTCCCCATGTTTCAGAGCCATTCTTTCTCCACACATAGAAAGCCCAATGCTAGCCCTCCTGCCTAGTATGTGTAAGGCTCTGAGGGAGAGCAAACCCTCTCCTGCAGGAAGAAACCCATGCTTGTCAGTGCTCACACCTGGATAGGTAATGTCTGAACACACACACACACACACACACACACACACACACACACACACACTCATGCACGTATTGGGTCTGAGTGTAGCACAGGCCAGCAGTTCAGCGAAAGCTTTGTGAGTGGGAAAAGATGCACTTTATTCATCTTCTATCCTGAACGTCCCCAGCCCCTTTGCTATGGGAAAGCTTACTATTTTTGCTAGCGTGCACAATAGAATAAAATATTTGTCCATATGTGACAGTGGCAACAGAAAATAATCTCGTTAAGCTTTGAGAAGGGGGAGTTTTTAGTCTAAGTTTGGTCTTAACTCCCTTGGGCCAGGTTCTAAGAACACTTACCTTGGAAAGCAAATGTAACAGACCCCATGATTTCGGCCCTACTTCTGCCAGTCAGTCCTCCTTGGGGTTCCACAGCCTCCCCCAAGTAGTGCTATCAAAGGGGATGAGAGTTCAAACTAAGCTGTGGCAAGCATTTCAGATTCACATCCTGTCACTCAACTTGCAATAGAGAGCGAAGCCTGGAAGGAAACTCAGGTCCATTGGATGCTGGCACCCATGTTCTCACCCACTCACCCCTTCTGACAGCCTTATCCCCACACTTGCCTCCCACCCCACTCCCACCCCCACACCCCACACCCCGCCACCTCTGTTTGATGGCCTTATCCCCACACTTGAATAAGGAGGCTAACACTAAACGTAACTGCAGTAGAGGAGAGTCACACCCCAGCTGAATGTTTGACAAGAATGTCTGAGGTGCTAGTTGGGTTTTCTGATATCCAATGAGTCCACTGGACTATCAGCAAGGACAGGACAGGACAGGGCAGGCTGTTTGGGGATTGGTGGACGTAAATGTGTAGCTTTGGGGGAACTAGAGTGACTTAAGCACATTAGTGGACTGACAAGAGAGTTTTGGAGTGTTCTCCTGGCCTAGTCTCTATGGTTGTATTTCCTGAATCTTCTAGGGTGAGGATGTGGGTCACCCCTGTCCCCAAGGCTCAGGTGGGGTAAAGTTTGGCCCTCATACAACAATATGATAGTATTGAGAAATGGGTGGCATTGAAAATTGGGGCACAACAAGAGGTGTTCCTAGGAGTTCCACACTACTCTAAGAAGTCACTTGGTTAGTTATTTTGAGAGCTGATTCTGGTAAAGCAAGACTGCCCTTTGCATGCTGGCTTCTTCTGTGTGTCCTTGGACTCCTCCACACTTGCATGATGCTACCATGAAGTAGTATGGCCTCAGCAGAAGGCAGTCAGGTGCAGGTGCAGCATTCCAGGACTTTGGGGCCAGGAGCCAACATATATTCCTTTTCTTCATAACTTACTCAGCCTCCTGCATTTTGTTAGAGCAAACCTAAAGGGACTGTGGTAAGACCTTCAGAGCCTCACATAGATACATTGTTCTTCATGTCTATTGGAAGAGGCAGGTGTAAGTAATTGTTCTATTATTAAAGTTAAGAAAGCCAAGTCTGGGGAGATTGAGTGCTTGCCCTTTGACACACAGAAGGAAAAGACAGCCACCCACTCACACCATGCACACATACCTACACACACGTACTCCCCCTACACACTTGCCCACCCATTCTCACACAGATAGCTAAAATAAAAGTTAATTTAAAAAAAATATAGTAACTTTTCTGATTGTTTAGTTCCACGCCCAAACCCATTTGAGATATCTAATTTTATCAGCCTGTATTTAGGACACAGAAAACATCTGTTTATTTTAATTAAAATATTTTATTTTTACTCATACAAATGTTTTGCCTGCATAGATGCATGTGCTCTGCTCGCATGCAGCAGCAGATAGAGAGCATTAGATAATCTGAAACTGGAGTTTTTGGACAGTTGTAAGCTGCCATGTGGGTGCTGAGAACCAAACCAAGCTCTTCTGCAAAAGTAGCAAGTCTTTCTTCGTCACTGGGCCATTGTTTCAGCCTCCTTATTTGATACAAAACAAGTCACTATTTCAACATAGTTGCAGATAGGGCCAGGGGTGGCATTCAGGTATCCCGCCAGGTTGGGTCTAAGTCATGTTTGAAAGGCTGTGGCCCCTGGGCCCCTACTCTCATCCAAGGTTGTTTGTATTTTCCTTCCTTGGCACCCTTTGCACTGGGATGTCAGGGACCTCCAGTCCTCTACACAGGTCATCACCTGTCCCCACCCCTGAACAGTCAGCCTGCAAACCCTCCCACTGAGCACACCCTTTTCCTCAGCTTTTCATCTGAGCTGAGGCTGCTCCCTGTCAGTAACTCGACCCCTCAGTCCTATGTGTCTTTTAATTATGCTAAAAAGAAGTCCATTTCTTTTGTGCTCTCTGATGTGACTGACGTTGTTTCGAAGCATATTCAGAATAGTCTTGTCCTGCCCTTCCTGCAGCAGGTGGGCGGTGTTTGTTGCCGAGCAATTAGTGAATAGATTAACATAAAATGGCTCCTCAGCTTCAGAGCCTCAGCGCTCTGCCAACAGGTTCCCAAGAGCTCACCCCCACTCACTTCCTTTTGTCTTTCTGCTTTCTCCTCCTCCACACTCAACCACCCACCTGCCTGAGCTCTGCTGTTGCAAAGGTAGCACTCAAGAAAGTTTGTGTAACCCGTCATAGAGATGTCTTTTTTTCTTTGTTGTAAAAACAGTCTATGGGACCTATATTCTGCCCAGCAGCCCCAGTTCCCACTGGACTGAGAATCTCTCTGGCTGGTCCACCAAGTCCCATGCCTTTACACCCTGACTCCTGTCTCTCTCTTCCTTGGCGGTCCCAGCTGAAACCACCGAAGTTGTTTGGACTCTTGCATTGTACCCTAATTCTGCCCTGGCCCCCTCAATAAAGCAGACAAAAGAATTGCTTGAAGAAAGTCGGAAGTCTCCTGAGGCAAGCTCTGAGAGACAGTGCTCCAGGATGAAAGTCGCCAGGATGACACACAGAATCCTTGTCTCACATTCATAGCTGTGAGTTCTTTGCTTAGAGAAATGGCGGCTGCTGCATCTGCTGGACAGGTAGTGGGAGCAGCCCAGAGGAAGCGATGGCCAGGCTTCATCGAGTCCTCTTCTGTGGAGCTTAATTTCCTCAGGTACAAGCCGTGGGGCTCTGCATACCAAGAAAGCTAGGCAGAGTTTGCATTCAAAGCTGCCTTAGGGGATGGGTTATTGCTAAGCCGGAACCCCTGCACATCCTATGAACAAGCTGGGAAACCCTGTCTGTCCTCCTTCTTCTCTGAGTTTCCAGCCACCCATCCAAGAGTGCCCGCCCAGGGGCTCAGGTTTTGACCATATATGAGCACAATCCCAGCTCCTAGCTGACTTGTCATTACTCCTTGCCTAAGCTCTATAAAACCCTCTTGCCTTTGCCTGGATGTGTGACCTCACTGACCTCTGCCTGTGAAATCCCGAGAGCCGCCACCTAGTAAACTTTATCTACTTTTAATCTGCTCCAATCCGGCCTATAGCTGCATCACCGAGGGGAAAACAAAAGTCTGTCGATTATAACCACTCCCTGCCTTGAGCATGCAGATTCCAGACTTCCTGGAGAAAAGCTGGGTCTCACCACAACCCAGTTGGAGCATACTCTGTAGGGAGAGGAAGCTGCCCTTGGTGGGAACCCTCCCCAGACGGAACCTGAGGGCTGAGCATGAACAGAAGCTTCCAAGGATGTCTGTTAGACCCACTGCAGATCCTCAGCTTTGTCCTTTGATTCCTTACCATGCAGTGACTCGGGCTTCCTGGTGGCACCAACAGTGCATTTTCATTGTGATAAAGTGTTGGGAAAAATGTATATATTTCCTGTAATTTGAGTACAAAGAGTAAACATTTTTTTTTTTTTTTGGTTCTTTTTTCCGGAGCTGGGGACCGAACCCAGGGCCTTGCGCTTCCTAGGTAAGCGCTCTACCACTGAGCTAAGTCCCCAGCCCCAAGAGTAATCATTTAAGGGTGCATCTTTAACATCATTAAAAGCTTCAGCAGGCAACCTTTAAAAAAAAATCTATTAGAATTTCTATGCTGTTTTAGGCCTTGAAATAATTTTAGCTTGATGGAAAAGTTTTAAGCTGAGTACAGAAAGTTCCCCAGGTCTTCACATAGCTTTTGCTAAGATGAGAGAAGTTAACCAGATCTGTATTCAATCTAAACTGCTCGGGAATGGCTGGTCGAAGTTAGCCTAGAAAGAGGATGTACTAGATTTGTTTGTTTTTTTTTTGGGGGGGGGGGGACTGTAGCTGGTTTTAGGACATTATAAAGCACAGAGCAAAGACATGCATGTATACTAAAGCATGTATATACATATCGTCATATTCGTTTAGCTCAAGTAATAAGAATATCTATATACATTTGCAGAGAAAAGAGCTCATTCTGATGTCTGGAGAAGAGCTTTGCAGTCTGTGTAATCTCATTGGCTATTTAGATGCTTCTTTCTAAATTTTTCTTACTTTATTTTATTTTATTGTTTATTCACTTTACATCCTGCTCACTGCCCCCCTCCTGACCACCTCCTCCCACAATCCTTCCCCCATCCCCCCACCCCATTCTCCTCTGAGCAGGTAGCACCCGCCCAGGGCCCCCTCCTCCCTACACTTCTAGACTCCAGCAGGCAACATTTTCGTTTTTTCCTTTTGTACTATTTTAATTTTATCAAGTTATAATTTATGTAAAATATAAACTCACACCGTCCTCTCCCCATCTCCGAGCCCTCCCTCTCTAGCCTGCCATCCCCTCCTCTTTTGTACTTTGTGCTATCCACGTTAAATTCTCCCTCCCTTCCTCAACACCTTTCTCCACTTGCGGTCCCACTCCCCTCACATATGCATACAGGTGACATGGAAGCCAGACTCCACATACAAGACAGCATATGCAATATCGATCTTCCTGATTCCAAGACCCACAACTTAATTCCGAAATATAATAATTTCAGATCCAGCCACCACCCTGCACATTTCTCTTTTTGCCGAATGAGATCCCGTTGTGGTTATGTGCTGTAGTTTTGCTTTCTGTCCGTCCGTTGACCGCCATCTTGTCTGTTTCCAGTCCCTCATTGTAGCAAATAGGGTTGCAGTAAATATGGACGTACAAGCGCCTTTGCCTGTTGTAGAATACAGAATCCCGTGGCTGAAGCTGGGAGCGTAGTAGCTCAGTCCTCTGGTTAGTCCCAGCTTCAGGGTCTAGGGGAACCGTGACAGTGATTCTCGTAGTGACATGTAGGAAGAAGCAGAGCTTAGAGTAAGCATTGGAGAAGGCAAGATGGTTACGCACGTGGTCCTGCTTTCTGAAGAGAAGGAAGGATGAGGTTGGACCAACTGGAATGCTGGAGGGAAGCAGTCAGAACAACATGGTGACACTTTGCAATTCTGTTAGGAGCCAGCCTCCAGCTGAATTTCCCCCAAAATCCTAAGAATAGGTTAGGCCCCAATCCTGGGCCTTTTTCTCTCAGTGAATAGAAACTTGCCCTTATGACAGAGGGCCCACGTACCCCGAATGCTTCATCAAGAGAATCAATCCAGCCTTGTGCTCGTTACAAAACCTTCCTCTAGGGCAGCAGTTCTCAAGCTGTGGGTCCACTCCTTTGGAAGGTCAACCCTTTCATAGGGGGTCGCCTAACACCATCAGAAAACATAAAGCATTGAGGGGGTGGGGGTTGACCGTAAGTCAAAGGCGGGTTCCAGCTTGAGTCAAGTCTCAGTGACCTCATGTAAAGTGGAGAGAGCGCCTCTGGTTTTTCAGGCTGAAGGAGAGGCTTTGGGATGATGTGTCTGAAGCCATCCAGCCAACGTTTGCCAGGGTAAGAAGAAGGTAATCTGTGCCTCTGATTTCTCTTTCCGTTGCTGCTTTGGAAATTATGGTCCAACTGGGTTTTAGAAATAGCTTTTAGGAACGAATTCCATGGGAACTCCATAAAAGCTACTGTCAGATGCCCAGAGCCTGGTAAGGTCACGGGTTTCCAGAGTTGCCTGTGATCCTGGGAACTGGCTGGGAGGAGAGGGACCACAGATGAGCCCTGAGGAATGCTGTGCTTATAGGTCTTGCCCTGAAACTTTGTTGTGTTGGTTTTTGCATGTCTGAGCTCTCAGGTTTTTTTCTTTTTTCTCCTGGCCTTGCTCATTTCTTCCAGTAATCTCTCAAATCCAGGGCAGCAAAAAAAAACGTCAAGGCACAATCCCAGTTTTGAAAGGAAGCTTCTATTCCTATGTTATAACTCCCTTGTTTCCATTCCACTCAGTCCCATCGCCTGACTGCAGGGTGGCTGACAGGCATGACTGTCTCACTGGTTACCTGGCAGGGAGCCATTGTGGGGTGAGGGGGTTGGGGGAGACCTATTTCAGGAAGACATCAGGGGTGTGTTGACTAAGTGGGTTTCAGAAACAGAGACCAGGGTTTTGAGCTAGGCGCTGCCTGCCACTCACAGACTGTGTGACCTGGGACAAGTAATTTGGTATTTCCTACTCTGGGTTTTCCTCTGTCAAACAAAGATGCCCTAGATTGTGGTTGGGCTCTAGGGAGCACCTTTATTACAGAGAGCTTGTGAACTGGAATCTGACTTGCAGGGACACTCCGTAAATGTTGGTTTCACTCGTCAGCCATCCAGGTTAAAATGACCCATCTTAAGGCTCTCTCCTCTCTAGCGGCTAGTCTCTCTGTGTGGAGATTATTCTACCCCTTGCTAGGAGTGCCTGTCTCCCTTTGTGACACGTGGGAAATGAGGGAGTTAGGCAGATGTGTATACCCGCAGGCTTGTGTTTTGTATGTGGAAACACAGAGACAGAGGGACATTAGCGAGTCAGTTAACATCCCAGCCAGATAATCACAGAATGAAACCAACTTCAGCGAGGACAGAGGTTCAAACATTCAGGCCAGGAAGCTGAGAATCCCACCCCCTCATCCCACCACCAAAGAGAAACGAACAAACAAAGGAATGAACAAACAAACAACTCAGGCAGACCACCCAAGGTTCATGTGGTAATGATTTCTAATCCTAGCCTTAGAGTCCTGGCCTGGCCTCTTCTCAGCTGAGGGCTTTTCCTCCCATTAGTGGTCACACTCTCTCTCCCAGGTAGGGTTATTCGGGTGTAACCATGTTAGGATATGCATCATCCTTATTCCCCCTAGCTCTTGAGAGTCTGTGATTTGGGGCCTTTCGATGCTTCCGAGATGGCTTCTTTTAAATGTCATGCTGACTTGTGTGTCACCCGTGAGAATCCCTTTGTTTTGCCTGACGTCATGTCCTCCTGCGTTAATAAAAGGAACCTGCCTGGATGCAGCACAGTGACAACGCTCACTATGGTGACTGCACTGTATCGTAACCTGTAGAAGCCTCTTTTATTTGCCTAAAGCAAATGTCATCTCTGAGGCTTCCTGCTAATCTTGCCCTAGCCCTGGAAGCTTCTAGGCCTGGAATGTTGTCAGCCTCAGAGACTTACTGCTGGACAAGCTCACCCTTTCTAGTTCTTTCTGAACTCTGGCTGGCTGGTTCAACTCAGCTGTCCCGGCTCCAACTCCTCTTCAAGCTGACTGCTTCTATCTGGCTTCTCCTGGCTTCTCCTGGCTTCTCCTGAACTGCCCTGCCTGGCCTCAGACTAACGTTGCCAATCTGTTCTGATTTTCAGGCTCCTTCTCATTCTCCAGTTCATTCTGTCTTCACCTGTGTCTAGCTTGTTCGCTCTCTGCCACCTTTCTCTCTATCACTGCCCCAGTAAAACGGACTCCTTCCTTACCCCCTCTCTGCCCTGCTCTCCCTTGAGTAGCTTCCCTTTCCTCCCAGTTCTTTTGAGAATTGGGTGTATCCTATTCTGTCAAATCTTTCTCTGATTCGTCACTTTTTCTGCCATTCACTTAGACACCACTTTCAAACATGGGTGCTTCTTTCTACAAACTAACTTTACCTAAGACTGAGCTACCCCCAACTAAAATAGTGGGTTTTTTTTTTCAGTAAATAACACAATCTTGGAGGGTTTACAGTGGGATCAAACATACTGCGACAGTAACCTCCAACCACACCCTCCTGGTTGAACAGTGTTCTTGCTTTGTTCTGTCTTATTGACAACACCCCCCCCTTTTTTTGGAAATGAAAGATTAATCTTTAACTGCCATGCCCCTGTGAGTTAGATAGAAATATTCCATCTTCCCTCTCCTAGGTGAGTCATGTAGCTCAGCCCTCCCTGAGCAGAGAATTCTGCGTTCTTCGTTGCATATAGACCTGGGATTAGGAAAATGGCTATTGGAATCCATTTGACTGGATGAGAATCCATCGTTTTCATTTTATTTGGATGGATCCAGTTTCTACTTAATGCTCATTGCTGGCTCCAGACAGCAACTGATTGCCGATCTCTCATGTCCACCAAACCAACAGGCACGGGTGTTTCTGAGAGAGAGGCTGGTCCACAGCAGTTGTGATAGCCGATTATTGCTCTGCGGTCAGATAACACATTTCTTGGAAGAGACCTGAGTCATCTTAAAGTGACAAGATTTTACAGGATGAAGAGAGACATTTGTTTTTTTTCCCGGGAACACCCTAAGGAGGTTTGCCACATTTAAATAGGGTCAATGAATTGTCCTAGCTCCACCAAAAACTGAGGATACAAACTGTATCAGTTTGACAGAGTGACTGGTTGGATCAGACAAATAGAGCAGAAACAGGGCTCCCGAGAGGAGGTAGTTTCCTTACCTAAAAGGAACATCTAATCCATGTTTAAGAAACTTGCATTGATCCCCAAATCCTGGAGAGCGACGGTGGCTTCCTAGGTTACAATCCCTGCAAGCATCTTCTAAGAATCTGTAAAGGCAGTGGGGGTGGAGGGTAAAGATGATGGGGTAGAGTAAAGGTTGCTGGAGAGGTCCACTGACATCAAGATCTCTGCCTCATTTAGCTGCCAGCACCCTCAGCTGCTAATGGTAGAGTTGAAGTTGAGTTGAATCGGGCTGAAGTTGACTCAGATGACCTCTTCTGCAAAAGCAATTGGGTTCGTCAGTTTAAAATTAACAACTATGCTCTAAAGAGTACGTAGAAGCTTCTTATTCTGAGCCAAATATGAGCCACTAACTGGGGAGCGCAAAGTTCATGTACCCTGTGACATGTTCCCCTGTGGATGAGGGTTACATGAACTTCTACAGTGATAGACCAGAGTCCAGTACCAAGTGCATTCCTGGGGTGTCATGGATCAGGTTGAGTTTCCCTGAACCTCTCCACTTTGGGTCTCAGTGACAGCACAGAGTGACTCAGCACCTTCTTTGTACAAGCAGACAGCTGTGGGATAGTGTACATATGTGAAATGACTTAGCCTAAGTAGGGGACATGTAATCCACAGATCTACATATCACAGATCACACAACATACACTAGAGGCCAAAATACATCCAGGAGGAAGTGTTTGTGCTCCAACCGCCACTGCAGCTGCCCTGCTTCACTGCCTCCTCTGAAGTGGGCGGGGAGTCTGAGATGTGATTTTCCCAACTCAGCAGGGCCTTAGGAAATCTCTAACAAACCTTCTGGCCACGGGATCATCCTGGTTCTTCTACAGCATTAGAGATACATGGACGAACCTGGCCCAGACACCGATTAATGACCTCAAGCATTTCACAGCTCTCCTCCAAAGGCTTAGTTTTCTCATCTGAGAAATGGAAGAGTACAATCCTCCTACCTGGATGGTTGCAAGAGTCATCTGGTAACGCGCTGAGAGTGTTCAGCAGAAGTGGACTGGACTGAAGACGGGAGGGTCTCTTCTTCGTGATGACGGCTCTCTGGACTTTGGAAAAACTTTGGACAGCTTCAAGGCAGTGTCCTCTGGACCCTCCAGGTAGACAAAAGAGCCTTTAGAAACCTTGAAAAGTGTTTGAAAGTTACTGCACAGTGTCCCAACGGGACAAAATATAGAGAAGTTGTCTCCAAAAAAAAAAAAAAAAAATTAACTGATGTACTTTTAAGGCAAGCACTCAATCACTCTAACAAACCCACACAAAAAAAGTTTAAGTGAATTTCAGCGCTCGTGTGTGTGTGTGTGTGTGTGTGTGTGTGTGTGTGTGTGCACTCACCAAAAAAAATAAGATAAAATAAATAGGATTAAGGATTATAGATTCTTTTGGATAGGAAGCAGGCTGAGAAAGCCATTCTCCAGGAAGCATGGCCTATTTGTATAGAAAAGAGGGAAGCCAGAAGGCTGAGGCAAGGGCACAAGGGAGTAACAGCCCCTCCTAGGGGCAGGGCTGGGTTCCAGGTAGGTTGTGTTCCTTGCTGCAGAGGAGGGAAGCAAACAACAGTGCCAGCTGGGCCTCAGGTCTCTGAGTCACCATCTCTGTCACGGCTCTCTAGGTCAGGAAGAACTGTATGCAACCTTTTCCACCTCTGGACTGATGAGCCATTCCTTCGGGGCTTTAAACCTGATGCCTTGCTTAGATAAGATGTATGGAGTTTTAGAAGTAAACGATTGCCCTCCTCAGGCAGGAGGAGTGGGTGCCTGGGGTCAGAGGGCAGGCATCTGCTTCACATCTTTCTTCTGCTCCCTCTGCGCTGGCTCTCAACTTGGTCATGTGACTCGCCCTGGCCTGAGAGACGAACACCGGCAAATACTATGCAAGAGAAGCTTAACAAACACATACATTTCTTCTTGGCACCCTAGATCCATTGCTATTTCCCAACACTGACTGGAGGGTTTGGAGACTGCTGCTCTCAAGCTAGCCACAAGCTTGTTTTAAAGCTAAGTGTTTGGGTGTTTCCATTACACACACCAATGACATACAGTACTAAAACCAAGCAAGGCATTCTCAACACTTGACTGATTTCCAGGTCAGCGCACGGAAACACAACCATGTGTGACCCTAGGCAGTGAAACATCTAGGAAATAGGCCATATTGGTAAGGTTCTGGAGATTTGACTGACAGGAGGGCAGCCCACAGGATCATGGGATCTTTGGATCAGATCTTATGGGGAACCTGCAGAACCCCATGGTTGCAATGTTAGTCAGTCCCCTTTGAGACAAGAGTGGCCTCAGTCGTGGGCTACAGGCTATAGCCACCCAGTGATTAGCCAGTGCTGTGACCTCAGGGCCAGTTTCAGAAAAGGTGCATCTACGAGCTGTTTAGAATGGGGGTGGAGGCTAAGAAGTCATCTAAAGGAGAGGTGAACTCTTACTAGTGCCAAACATGGAACCTTCCTGAAGGCTGTCATGGGCAGACCTTAGCATAACCTGAAGTAACAAGGTTCCAGTTCCCCTAGGAGTACAGGCTAAGCTATCCTAACTGAACATCTGACGTCCAGAATGTTCTAAATAATGGGCACAGGGAAGTGGTTGAGTGTTTAAGAGTAGGTACTGCCCTTCCAAAGGACCGGAGTTCAATTCCCAGTACCAGTTCAAGGATCTCACAGCCTCCTGCTAACTCTAGCTGCAAGGATTCAGCACCTTCTTCTAAATTCCTCTGGCCCCTGAACAGAATGCTCACAGCGACAAACACACACACACACACACACACACACACACACACACACACACAAATAAAAACAAATCTCAAAGTGTTCTAAAATATGACATTCAAACATTTCAAATTTTGTACATTTTAAATTTCATAGTTTCATATTCAATACAGTTAACTGGTAAGATCCGTGCAAATATTTCAGCATATAAAAACCTACAAAATTTAAACACTTCTGGCCCCAGGTATTTCAGACAAGGGAAACCCAACACCATTGCTTCCAATGCTGCAAAGGCTTTCATTGGCCTTCCCACCAAGTTGCTGCCCACATGATGCTCAGGCCATGAATTCTGTTGCAGAGGTGTTTGGGGATCTGAAAAGAATGGTGGTTTGCATCTCCAAAGAGGGCTGTAGAGGCAGGTTTTCCACAACTGGGACAAGGTGAGATAAACCAGGGCCTTGACTAAGGACTGGAAAACAGAAGAAAAGAATCTCTCTACCGCACACGTGTAACAAGGACACGGCTGCGTGACAGCTCTGGGTGCTAGCATGGCCGATATATTCCACATGGAATTTTGTCCATGAATTCTCAAGAGTAACTCAGCATAGCAGCCCCAGGCTTCTGTCTGTCTGTTTCTTCAGGGAGGAAATTGAAGCTTAGAGAGGTGTAACTATTTCCTCAAAACAAGGGTTGGAATGCTCTCCCTACAGAAAGCTAGAGGTAAACATTTAGGCTTTCTGAGATATGAGGTGTCTATCGGAGCTATCTGACTTACTAGTCTAAAAGGAGGAATAGCCAGAGTGGGAAGAGATGGGCAGAGCCAGAGTTGGAAGAGATGGGCGGAGCCAGAGTGGGAAGAGATGGGCGGAGCCAGAGTGGAAAGAGATGGGCGGGGCCAGAGTGGAGAGCGATGGGCAGAGCCAATGTGGGGAGAGATGGGCGGAGTCAGTGTGGAAAGAGATGGGCACAGATGTGTGCCAAGGGTGTGGGAGTTATGAGAGAACATGTAGGGGCTGGGGAGATGGCTCAGTGATAAAGAGCCCTTGCTGCTCTAGCAGAGGACACGGTTCTAGTTTCCCAGAACCCACATGAATGCTAACATCTCTAATTACAGTTCCAGGGAAGTTAGCCCTCCTCTTCTGACTTCTGCAGAACACACACACACACACACACACACACACACACACACACACACACACACAGTGTGCTTACATGCATGCAGACAAAACACTCACACATATAAAATAAAAATAAATCATTTTTTAAGTTGAATAACCATTCAGACAAGTAGATTTTTAAGTATCGTGTATTGTGGCTCTGTTAATTTTGTCTGGTATACCTGTTTGCCTGGTGTATCTATGTAGTACACATCCTGGTCGTGTTAAAGGTTTTACCACTCACCAAGCAACAGGAATCAACTTCCATTTCTGACTCAGCCTTTGAAAGGCCATTTTTGACTGGTCTCTCAGTCTTTTGACCTTTTCGATCCACTGGATGTGTGTTTAAGAATATGTAAGACTTTAATGAGGCTAGTTGCTGAACTTACTCAGAAATGATCACGATTGTTCGACTCTTGCAGTGTCCTCTTAACCTGTTCAAGTGGGAGATCTTCTTTTAAAGCTTATCCAAATTACACATTTAATTAGCAAAGCACTATGTTAAACGGATGACATCCCACAGAACTCAAGAGTGTTCTTGGCTTCTGTATCTTAGCAATTAATTGGTGTCTAGGGCAACAATAGAGTGTTCTAAATGAACGAACTTTCAAAAGTTTTTATGGTGATTTTGCTCCATTAAAAAACTTATGTCTTTTTTTTTTTTTTGCTTCGTGGTGCTTTTATAATTTTTATAGTTGGGGCCAAATAGCCCCCTCTCTGCTTCATCTCACATACACTTTATTAATCTCTTTTCTAGTCTGTTGCTTGTTATTATTATTGTTTATCAACCTGACACAAACTAGAGTCATTTTGGAAGAGGGAACCGCGAGTGTGAAAATGCTTCCACCCGATTGGCTTAAGAGGGAATTTCTTATTTAATGATCAGTGTGTGAGGACTCAGCCCACTATGGGCGGTGCCACTCCTGGTCCTGAGTTTTATAAGAATACAGGCTGAACAAGCCATGGGGAGCAAGCCAGTAAGCAGCATTCCTCCAGGACATCCTGCTTGAGATCCTACCTTGAGCTCCTACTCTGACTACCGTCAGTGATGGACTGTTACAGGATGAAACAAACCCTTTCATTCCTGAATTGCTTTTGGTCATGGTGTTTTATCATAGTAGTAGAAAAATAACTGTTAATCCACTGGGCAGAATAAGACCACTACCACAATTTTGAGCCAAATTTGAAGCAAGCTTTAGTTAAATCTTGGCTGGGATGAATGAACTCTAGACAGGTTCTTTCCTGACTTTCCAGAAAATGGCAACGGGTTACAGTTTGCAGAGGCTTCCTTAGGCATTTCTCACCAGGTCCAATCAGAGGCAAGCACGTAATCTGACGTACTTCCTGTCTACGTACCTCCCCGCCTACATGTGATCAACCACATCCTGCGCCACGCAGTTGAATCAAACAAACTTGTCTAGGGGAGCAAAAACCTGTGGCTTGATGCATTCGTTCTGAAAGGACTTAGTGTTCTGGATCAAGATTGGATCTAGACTCTGAAGTGTTAAATAATAGGAAAAAATGCATTTGCAGTTGGGGAAGTGCTGGGCTCAGGCCCTTGAAAGCAACGCTTCCCCCACGATGAGGGAGAATCATCCCGGGGCTAAGGCCATGGCCTTAAGGACTTAAGCACTGTCTGCAGATTTTAATTTTGTAATGAGGAAAATGTGTGTGCAACAATTAGCAACTTGGCATTATGTGATACTCAGCCTTTCTCCCACTCTTCAGTCTGTTCACTTTAGAGTGTCCGGAGGGTTATTATTCTTGAAAGCTGCAAAGACTTGATTACCTCCTGGTTCACCCTCCTCCAGCTGCTTCCCGCAATACCTCAATGAAAGCCCAAGGTAATTACAAAAATTCGTGTTATAGTGGGTCAAGACCCTTCCAGATTCAATAGACTGGAAACCATAGAGCCTAGAGTTTCAAGTACGAATAATGTAGCCCCACACCCCCTGGAGCATTGAAGACAGCCTTAGTTGCCTGGGGAAAGCAATTTGGGGAATGAGGTCAAACGAATTCAAGTCTCCAATGACCCACTTACTACTCATGTATCCTAGGTGAGGACTTTCGCTGCCTTAGCCTCGATGCCTACAGTCCTGTTACGGAATAGCAAGGAGCAGGCACCTGAACCCCTGCTTTTCTACCCAGCACATTCATCTCTACAGATCTGCGCTCTGTTGCTTGCACAAAGCAGCAAGACATGGGATACGGAAGCAAGGCAAAATCGGACAATTGGTCCAGAGCTTTTAGCACTGTGCCTGACAGACGACAAAGGGCCAATGAATGCCATTGGTGGCCACAGAAGCTCTATTATCTCAACGATTGCTGCTGTCATTATGATTAACTATAAAGTGGGATTATTCATGCCATCCCAGGGCTCTCTGAATTTTAAATAACAACAGTAGACCTCCCAGCACAGACCAGCTCTTCTTAACCTCTGTCTGGTTTCTACTATTCCTCGCTCCCTGCCCATTTACTAATTTGAGTCCATGTGGAGCCATAGATACAGTCTACACATATGTATTAATATATCATTACTGCACTTTAAAAATCTCCCCAGGCAGTTTTGCAATGCTAGAGGTGGAGCCCAGAACCTAGAAATGCCAGGCCAGGGCTCTGCTGCTTCACCCTAGCCAGGCTGAAGCAGTTTTATCTGGCGTATTAAACCTGCAGAGACATAGTCGTTTTCTCGGTCAAGATTAGATCTAGACTCTGGTAATTTAGAAATCATAAAAAGTATGCTTGCAGTCAGGAAAAGTGCTAGGTTTTGGGTGGGGCTTGGTCCCACCAAACCCTCTCACTTCCTGCTGGTTGGACATGTCACTGGGCATCTATGGACTTTAAATGAAGTGTTTCCCGGAGGCTCAGATAGTTGAATGCTTAAACCTACCAAACACTGACTCTTTCTACTTGTGTCATGATTGCGCCCAACAGGTTTCAACACTTGGCTCTCAGGCTGGGTCATTCACCCATACAACAGAACTTGCAATCTAGTCAGAGAGATGTATATGAGAAAAATGAGCAGAGAAATGCAGTAGCCTCCTCTTCAGGAATCAGAATCCAATTTGCTGCCTTTAGATGCATGGAGGGCATGCATATGTGAGAAGCCACTCAACAGTCGGGCAGGAGACCTGTGAAGTCTGCCCGGGATACACGGTTTGCTTCTTGTAGGGATTTGCAAAAACCTCTTTCTCGTGGCTGCTGGCAATTTGCAAAAGTGCTTTGTGAGTTTCCTAAGTAACTTTGGAAGCCAAGTAATTGAGGCAGTTCAATTTTAGCTCCTCGTGTCTCCTTATAAAACTTCGCTGTTTATGAGAGATGTAAAAAAAAAAAATCCTTCCCTCAGAATAATTTTCTTTCAGGCTTGAAATAGTTTCATCTGGAGGCATGCATGTGAGGTCGATCGAAGGACTTGTCCCAAGTTTGAAGTCCCCAAACTTAGCATGAGCCACAGACTTGTTCTGCTCCAACTTTCTCTGCTTCTGGTGCAGGGACTAAAGGGTGCCAGCCTTGGGTCATGGCAGCCTTCGGGGAGGAAAGTCATTCACTGTTTCCTGGGGTGGCATCTGAGCGAGCCCCTGTCAATCCTTACTTTCGTTCCTTTCAGGCTTAAAATTTCCTGCTTAAGCTCTTGGAGCCTCACATCTCAGTATCAAGTCTAAGCGGATGTGTGTCTCTCCACACAGCCAGACTGTCTGGGTAGGTGAAAGTGGGCTTTGTAAATAAACCATCCATGACCACTTCCCACTCCCATTTAAAACTGACTAACAGGCACCCGCAACTATAATTTAGTTGGACACCTGAAGCCCTCCATGAGCCAACCCCTATGACCTTTCTCCTGACTCACCTTTATTTCTTCCATGCACATATATTTTCCATCAGAATAGATATATATGCCCTTTCAACCCTCACGTCCACATTTCCAGTACTGCTTCTTCTGCCTAGAATAATTTTCTTCTTCTATATTCCTCAATTTTCAAGGGACCTTGTCTTGAACTCAAATGTCTACTGCCTTACATTTCCCAGCCACCACATTCCCTAGCATCCGGTCATCTTGGTCGTGTGTACGTCTCTAACTAGACTGCAAGTTCTGTCGTATGGGTGAATTACCTAGCTTTGAATCTAAGTCTTGACACTTGTTGGGCAGGATCATGACATGGGTAGAAAATTCAACACCTGCCCTCATGTGACAGAAGACCCAGGCAAAGCACAGGAGCATGAAAGAGGTCTCATCCAATCACCTTTAAGCTACATATAGAATGTATTTTGGAAGCATTCATTGTATATAGACATGGGTCCTAGTCTCAACAGGGCTCATACTATACAGGCATTCCCTCTGTAGGAAGAAAGCACACCCGGAACATTCCTAAGTCAGCGTCACTCCACCCACGCTCCTCCTCTAGGACAAAACATACTGGTGTGGTTTTACCAACCTGCCATGGTTTGTATATGCTCCACTGAGAGAGCTGCACTACCAGAGGGTGTGGCCCTGTTGTGGAATGGGTGTGGCCTTGCTGGAGTGGGCGTGGTCTTATTGGAGTAGGTGTGTCACTGTGGACTTAGGCTTTAAGACCCTCATCCTAGTTGCCTGGAAGCCAGTCTTCCACTAGCAGCCTTCAGATGAAGATGTAGAACTCTCAGCTCTGCCTGCACCATGATATTAGACTAAACCTCGGAACCTGTAAGCCAGCCCCAATAAAATGCCCTTGACTTGGTCATGGTGTCTGTTCACAGCAGTGAAACCCTAAGACACCACCCAAAGCACCTTGTTTGATCCCCGGCCCAGCATGTCTGACATTGAACAGTTGTTTAGAATATTTTAATCTTCACACTTCACATGTTTACAACGAGGATGATCATAAACATCCCTAGGTGACTGCAGAGGGAAACGGCTCAACTAAGACAGACCACATCACACAGGGAGTGCTCGATGAGCACCGACTAAGTTGTTCCAGCTCTCCTTGACTCACAGCACCCAGCCTGGTTCCCAGCACACAATGGTCAATCAACAAACGTTTATTAACTGGGATGAGCACATACTGAAAGCTTACTGAACGAACTGCCAGATGCCCCCTCACTAAGTCTTCTTTGCAACTTTAATTTTTAAGGTCTACTTTTGATGGTGGTTCTTAAACAATTTAACCTCCCTTTTAGCCCACCACCCACCAGAGGTAGTGGAAAAGAAAGGATGGTGGAGGAGGGGTGGATCTGTTTAGAAAGGTTCTTTGGAGCAACTCCTTTCTGTGTGGTCTGGAAATTGGCAGTTTGGTTTACTGGTTAGCAGTGGAAGCTCAATCCATTCGCAAGCACTTAGCGGATACACCAGCAGTCCAGTTCGGTAGAGTCGGGATAGCAAACAGGAATAAGCAGCAGTGGCACGGCCTAGCAGAGGCAGCCAGGCCTCAGCCTCAATATAAATCAACAAGAGAGACCAAGAAGAATGACAAGAAAAGTTCTCCACTGTGCCTCTCTCAGGAAAGTGAAGATCAGTGGAGAAGATGAGAGACCCACAGGCATTGCACACCCAGCTCTGTAAGCAAGCCTAGCTCAGCCCATTACTGTCCATTAAACCCTATTTAAACTCCCTCAAACATCATGTGTCCTCCATGGGTCTTGCCTCGGCTGACATCACTCTGTCAATCAGCCTGTCTGAGTCAGGGTTTCTATGCCTGAACAAACATCATGACCAAGAAGCAAGTCAGGGAGAAAAGAGTTTATTCAGCTTACACTTCCAAATTGCTGTTCATCACCAAAGGAAGTCAGGACAGGAACTCAAGCAGGTCAGGAAGCAGGAGCTGATGCAGAGGCCATGGAGGGATGTTGCTTACTGGCTTGCTTCCTCTGGCTTGCTCAGCTTGCTTTCTTATAGAACCTAGGACCACCAGCCCAGGGATGGCCCCACCCACAATGGGCTGGGTCCTTCCTGCTTGATCACTAATTGAGAAAATGCCTTACAGCTGGATCTCATGGAGGCATTTCCACAACGGAGGCTCCTCTTTCTGTGATAATTCCGGCTTGTGTCAAGTTGACACACAAAACCAGCCAGTACACAGCCCAAGTCCATGAAATGGGCAAGAACCTACAGCACACCACCAGAAGTTTTTTTGATGCATTTCTCTCTATGGAGTCCTGACAAATGCAGCTCAACTATGCAGTGTAAGGCGGACCAATACGAGCATGTTGTTAGCAAAGAATCCCTCATCACCTGTCCTTTCATGTGCTTAATTTAGCAGAGCATCCTCTCTCCTGTGTCTGCTTCATTGAAACATTTCTTCAAGAGTCTGCCTTAGCCTTTCACCTGTGTTCACTTCAGGAAAACCCTCACGTGCTTGCCCCAGCAAAACACCGACCAACACAACTGACTGTCCAATGGACTCTTAAGTTTCTGCTTCACTTCTCTGTAGACCAGAAGCCAAGGGCTTTGTGTTCTACACACATCCTTCTGCTGGAAACCCTTCTCGGGTATCCTGGTGCAGTGTTGGAAGTCATGACCCAGGGATCTCTGAAATCTCTGGCTTCCTTTACTTCATTTGGTTACATTTTGGTGACTTTTCGATGGACCCTATGAATTTTAAATATAAATTCTCCTATCATCGGAACATCCTGAGGACAGATGCTACTTCACATAGAGTCTGGTGAGTCACAGAACAGGTGACATGCATATTTAGACGTGATGGGGAGGGGCATGTGGTCCTAGAACATCCCTCTCCTAAAATGTAAACAGACTTAATAAAAAATAATTTATCTTAGAGTTTGACCTACGTTTCTAGCACCTGGTACTTTGACAACTGCTAAGATATACTCATCATATCGATGGCATTCTGACCATAAAGCTTTGGGTGTATTATTTCTGTGGTGTAGTGATTTATTTAAATGATAAAATCCTGTAGGAACTTGGACAATGTAGTATCCTTGATGTTCTGGAGAATTCCAGCAAATATAGTCCTCTCAGACACTGTTGGAAGAAGATGGGTAATATTCTGATTTTATAATTTGCTAATATTTATAAAGCTGAGAGCAAAAAGTCTCAGAAATTCCACTTACGGCTGCATTTTTAAAAAGATTTATTTATTTGATGTATGGGAAGTACACAGTCACTGTCTTCAGACACACCAGAAGAGGGCATTGGATCCCATTATGCAGGGTTGTGAACCACCACATGGTTGCGGGAATTGAACTCAGGACCTCTGGAAGAGCAGTCAGTGCTCTTAACCTCTGAGCCATCTCTCCAGCACCCAGCTGCATTCTTTATCACAGTGCTTTCCCCATTTCCTGATCATGTGCCATATTAGTTGAAAGGTCCTGGCTCCCCTTCTTCTTGTTTATAAATTATGTGCTCAAATTCTCAAATATTATTAGACAGATATAAAAGTCTATAAAAAAATTCTACCATATTCTCACCGTGCTTACACTTGCCAGTCTCCTTAGAGCATACTTGAAAGTGTCATATTACTTGCGGTAGATAACTTACATACATATATATCTACATACATGTGTAAGTACGTATGTATGTATAGAAAGAAGTGAGTGATACCTAATATGTGATACTGGAGGATTAGAAATGAACACATACCCATCATTAGAGCAATAGGTAAGCATACTGTCTATACAGTCATGTGATTCTTACAAAGCGAAAAGGTAAGAATTGTTACAATGCACAGCGTAATGCACACGAGAGGCAAACCCCAACTCTAATGAAGAGACCAGAAAGCAGTTGTTAATATAGCATTCTTCAGAGCAGGACACCAGCACAGAGGGCTGGCAAAAATGGCTGGCATCCATGCCCTCCTTAATTTAATCTAATTGTTTACTTTCAATTAAAATATAATTACATAATCTCCCCTCTCCTTCCTCCCTCCACCCCCTCCTATGCCCCACCCAATTCCTTATATATATGCATATAGAAAGACCAATCTATACAAATATACAGATATATACATATATGCACACATACATATACATACAAAAAAACCTCCTGAGACTACTTACCCTGTTGCACGGATTATATGAGTTCAAAGCTGATGACTGGATATCCAGTAACCAATCAAGGGGCTCATTCTGGGGTAGACTAATCCCCCCTCCCCTCAGCAGTCACTAGTTGCTTATCAATCTTTGCCAATCAGTTCTATGTCTCCACACGAAATGTTCAGGCTGTAGGCCTTGTGTTTTACTGCAGCAGCAAGGCACTGTGGCTGGAAAATGGCAAGATTCTTCTGACTGCAGACCCCACCCTCACCCCCGTTGCAGCAAGCTTTATGAGGGGATGTGAGAGTGTTGGCTAGGTTCCCCTTTCAGGTAGCCATTCTGACATCACCTTTGGCTCCCTTTTGACAAGTGGAGCCACGGACACTTAGTAGGCAATGTACAAGTGCTGTGGGTCCATGGTGACTCCGTCAAGGAGGGGTGAGTCATAGAAAATAGAACTATGTGTTATTTGGAAAACAGTTCCCCTGCTGCCGTAGTTCTAAACTCACAATGCCGCTAATTTTCCAATCTTTTCTGAAATGCTTGCTTATCCGACAGCCTGATTAATTCAAGCACTTGGGGGATTTTTCTTCCCTGAGATTCAGATTTCACCTTCCACCCAACCAGTAAAAGACAGGTTGCAAATGTTCTCTCTAAACCTTCCACCTTGCATAACGCTTTTGTGTATACACAGCATTGTGTCCATCCCCTCTCCAGCATCTGTCCCTATACCAAAGTGAATCTGATTTAAAAGGCTCGCCGTCTTAGGAGAGAGATCACACCCAACCTCATCTTATTTTATTGTCTCTGTGAAGATCCTTTCTCTGTGTGGGGTCCCATTCTGAGAAACTGGGAGGAAAGCCTTTAATAATTTTATCTTAGGAGGATAACATTCGTCTCACAAAAGCCTGTCTGTCTTCTGGTACTCCAAGATCGACATCCTTCATGTGGAAGAATTTTATTCACCTGTCTCAAAATCTCCAATAGTCTAATTATCCCAGCATCAACTCTGCATCTCACATCTCCTTGATAGGATCACCCAGGCAAAGCCCCACACCTACCCCTAATCATCGACACAGGAGAGATGAGTGTGTGTGTGCTTATCTTGTGTGTGGTTATTCTTTCACGTATGAAGACTGATAACAGGCTACCTTCTCCTAAAGTAGAAGCTAGGAAAGGCAGAGGGTGGACATTTCCATTCTATAAAGGAGAAGAAAGGATGAAGTGGGAGGGACTGCATCCAACACCCCATAGGAAAACACTACTGCAGTTCAGAACTTCTGAATGGTGGCTTCTCATTGGCTCTAGGCTGTGTTGCTCTTAAGGGGGCCATCTCTCCACTGAGCCCCAGAAAAACCCTGGAAGTCCCATGACCTTCTTCAGGGTCTCTAGCCACTGACCCTTCAACTTAGGAGGGTGATGGTTTTTTTCCCTGATCTGACTGGATAGTCCTGCCCGTTTAGTTAGCAAATCACCTGGCCACACACTCTCAGAGTTCTCTAGGATATATGGCTGAATTTCGACAACTTGGGTAGACAAGAATCCTCAGCACCATCGAATTCTGGTTTCTTCAACCTGAACATTTCCATCCTCGATTTCTCCCTTTCTGCCCTAATGGTCTCATGCTACCCTGACTGCCTCTGTAAAATCCTAAGTGAGGACGTAGCTCAAGGTACCGCATGTCGGGTTGGGGATTTAGCTCAGTGGTAGAGCACTTGCTTAGCAAGCGCAAGGCCCTGGGTTCGGTCCCCAGCTCCGAAAAAAAAAAAAAAAGAAAAAAAAATTAAAGCAAGGTACCGCGTGTCAGCAATTAAACACAGTGACTTTGGAGGGAACCCAGTTCAGCTCAGATCAACGCACTGGGAACAGACCTTATAAAACTGTTCATGTAAGAGGTGGGTTCTATTCATGACGGACCTTCTACTGAATCACTTGTGTTGGTTTAAATTAAGCATTCTGTAAAGGGGAGAACATGTCGGTGGTTACGTCAGTCCTTTAAGAACTAACAGAGTGGGGGTTGGGGATTTGGCTCAGTGGTAGAGTGCTTGCCTAGGAAGCGCAAGGCCCTGGGTTCGGTCCCCAGCTCCGAAAAAAAGAATTAAAAAAAAAAAAAAAAAAAAAAGAACTAACAGAGTGGGAGAATGGGTGCAGCAGGGAGCTGGAGAGGAGGATCAGTGGTTAAGAGTATTGGCTGCTACTCAATTCCCAGTACCCACCTCTTGGCTCACAACTGTCTGTAACCCCTATTCCAGGGGATACGATGGTTTCCCCTGGGCACTGCACGCATGTGGTACATAGATATGCATTCCAGCAAAATGCCCGTATCCATAGAACAAAAGTTAAGGAATTAAAAGCTGGAATTATCTGACCTGAGCCTGCACAGGTATGCAAACTGTCTCAACTTCTGTAAAATTCTTATTTTTGACTGCCATGCTATGGCCAGAACATACCGTTTCCTTGTAGACACCCACCAGCTATGGCTTTCACCATCTTTCCGTCCTGGGAAAAGGGGTATGTGTCATAGGTGTCTTGTTTAGGACCCCATGGCCAAGAGCATATGGACAGGACACACTCTACTTGATGGGGTTAAACATTGAAAGGAAGGAAGGAAGGAAGGAAGGAAGGAGAGGGAGAGAGGGAGGAGGGGGGAGGGAAGGAAGGGAGGGAGAGAGGGAGAGGGAGAGGGGAAGGAGAGGAGAGGAGAGGAGAGGAGAGGAGAGGAGAGGAGAGGAGAGGAGAGGAGAGGAGAGAAGCCCGCCCACCATGAGCACGTGGAGAGAGGTGGGCGGGGAATGGGGACAAAGAGGGAGCAGACACAAGAGGAGAGAGCAAGAGAGAGAAGAGGGGGCAAGCAGCCCCTTTTATAGTGAGTTGGGCATTCCTGGCTGTTGCCAGGTAACTGTGTGGCTGAGCCTAGACGAAATGCCACAGCTCTGTGGGCACAGGAAGACGCCACTAAGTGCGGAGAGGTGCAGTACCTTCTGATCCTCCTGGCTGAGCCCTTGGTGCTGAGTTCGGCATCCCATCCCTTCTTGCCCCAGTGCAATGCAGAGTGTCTCAAGGAGACAGTGAGTACCGCTGAGGAGATTAACAGCGAGATGAGAGCAGAATTGTTATGAGGGGACGGGGGGCAGCTGAAGTGGGGTAGAGGGACAGACAAGGGACAGGGGAAGGCACAGCCTAGCTAGGAGAATGTCACAACACCACCATATTAAAACTGATGAAGACCACAAAAAAAGAAAGAGAGAGAGAGAGAGAGAGAGAGAGAGAGAGAGAGAGAGAGAGAGAGAGAGAGAGAGAAAGGAGAACCTTAGGAAGAGGGAGAGAGGATGTTAGAACACTAAATGTCTTAAAGATGGCGTCGACCGTTGGCAGTCATTGATGCCAGAGAAGTGACTAAGTGTGGCACACGGCTCCTACTCATTTAAGTTCTTAGCAAAATTAGGTGTTTTTCTTTTTTTTTTCAAAATTCCAGCCTAAGAACAGCTCGGATGCCCTTCAGTGGATTATTGATGAAACAAACTGCGCTGTGTCCACAACACTGAACATTACTCAGGACTAATCAATAAATAATGTGTCACCTATTTCATCGACAGATTTGGTGGGTCCCAAAAGCATCAGGTTGAGTGAAAAAAACGGAGTCGGAGTGGAAGGCCATGTATCACTCCATCTCCTTCACACCACGTCCTTGAGCTGATGATGGTGTAGCTGAGAAGACAGCAGTGATAATCTGGGGTTTAGAAGCGTCCAAGGAGGAGGTGTTGAAGTCATAGAGAGCCAAACTTCCTGAGGGATGAATGCCAAACAGTCAGACTCGATGTTTTCTACTCAAAAACCCTGTCTTTTGGTCAACATTGCTGCCATTCAATCTGTTTTTAAGGTTAGAGTAATGGGGGTGGGGGGACCCCAGGTCCAATTTTAAATTGCATAGAATTTCGCTCATGGAGAGTCTGAGGAGACAGAGGCAGGCACAGAGCAAATTGTGGCCTGGGGCAGGACTCCTGGGTTCTCAGAGGCTGCAACCTTATTTCTGGGCTTTGCTTCTGCCAGATCCCTTATAGAAACGTCCGGCAGAACCAGCCTGGGGATCCTTGCACACCCTGAAAAGCAGGTATCCTCTGGATAATGGGATCTCAGGCCTTCACTCACCAGATAAGTCTCACCCGCAACTAACAGCTGATAAGAGAAGTCGATTCATGCCACCTGCAGGCAAGTCCCAAAGCACTGATCGACAGACTTATCCTGGGCAATACAGAGGACTGCTGGCAGGGAATGAGACAACATGAAGGACTTACATGCTCACGTGCTAAGAGGGAAGGATGGGCCAGTTTGCTTAGTGTGTGTGTGTGTGTGTGTGTGTGTGTGTGTGTGTGTGTGTGTGTGTGTGTGCCCTAAAGGGTGGAGGGGACTGAGGCGCAAACAGTGAGAGGCAGCCCAGTCTGTTCAAAGGGCAGAGAGAATGGTAGGTAACTCTAGAACTAGGGAAGCCATCGTGTGTTCAGAATACTGGGGGCTTGCCAATGTAGAAATTCAGGTGGAGAGAGCTGAGGCAGTCCAAACAGGGAGGGATGGCCAGTCCATTCCATCGGAGAAAGGTGGGCCATTCAAACAGTGAGGTGTGGGCCAGTCTCAGGACTTCAAGTACTTTAAAAGTTGAGAAGTTTCTAGGAATTCCCTAAGAATTAAAACAAGCCCCTGCCTTTAGCTAAGGACATCACTGAAAAACTAATTTAGCTCTTTGGGAATACACCATTGAATATATCACCAAACGGCAGTCTACCTTTGTAGATTATTAAAAAATATAGTTATAAACATACAGTGATCAGTTAGAAGATTGGTTAAAATTAAAATATCGGTTAAAATATGGCATTTAGTTGACCAGCTATCAACTTTCCACAATTGAGGTGTCTAGGACGTTGCTGGTCTCCAGCGTGGGGTGGGGGGCTGGCTAGTGACCAGGGACTACACAGTGTGCAGATGAACCATTGTCTCGTGTTGGAAATTAAACACCAAGAGGAGATCTCTGGAGAAGAGAAACAAATGAAGTGAAATCTGGTTTAGGCCACAGGTAGAGTTCTCCTGTAATCGTTGTGGGGTCACAGAAGCGTTGAAATGGCCTCAGGTCTAGCTGTGGAGGCCAGAGCTCCTTCGACACCTAAGAGAATGTTGTCATATATAGGAGGATGGCAAGGACCCTTTTTTTGTCAGGTGATCACAATGTACTGTGTGCCGATCTTTGCAAAACTCTTGGGTGCTACTTTCTTATTATACAGATTAGAAAAATGATGTTCAGAAATAGATATGACACAATTCTGCTTCTGGAAAGTGATGGAATTTGGACTTTGATTTCTCTCTTTTTTATTTTTAATAGCTTCTATTAAACGCGTGTTTTGACATTAGGCAGAGTTTGGGGAGTCCTGCAGAAGAAGGGGAGAAATGATTGTAGAGGCCAGAGGGGTCAAGGACACCACCAGGAAACCTACAGCATAATTAACCTGGGCCCATAGGGTTCATAAAGATAGAACCGCCAACCAGCGAGCCTGCGTGGGAATGATCTACGCCCTGTACCCATACATTACAGTCGTGTGGATTAGTCTTCGTGTGGGACTCCGAACAGTGGGGGCAGGGGCTGTCTCTGACTCTGGTGCCTGCCTTTGGGACCCTTTCCTTCTCCTGGGATGTCCCGCTTAGCCTCATTAGAAGAGGATGTGCCTAATCTCACTGCAACTTGAAATGCCAGGGACGGTTGGTATCCATGG
Source organism: Rattus rattus (assembly GCF_011064425.1). Lineage (NCBI taxonomy): Eukaryota > Metazoa > Chordata > Mammalia > Rodentia > Muridae > Rattus > Rattus rattus. The sequence goes on along the minus strand of NC_046167.1, from coordinate 72,236,895 downwards.
AAAAGCTGCCCTTTTCTGAAAGGAAATGGAGGAGGAGTGGATGGGTGAGGAGGTGGTGGGGAAGACTTGGAGGAGAGGACGTAGAGAAAGCTGAAGTCAGGAGGTAAAGTGAATCAATAAAAACTTTACTCTTTGACAACTTCATATCTGTATGTGATCCATGGTGGTTACCCTCGGCTGGCTCCCGTGTTCTCTCATCTCCTCCCATCCCTGTGAGCCCCTCCTCTTTTCCAGTAAGTCTCCTTCTCACATTCGAGTCTTTTTGCTTTATTTCATGACCTGCTGAGTTTAACCAGGGCCATCAGTATGGCCATGTGCTTGGAGCCATTATGGAAGCCTGATGATTTTCTCTGTAGGTATGCAACTGAAGACAGTGGTTGCGTCAGTATAGTATGGGGGGGGAGGGGACAGAGTCAGAGATAGGATAGAGACAGACACAGAGACAGACACAGAGACACACAGAGACTGGGATTAAGAGAGGGAGAGGGAAAGGGAGAGGGGGAGAGGAGAGAGAGAGAGAGAAGAAGAAGAAGAAGAAGAAGAAGAAGAAGAAGAAGAAGAAGAAGAAGAAGAAGAAGAAGAAGAAGAAGAAGAAGAAGAAGAAGAAGAAGAAAAAGAAGAGGAGGAGGAGGAAGAGGAAGAGGAGGAAGAGGAGGAGGAAGAGGAGGAAGCCCTATGCAGGCTCACTGAAGGCATCTGTAACTGCCGAGTTTATAATTGCCAATGGCTGTGTCATGGCCAGAGGGTGGCCTCTGACAGTCCTCCCTATCTTCTGACTTGACTTTTTTCCCCTGCTCTCTCTGCTATGTCCACTGGCCTTAGAGGAAGTGGTGTACACGTCCTGTTTCAGACTGAGTGCTCAGCCATCACATACGTATTCTTGTCTTCCGGGCTATCCATGAGTCGGCATTCACTACAGTTCATTGCAAACACAGCATCTCAGAGAGAGACTGATAGAAGCATTTGTCTATGGGCATAATCACCAAATTTAGAAAGCAGCTGGACACCATGCCAAGGTGGTCTCATGACCTAAGACCTCTTCAGCCATAAGTACCATAAGTATCAGGCATGAATTCCCTCTGCTGGAGCAGTCCTCAGTGACAATGAGATAGCACTGGTCACCTCAGAGCAGCCATATCACCGTTACACTTGTGACTGTATCCTGCCTGGCAGGCTGGTACTGAAGCTCGTAGGTGTTGTAGCTGGGTAAGGCTTTTTCTTATCCATGCATGATGCCTTTCCATCCCATCAGTGTGCATAGCATCCCTGGGAAATGTGAAAGCTGCCCACGGGGAGGTTCAGCTCAGGTTCAGTTTGATTCCATGAGACCTTGCAGCATGGTGTGTGGTGTCTTCGGCAGTAAGATCTCATAAACTAGTTCCAGTGGGCAACCAAGAGGAACAGCACAGCCTGTGTTGTTTGGGGATGCGCTGGGACTCTCTGACCAGCACCTCCTAAGGACGGAGTCTACGCTTGTCATTGGGACTTCTGTTTATGAGCTCAGGGCTTTTCGTAGAGTATTAGGCCACATAGGAAATCTCTTTTCTAACTCATTTTTATTTACATTTTAAAAATTGGCTTACAAAGTAGTAGGTTTTTATATAGCTTCCGTTGGCTCTTTTGTCTCAGTTAATTCCTCTTGTCCCTTAGTGTCCCCCATCTTCCATGTCTCTCTGCTTAGCTGTTTCTGCCTGAACAGCCCCCTCTCTGCTTTCCTGTCACCTACATTCTACTTATCTCCTCTCCATTAAGGGAGCATCCGACCAATGCTGTCTTTTTTTTTTTTATTATTATTTTTTATTTAGTTCCCCGGCTTGTGTGCAAGTTGAACACACTGAAATGGAAATTAAAGCTAGGCTCTACACATGAGTAAGAACACGGTATCCGTTGGTGCCTGGGTAACGTCACTCAATATAATTTTAAGTGTGTGGAAATATGTGCACAAATTGCATGCATATTTATATGACATTTTACATAAAGGACATCAGCATCTGCAGCTTTGGGTATTAAAGGCAGTTTTCCCTCCAGGCAATCCCCAGTGGATATGGAACCAAAATGTTAGAAGGTGCTAGAGTACAATTTCTGGATGGGAATTCTACCCCCTCTAGTTTCTACCTGTTTTTCTGATTCTGTTGTATATGTACCGATAGTGAAATAAGAGGACAGACAACCCCTAGGACTAGGTCGGAGTTGAGGCTATCCTGCATCTTTTTGGGGTGTCTGAATCTCTGACATTTCACAGGCACCTTTCTTCCTTCTCTGAGGAAGTGATCCTTTTCATGAGTCATACCCCTGTGGAGGCAAAGCGGCTTCTCTTTTCCTACAAAAGCACAGCGATTTAATCACAGATAATTGCTGCTCCAAAAGATTGGCATTTTACATCCCTCGGTTTTGCTGTCTGTCAAGTCGCACAGCTCAGTGAATCGGTGCTGTCAGCACAATAGACATTCTAGCCGCATAAAGACCCACCTGTCTCCTCCGTGCCTCCTCCAGTTAGTTTTCCCTGTAATGATGGAACGTGATGGAAAGACTTCTCTCACCCTATCATTATGTTATAGGATATGTTGATTAAAGTCGCGGGGAGCTCAATTCCAGTCCTGGTTAGAACAGAGGAACTCTCCTTTAGCAAGCATCTCCTTTAGACCCCCGAGTTAAATGCTTTGAATGTGGTGTTTCATTCATAACAGGGGTGTGTTTGCAAACCATACAAAGATAGCAGTTTTCCAGGTAGGAAGACTGAGGCCACCGAGGGAGGTGCAGAATGGGACGGACCAGGTATCACATTGTCACAATGGTTCACATTGTCAGCCATCAGGTTGACGAGGACCTCCCAGCTGGCTCCTTGACTGTACTCTCAGGCAGGCTGCTCCACCTCCCATAGTCTCAGGCCCTGAGGAGAAGAGCCATTCCACTGTTACAGTATGCATGAGGGTGAACTTACAACTCACCATGGGTGTCATTTGGTGCCACTGTCACAAGGACATTTAAAATGCTCTTCCCTAAGGGTTAAACTGCTCTTTCCCAGGTATTGTACAAGTCCCTTTAGCTTTACTTTCATGGATAGTAGATTCCTTCTTGGTATTGGATTCATTCTCTTTTCTCTGTTACATTTTAGTTCATTATCCTGTCTTCTTCCCCATCTGTAGACATGGACTTCTAATCTACCAGTAATTTCTACAGTGTGTGAAAATAATGTTCCTATTAGGGGTGAAGTCTTAGGGGCTGGCCTTTGTAGGTTGGAAGACGTCTGAGACCCAAGTAGCTGACTTCTGCTGGAAAATGAGGTCTCTGGCTTTGGCTTTTCAATCATTAAAGAGGTTTTTGTGCTGCCCCTGGGTAGAGACCACATGATTGATTTAAGCCCTGTTGTTGGCTTATATAAATACTGTTTCTGAGAAGCCTAGGAAATGCACAGGAGAGCATAGAAATTGGCATCCTCCAAGGTTGCCATGAAACCAGAGAAAGGTAGAAGGGACACTGGAGCAACACCTTGCAAGCCACTGTAGTCAGATCCTTGGAAGCAGGCAATCGTGTGTTCCTTTGAATAAGTTCATGTAAATCTCTCTGTCTGTCTCTCTCTGTCTCTGTCTCTGTCTCTCTCTGTCTCTGTCTCTGACTCTCTCTCTCTCTGTGTATGTGTGTGTGTATGTGTGCCAGAGTGTGTGTGAGTGTATATAAGAGTGTGTGTGCATATCTGAGTGTGTATGGTGTGTATGTGTGAGAGTGTGTGGTGTGTGTATATGTGTTGTGATTGTATGTGTGTGTGTTATGTGTATGAGTCTGTGAGAGTGTCTGAGACTGTGTATGTGTGTATGTGAATATATGAGTATATGTGTACATATGTTGTGTGGGTATATGTGTGTATGTGTGAGAGTGTGAGTATGTGAAACTGTGTATGTGAGTATATGAGTATATGAGTGTATGAGTGTGTGTGTATGTGTGTGTTGTATGTGTATGTGTCTGTGTATGTATGAGTGGGTGTGGTGTGTGTGAGAGAGAGTATGTGAGACTATATGAGATTGTGTGTATGTGTGTACGAGTATGTGTGTGTGTGTGTGTGTGTGTGTGCGCGCGTGTGTGTGCGTGTGAGTTGCTTGTAGGATTGCTTTCTTGATACCCTTTCAGTGCGTTTATCTTTGATATATAAGAAGAAAGTTAACTTGTGTGTAACTCTGTAACCTACCACTTCCTGAAAAATATTCTTTAACACTTAACCTTGTTAGAAATTGCATTCTTCAGGCAATGTTAGACAGGGAGAAGAGTTTCTTAGCAACCTTGGAGATGTCGTGTGGGAGTCGCCCAAATCCCATATGCACCCACTGCAAACAAAGCTAATGCCGTTCTCTGGCAGAGCAGGCCACACTTGTCACACGAGAGCACTTGCTCCTCTCTCAGAACACTCCTCTGCCTTTCACAAACTCAGGCTTGCTTTACGTTGGGCCTGCTCTCAAATTCATTTCTCTATTAAAGCCGCAAGTCCCAGTGTTGCCTGAACAGAGAGGCTGCTGAGGAGAGATCCCCAGGGAGCTGTCGGTGTGCTGGGGGGCTGTGTTCTGCCACCAGTGACAACTGGAATCCTGCTGGCAGCTAGCATCGGAGTATTACGGAAGGGGGAACTCTCCCTTCGTGGGACCTGGCACTTGTTCCAGATGGTTTGAATCTGGATCTTTCTGTAATGTGTCCAGTCAGCTTGGCAGTAGATGGAGTCTGGGAGTAGGTCCTTCCAGGAAGTGGGGTTCTTAAAATGACTCTAACTCATGTGTATTTATGAAGAAAACGGTTTAAAGAGCAGAGGGAGCCTTCGGTGAAGAGAGTAAACGATCATGGCTCTGTGAAATAGCACAAGCCTTACGAGCAAGACCTCGTCCTTCTGCCGACAAGAGACTGCAGGTGACCATGAGGCAGTCTTTAGGGCAAGCCTTGCATAGGTTTGGCAGGTGGATTAAATTAATCCATAGAGAGAGCCCTGAAGGAAGGGGCAAAATGGATCTGCAGAGAAGTAGGTCTCAACTACACTGGGTTTTGCTCTCTTAGAGACAGCTGCAAATGTTCGGAGCAGAAAGAGAAAAAGAAAACAGGAGATACCGTGCAAGTCAAGGATCCCAAAGTTGCATTTCTCTGAAGTGAGGGACAGCCTTCCATTTTTTTTTCCCAGAGCTGAGGACCGAACCCAGGGCCTTGTGCTTGCTAAGCAAGCGCTCTACCACTGAGCTAAATCCCCAACCCCCAGCCTTCCATTTTTAGAGCAATGGTTTGATAGAGAAACAGAAGGGGCAGTTTCAACAACCGTTGCCTGAATCCAGGGCTGTGGTGATGGGCTCCAAGGACTGGCTTACACACTTTGCAAATGTGTGCTCATTCGTGGGCCCAGGGAATTGAAGTTCTGTTTGTCTGTTAATCTATTTCTACGTAAACACTTCACACTTGGTATTGCACTTGTGTTTTCATCCATTGGAGAGAAGAGTATCACCAAGAAAACCCTAAAAACCTGAATTCAGCGCAACTGGATACTGAACCTATATTTTTTTGCATTTTTGCTAGTAATCTTCAGGGCCATGTCAGTCCCTAGGACAAAAGCACGTCTGCTTCTTAATGGCACAATAGCTGTCATGTACTGAGCAAAAAAAAATGTGCCTGGCACATACCGAACACCTGCATTGTATTGCATTGTGTTGCATTGTAATACATTGTGTCACATTGTAATGCACAGTAACACATTGTGTCACCTTATAATGCATTGTGATACATTGTAACACATTGTACCACCTTCTGATGCGTTGTACCTCATTGTATCAAATTCCTCACAAGAACTCTGTTGGAAGGGAAAGATTGCGTTCCCATTTTATAGCCAAGAAGCCTGATGGCTAGAGCCCAAAACAATCGCCAATGACATACTGATGGGAATTGATCTAGTTGAATTCATGTGGTTTACAGTTGGTGCTTTTTACTATATCTTCCTGCTCAAGGAAAGGGATGATACTTTGAACACCACAAAGGAACTAAAATTTTCTCATTTAACACTGATTACCCTGGGAACTGTCTGTCTCCTTTGACAAGGAAGGCTGGGGAGGCCCAGAAGGTGAAGGACCTGTGGAGGCCCACAGGGCGGAAGCGGAAGTGAAATTCTGGTGTTTGCTCTATGGTCCCTCTCTCCGTGTACCATGGACCTGTTGCTTCCAGGTGGCATCTTCAGCCCTGATACCCAATTCCCTTCTTGCTTGGCACCATCCTGCCTTTGGCCTCTTCCTAAAGCCACACTTCCTTTATGAACCTGCAGCTCCCAGAACCGGGCCCCGGGCACTTTCTACATGGCCCATCGGTCGGTGCCCCACAGTAACTTGTCAAAGATCCTGGAGCACCCTCTGCTTGTCTCTGCAGACATGGTATTTTCTGTGTTAGAGCAAGACACTTATTGTTTCCCTTAAAGAAATAAACAAAAGGATTTTTGATTACACTCAGTTCCCTCAAGACAGACAGGATAGCAAGAAACATGGTTGGGGAGTTCCCTTCTCTGGATTAGATGGACTCCTTGGATTGTGATTTCAAAATTCAGAGATAGAAAAACAAACAGTGTCTCATTAAAACTTAGGTGCCTGTTTGATTCATTAATCATCCTGGCTTAATACTCCCTGATAAGTTGGCCTTGAAATATTAATCACCAGGTTCGTGGGAGGGAGCTGCTGGCTGTCACTGCTTTCCTTTTTAACGGCTTGCCTGCCCACATCCGAAGCCTGGAATAGAACTTGGGCTCTGAGGGTGAGGACTTGTAGGGTAATGGAGGGTGGGTGGTCCTGTAGCTTGGGCCTTCCCACCACCTGAAATGTGACTGTTACTCATCACTAGGCACCGTGACCTCATTTGCTTTGCTTGACATTACTCTCTCTGGAGCACAGTACCTCTCCCTTCACAGATGAGAAAGGCAGAGCTTGGACATGGATTGATGTCAGGGATTCGCTACCCAGGCCTAGGCCAGCCTGCTTCCTCTCTCAGCAACTTCCTAATTGCCCTGCAGGATGGGCCTGAATGGTCCTGGACCAATAGGAACTAAGAAGGTGTCGGAGTAGGAGTGGAGTTATTTGTAAGTTTGGTTTCTTTTTTCTGCCCCTGAGATCAAACTTTCTCCAAATTTTGAAAGTACTCAACTCTTTCGGTTTAATTACTTGGTGAGACTCACAGATGTGTCCACGTGAATTCATTCTAAGATTTGGAGTTAAAAGCAGCCTGATTTCAAAAGCCTAAATGCATTCACTTCTTCATTTTACTAACTTACTTACATAACTATTCTATGAACAAATGATATTCATCTGTCTGTGCCAGCACTGCAAAGCCACTGAGGGCTTTGCTCATGGCTTCCATCCCAGAACCACCTGGAGACAGGACAGACACTTTTAAAAGAGATCTGCTGGGAGTTGCCCACTGCCATGTTCATCTGATAGTTTCTCCTTTAAGATCCAGCATTGGGGAGAGAGAAGCACCACCTTCTGAGTCATTCAGAACTGTTCTCTCTGGGCCATTTTTATCTCACCTAGGTACAGTATTTAGGCTCTTGGGTTTCCTTTGACTTCATGGTTCAGGAACGGAATTTTTTCTATAACATTATGTAAAATACGCCTATGTTTCCAAGTTAAATGTACAGACATGTATAGTTAAAAACATCAAGTTCAGTACCAGAGATACAGCTCAGCCGTTAAAAACATGAAAACTCAAGTTTACCCCCATACCCCCAAATGACTAACTTCGTTTGACTATTGTGAAACACACCTAAGTGATAGCTGGGCTCTCTTTGTCTTTCCTAAATTTTAACAAAGACAGGCAAGTAACACAGGGATTGCCCATTGTATCAGAATGTTTTTATTGCTGTAACAAAACACCGGAGGCTGCACACTTTGGTTATAGCTGAGGAGGCTGAAAGGTTAAGATTGAGGGGTCCCATTGTTGCAATATCAGGTGAGAGTCCTTTTGATGGTGCTGCATGGCACAAGGCATCATGGTGGGAGCAGGTACAAGATGGAGAGATCAAACGGAGAAATTAAAATCCAGCGCTAGCCTGGGCTCTGAGGTGTTCTTTAATGGTAACTCACAATCATGAGGACAAACTCAGGTCCTGTGAGAATATACATAAATTCCTTCTGAGGGCAGCACCTTCCAAGACCTAACCACTTCCTGCTAGAATCACCCTTTGAGACCTATTACTTATAAATAGTATCTTACTGAAACTAAGCCAATGCATGGGCAAACCCTATCCAAACCAGAGAACAACTATTCATCAATTTGTGTATATAAGTGCACATCTATCTCTCAATATCTATCTATCTACCTATCTATCTACCTATCTATCTATCTATCTATCTATCCATCAACTGTCTATCATCAAAAATTAGCTTAATCTGTAATCTACTGCCTATTTCCACCATCCATTCATCCATCAACCCATGGAGACTATCCATGCATACACTTGCATGAGCATTTATCCATGCATAGGTGCATCTGTCCATTCATCAATCTATCTGTCCATTCATCCATCTGTCCATGTGCCTGCACATCTGTGTGAGTCTATCCATCATGGGTTCTGTCTATCCATCTGATTCTATTGACTACTTTTCTTTAAAACTGCTGAGAAAGTGTCAAAAATTGAGCAGGAGTCCTATCGACCATCCTTTCTGGTGAAACCGACATCATCCTTCTAGAGTGGACTATCAGGGATTTAGGAAGCTCACGGAAAGTCTTGGAATACCTTAGCAGAGGGCAAAAGACTGGCCATTTTAATTTGCATTTATAAGAGCTTTCTTCAAAACTGGGTTTGAATCTTCGAAGAAAATTTTAGGCAATAAAACAATTGCTGGTTAAGATAGCCTACCCTTCAACGCTTTGTCTTTCAGTAACTGTGCATTTAAAAATATAATTCATTTTACTGTTCTGTCTTCAGAATTCTTGGTAGCTTTAACTCACTGGGGACTTGCTACACGGCTTTGTCTCCTCTGAGCACTGACATGTGCCACAAAAATTCAAGCCGACAGCCACAGCTGGTAAAGAACACTCTTTAAAATCACAGACATTGGAGCTCAAAGAGCCTAGGGAAGTTGGTCAGGGCTACTGAGTCCGTCTCTACCAGGTGTTACATCTGCATTTGGCTGACTCTAAAGTGGGCAGTCACCCAAGTTTCTAGACCCATCTACCTCTCTGTCTCTCTGTCTCTCTGTCTCTGTCTTTCTCTGTCTCTGTCTGTCTATCTCTGTCTCTGTCTGTCTCTCTCTGAAATATTATGACAAGAAAAAAATTTAACACCTCTCTTCCCATAAAATATCCCGCCATCTTCACTGATTCGTTTTAAAAAGAAGAGTTGGGTTTCACAGCACAGACCCATGAGCCTCTATTACTTTCAGAGACAGGTATCCTGTTTCAGACCCTTCACTATCATCTTCAGGAAGGTTTTGCAATTCTGTCCCAAGGCATATATTTGGGATAGTGAACCAACCTCATGTCCCTATGCTGCTGTGGGAACTATTCGTTTATTGTCACTGTTTTGTGTGGGAGATGAGAAAATTGCCCGAGGCAACATAATAATGTGTAATATTAATGAGCTTCCCAGCACAGGCTCCTGGAGGACAGACATCCCCAAGCTCTCTGACTTGGAAAAAGAAACTGTGTTGGGGTAGGAGCAGGGGATGGGGGTGAGGTGGGAGAGGTGGGGGGAACACGATTCACAGAAGCAAGGTCACAAGTAGAAGGGGCCTTGATCGTACTGAGGACGTACTCTGCCTCGTGGCACTGGGAGAAGTTATTATCCAGACCTACAGGAAGTAAAATGGAAGGAAATGAGGAGAAAAATGGCGGCTCGCCTAAGGGAATGGGTCTTAAATGGGAGAGTTGATGATGGATGGTATGTGTTCAAATAAGGGTAGTAGTTGTTATCTGAAGAGCTCCACCCCATCAGCCTGCAGAGCTCCACCCTGTCAGCCTCCACAGATAGAGCACTGTGTTGTTTATTCATTCTGCACCCCGCTGTAAGAGGTAGGTGGTCAGCAGCAGGCTCTCCTCTCCAAGTCAAGGATTTCTTACAGTGCACCATATTTGGGCTGCAAGTGCAAATGTGGGGGCCATTATGCCCTTGCTTGCCTTTCAAACTTTGAGCCGATGAAACTACTTGGGGATGGGAGTGGAGGATGATGAGTTTGGAGAATCAGAAAATCATGGAAGAGAACAAAGGAGCCGGTGCTGATGGGATGTGCCTGTCAGGTCTGTATAAATAGCAACTTGTACCTCCACAGCGCCCACCTCCTCAGCGCACATCAAAGAGCACATTAGAGCAATTAAACTTTACCTTGAGCTAAGTCTGAGGTGAGACCTACCTTGTTACCTTGTAAGGGGAAAAGGCAGCCACCAACTCACAGCTCCACTGGGTGTAGCCAGGGGGCACTTTCTTCACTTTCTTGGAGAGTTGATGGTGGGTATTCAGAGTGGTGGTTTACATGAGGCCAGCTGGTGGCAAATGTAAGTCACCTAGGCTGATGGAAATACTTCAGCAATTCTTGTGGTGCTATTGCTCCAAGGTGGCTTCTCTAAGATCTACCTTATTTCATCCAGCTTCTTTTGTCATATAAGAGGTGTAGTGTGGAATCCAGGCTCCCCACCTCTGTAAATACAAGCCTTTTATCATCCCCTCCTCTGTGTGTGTGTGTGTGTGTGTGTGTGTGTGTGTGTGAGAGAGAGAGAGAGAGAGAGAGAGAGAGAGAGAGAGAGAGAGAGAGAGAGAGAAACTATGAAGCCCAGGCTAGCTTTGAACTCATGATCCCCCTCCCTCTAATTCCAGAGTTCTGAGATTAGGGACACTCTGAGTGATGTATGGGCTGTAAACTGCTGGTCTTTCCTTATTGGCTATAAGGGAGTGAAGCCTGCCTCAGCTGGATCTGATGAAGCCAGGAGTGACATAGATGGCCGGGTCTACGAAGATCTATGGTAGAGTGCACCCTCATTGTTGTCCACTCAGACATAGACCTCCATGAGAAGGCCATACTTGCTGCTTCTTCCCCAAGAAAATTCTAGAAGGTCGTAACTATTATCTATTTCCACCCAACGTTTTCATCAGATGTATTTAGCTGAATAAACAGTAGCAAGGTACTGGATTTGACTTAGCAGATGATGTGTGAGGGCTGGAGTGGTTCAGTGGTTAGAGCAGCAGCACCTGGGTTGGGTTCCAAGTGCTCATGTGGTGGTTTACATGTGACGGTAACTCCAGTTCCATGGTATCTGGTATCCTCTTCTGGTCTCTGTAGACACCAGGCATGCACATGATACACATGCATGCATGTAGGCAAAACATCATACAAATAAAATAAAATGAATTAATATCTTATTAATAGGTAATGTGTTGACTTACATGACTGAAAATAAATCAGTAAGTAGAAATGAGACCTGGCAAAGTTCGTCTTGTGGCCTCAGAACCGATGTCAATGGATATCACGATCATAGCTAATGACTTCTTTGTTTAACATTCTTGGAGAATATCATATGGAGCTCACTGAATTTTCAAGAAAATGCTGTGAAGTGTGTATGATCACACTCCTTCCTTACAGATGGGGAAACAGAGGCACCAGGAGATTGAGTGACATGCTGAGTCATACAGTTGTACAGAAGAGAAGCTGGTCTTCAATGCCTGCTTGCCTCACACCAGGACATGGACTGGACTGGGATTCTGCATCATCTCTGTGCTGGACGGAAAAGAAGTTGCTCATCATCCCTGAAAGGTTGGGTCTCAACACAGAAGACAGAGAACATGGACAATCACGGAACAGAGTGAGGTATGCAGTGATGAATGAAGTCACGCCAGGCTCACCCAGCTCTGCAAATAGACCTGACAGCCCCACCCACACAGAAAGCCAAAATCAAAAATCACTCGTGAAGCAGTCTTTGAATGCAGCTGGGAAAACGGGGTGGAAATGACTTCACAGTTGTCCCCAGTTAAGGCTAAGTTATTTTGCAACACTGCATTTTGTGTGATATGGGAGTCTCCCTTGGGGGAAGAAACATTGTTGCTATTGGGAATTCTCCTTGTCTCTTCCTGTTGTGGTAGGAGACTGGGGTACCAAAAATATCAGGGCAGATGCAAGTTGAACACCTGACTTGTGCAGGTGATGACATGAAGGGCCGGATCAGACCAACAAACTTAGGAAGTCTGGGAAGTAAATACAACTTATAAGGTTCAGGAAAGTCCTGAAACTGCAAGGTTCATGTGGTCCCACCCCGTGATTATATAAATAATTACAACTGCTGGAAAGAGGACACTCTAGCTGGTCTAGTCTGGATGTTTGTAAGGTGTACAGAGAGTTCCAGGATTGTGGCTTTTATGAGTCTTCTGTCATGCTGGGGTGAGATTTTCAGAGCTGCAAGCTGCCTTTGAGTCACTCACCCTTCTGTAAGCCACCCTTCATCTAGGTTCCTATAAGTAATTCCCCAATAAGCTTATTGGTTCATTACATCAGACTTGAGTGGAACCACTTCTATGATCTCTCATTGGTGACCTAGCTGGAGGGATTACCCATTCGCTGACATCTCCTTAGAAAAAGTCATGCGGCATAATTGCCACCAGTCTTAGTCTGCGTCTCTGTTGCTGTGATAAAACACTGACCAAAAGCAACCTCTGAAGAAAGGGTTTATTTCGTCATACAGGTCCCTCTGCCTGTCATCAAGGGAAGCCAATACAGGAGCTCAAGGAAGGAGCCTGAAGGAGAAACCATGGATGAATGCTGCTTATAGGCTTGCTCTCCCTGGCTTGCTCTCCCTGGCTTGCTCTCCCTGGCTTGCTCTCCCTGGCTTGCTCTCCCTGGCTTGTTCAGCTGCCCTTCTTATTCAGTTCAGGCCAACCGCCCACAGATGGTGCCACCCACAATGAGCTAGATTCTCCTACATCAATTAACAATTCAGAAACTGTCCCACTGACATGCCCACTGGCTAGCTTGTTGACAATTCCTCAATGGAGATTCCTTCTTCCAAGGGTTTTGTCTCAGGTTGACAAAACTCAACCAGTATAGCAGCTAACAGAGACCTGACAGAACCAGGATGGGCTCTGCAGAGCCTGCGTGACTCAGGCAATGAGTGAGGATGGTACACATGACTGAGACTGGTTTGGTTGATGGTCGAGACAGAGGATGAGAGAGAAAGGGAAGGGGAAGGGAGCAAGAGAGAAGGGGACAGAGGATAAAGGGCAGCCTCCCTGGATGGAGAGGAGACAGACATGGCCCATAGGAAAATGGGCATTTATAAAGGTAAAGGGGGAAACCCCCTGTTAGGATGATTGCTTAACTTTAATTTGGGCATGTTAATTAGGTGCGCTTTGATTGCTAGAATTCAATATTTTGATAGCTGGACCTTGTTAGTCATTCTCAAGAGGAGGATGTGGAAAAATGGGGAAATAGACCTTGGGGACTAACTTTAGGAAATGTGGTCTCATGGTTTTTAGCAAGGCACAGGGAGTCGGGGAGAAGGGTAAGGCCTGCCAGAGCTGTGCTCACCCAGCTCCAGCATCTACCTCAAGCCCCTGTCAGGAGACCTGTGGGAGCCAATGACCTGTGGGAGACAATGACCTGTCGGAGACATTTGCTCATTTGCACCTGAGAACCCCATGAACACCAGGGATCAGAAAACATGAGGGGGAGGACAGTTGTGGCTGAGAAAAGTGAACATGCACACAACAGCGTTTGACATCTGGCTCCTTGAACAACAGAATAGGACGATGTTCACAGGAAGGGTCAAAAAGAGGTTGATTCATCGGGGACTCTGGGACTTGTATGGGGCTTAAGTAGCTTTGTTGTGCCCCGTTGTTGTTGTTGTTGTTGTTGTTGTTGTTGTTGTTGTGTGTGTGTGATCAGTGAATCCAAGTGCTTTAGACACTCATACACGTTTGTTTCCTAATCTGCCAAGCGATCAAAAAGAGATGCAAACAAGAGGCAAGAAAGCACTGAGTGTGCATTGGTCAGTTGGTGGCAAATGGGACCAGGTTTGTGCTGAGGTAGAATCCCTAGGAGGTAAATGTCAGGAGGCCAAATTCAGTGTTCACAGGCCTCTAGAAAGCAAGGCCTAAGCAAACTTCATTGAAAGCACAGAGCATGGGCTGGGAGTCAGGCAAACCTCAGGTCAAAAGCCAGCTCTGCCTTTTCCTCTCCTGAGGCTTGGGGTGAGTCCGACCACCTCTCAGAGCCCCAATTCTCTCATACGAGCACTGGAATAAATTCTGCGGTAGCCACCGTCTTTTCCTGGGAGCGACCCAAAGAAGTCACTAGAGTAGCCGATGGCACATAGCAAGAGCTCATGGTAACAGTTGTTATTGTGACTCACACATTCCTCACAGGAGTCTCCTGCTCCTTTCCACACGCCACCTCTTTAGCCACCTAAAGACAGACGAGAGCTTGGACCACTTGCAAAACTGGACGCTTGCATTTGCTTGCTAAAACCACCATAGACAAGTGCAGCCAAGCCACCGCAGACCGGGTAAGCTCAGCAGAAGTGGATTCTTGACCGTTCTGGATTCTAGAAGAGCAAGACCCTTGTGTTAGCAATTCCAGTTTCTCCCAGGACCTCATCACCATCCTCCTGCTGTCCCCTAAGTCTCCCTCTTACTGGCTGTCCATCATCTAGGATCATAGTCCACTCATAGACCCCCATTTTATCTTAATCGTTCTCGTATATCACCGCCTCAAATTACAGACTCCTTCTCTATTGAGGCAGGCTTGAGACTCCAACAGAAGAATTTAGGAAGACACAGTGCAGCCCATAACACCAATTTACTTAGCAAGTTGTTATGTGGTTTGCTCCTATAGTCGCTGGAGCGGTTGTCATTCAAGGGTGGTGAGCAATAGATTCCCCTGGAGCCGGTACAGCTAAGACAGGAGCCCAGTTCTGCCCTGCTGTCACAATCAGCTACCTTTCAGTCTTTTTGTCTTGGAGATCTGAAAGGCTGGAATTTCTGCATTCAGAGGAAACGCCTTTCTATCATGCCCTCAAAGAACCAGCTGAGCAGATGTCTCCTGCTCTGAGAATGTTAAAGCAGAACCCATAATGGAGGAGGCTGGGCAGCCACAGCTCTCACTGGGAGCAAATGCTCTCAATCCTCAGAAGGGCTGAAAGAAGCCAAATTGCATTGTAGAGTTCATTTGGAGGACTCAAAAGATGGAAATGAAATGTGTGTGTGTGTGTGTGTGTGTGTGTGTGTGTGTGTGTGTGTGTGTGTGTGTGTTTCCTTCCTCCCAGACCAGCATAGACTATCGTTGCTACAGGCAAAACATATGAAGACCAATTTTCTTTTCAATAAAATCCCTTTTATTCTGGAATACAAAACACAAATTTCAACTTTCATAATAGTCTTCAGGAACTAGTTGTACCCGAAACACTACCTTGACACTTCCATTCCCATTAGTTTAGTTGTCATTCCCAATGGCCTTCAGTGGAAGAAGCTACAGCTGAAGAGAATGGAGGCTCGCTGAGGCAAAGTGGGTGTGGCTTTCCAGAGACTGTCTCCTATAGATTGACTGAGCCAAGACTGGAACCCATTTGCACAGGTCAAACTTCATGCACTTGGCCTTGCTGACTTAGTTAATGCCTGATGCACAGGTGCAGCCTTGTAGCTTGAGGTGAGCACATTGTGGAGGGATAGTGCTGGACAGGTAACACAACAGGTAAAGCATCTGATCTGCACACATGAGGATCTAAGTTCCATTCCCAACACCCATGTCAGGTAAAACAAACTAGCTGGGATGGTGGGAGCTCATAATCCCAGCTCTGGGGACATTATTTGCCAACAGAGTGACTCAGAAAACCCTAGGTCCTCTTGGGAAATCCTGCCTTGAAAAGTGAAGCTTCTTAGGAATGATACCTGAGGTTGACCTCAGACATTCACAGGCATGTATGTATTTCCACACACATGTACCTCCCCCTCCCCCCACACACAAACCAAGAAAAATGGCTGCAGGTGTGTTCTACAGGGGTGATATGAATAAAGCAGAAAGTGGAGCACCATCTTATGGTATAAAACATTTCAATTCACTTTGCGTGGAGAAGGAAGGAAGATTTAAGACAGCACCATGACAGTCAGCAAAAATAAATGTTCAAAAGGGTCTCAATGGGAGGGCGTAGTTAGTCCTCTTCCTTGAATGAGATGATCCACGTGACATCACGTCCCCACCATTGCCTGCATGATTCCTGTACTGAACCCTTTCTGGGACTATCCTTACCTCTCGGCTGCAGTCACATTCTTTCTCTACATCTCTACCAAATCCCACATGATAACAGCGCATGACACTAGCCAGCGCTCTCTGTGGAAGATGTGGTATCCGCCAGTCACTGAAGACCCGTGTGTGAGACCGGAAACCAGAGGCAGCGTCTCGGACCACCTCATGGACATCAAGTATCCGGAACAGCAATAGTCATGTTAGCATTGTCTTCCCTAGGGGAAGACGTCACACAATTCTAAAGCCAGCGTGGTGCATTGGGAGCTTGAGTTACCGAGTGTTGTGAGCCCCATTCAATAACCATGGTAACAGATAGAAGAGTCTCTTCCACTGGGCCAGTGTAATGTGCACTTAACCACTTCTTACAAGTCCTCAGCTGTCTCAGTTAGGGACACTGTTCCAGTGATAATTGTCATAAGCAGCAGCACGTTAAGGAGGCAAGGGTGTGCTTAAGCGGCTCGCACTTACCCATCACAATCCATCATCGAAGGAAGTCGAGAAAGGAACTGGGAGCAGAAACCTGGAGGCAGGAGCTGATGCAGGGGCCATGGAAGGGTGCTGCTCCCTGGCTTGCTCCTCATGGCTTGTTCAGTCTGGTTTCTTATAGAACCCGGGACTTGAGGGAATTCGTAGTGTGTACCAGAACGACACTCCCGGCCTTTGTTTTCTTCAGACTAGGGAAGGGGCCAGGCTGTTTTTGTGTCTCTTCCACAAAGCAAGAAAATATATATATATATATATATGATTGAGGTTAATTAAATGATCAGTCTAAATCCTGACAGTAGGTCATGAAGCTTAAGTTTTAGCTTTCAATTATTAAAATAGTTTGACGCTGGCAAAAAAAAGAAGAGTGCATTATTAGAATAGTGTAGAAAGGTCTAAAAGCACCAAATGCTCAAGGGAACGGATACTGCAATAATGTCAGACCCACCGGAGAGGAGCGGGCTGGAAACTGGCCAGTGGGCGCCTTTGGAGCAGTGGTTCTCAACCTGTGGGTCACGAGTAAAAACCAGACAAAAATTCACAACAGCCAAGAGAGTAGCATAGGCAAGAGTCATGGCCTTGTGAGAGTGGGAATGTGTACTTGGTGAGTGCGAATCCTTTTTCTTTTACTTAATTTTAGAGATGACGTGGGATGGGCACAGACAAACTCAAATCGGGGGCATACTATGACCTGCAGTTGCTCATGGGTAATCTGAGCTTACCAATTCTTTTAGTTTCTCCTTCCTTTCCCCTCTTCCTTCTTTTTCCTCTTCCTGATTCCCTTCCTTTGTTGTGCCTTTATTTGGAAGGTGCTGAGGTTGCTCTGAATGCCCCGACTTCATGAAGCAACCACAGCAGGTATGGAGTAGCCGCAAGATCACAGTGAGGCAGGGAGAGATTTATGATGCCTCTTGGGTCCTCACCTACCCCATGTCAAATGACTTCCTGCCTCCCAGCTGGCATCAACAATTGTGCAGGGCCTGTGTGATGTAGCAAGGCTTGTCCTGTGCCTGAGAAGCAGAAGTCTCCCCATCTCACCAGCCAGACAACTACCTACCTCTACTGTCTACCTAGACTGGATTCAGGTTTCTTTTCCCATAGCCTTCCGAGTCTTCTCACACCCAGGAGACTAGAATGCAGGGGCGAAGACTCCAAGCCTGCACCTGCTCAACCTCTCTAGGTTCAGGGGCTGAGGGGAAGTTATCCTCGGCAATGGAGTCCCTATTTCAGTTTTCAAAGTGTGACCTGCGGTCCTAGCATCAGCCTGGATTGGTTAGGCATCTCCTTGGGACCTCAGCCAACACCTCAGACAAATGCCAGTCAGTCCCACCCCTGGGTCCTTGCCTGGCTACAAAGATGCCCGGTTCAGACTCTGTATCTGGACAGGGGTCACCCGCACAGTATCCAGGAAGTTTCCACTGCACTAGGTTTTCACGCTGTCCCCCAAGAACCCCTAATTCCAGCTGTCGCTCGCTCCACTCTCTCCCTCCATCACTCTCCCCAACTGGATCCCTTCTGTTTCTATCTCCGTCCTCAGAATCCATTCTATTTCTTCTTCCCAGGGAAATCCATGCCCCCACACTCATAGTCTGACTCTTTATCCCAGACTCTCTGGGTCTGGGAAGTGTATAGCGTGAGTATCTTTTACTTAGCAATAGCCAATGTCCACTTATAAGTGATTACTGACCACATTTGGCTTTCTGGGTCTGGTTTTCCTCATTTGGGATGATGTTTTCCCCCTAGTTACATCCATTTGCCTGCAAATTTCATGATGCCATTCTTTTTCAACTGCTGGTTTTTCTTTTAGGAAACAGGAGTCATGCGTTTCAAACTCGATACAGTCTTAATCAAGTCGGTGCTATAAAGGGAACGAGTTATTGAAACACGAGGTTTTCTGGCGCTCAATTGTCAGGAAGTGACTCACTGTCCTCTCTTCTGCCAGGAAATAGAAACTCCGGTGTCTTCAGGAGTATGAAAAATATTAGTTAGCATTTTAATACAAACCTACAGTGAAAAGGTTTGGTTACCAAACCCAAACAGCTATCGTGCAGAAGCTTTCAGTGTCTGGATAGTAAAGGGCGACTCAGATTAGGAGAGCTTGGGTGGCGTATTTTAAAGTGCTTTGCACATTATTATTTAATTAAGACCCTTTAAAACACAGCAGGACCACCCGCAAAGATGCCCTGAAAGGGGACCACCTTCTCCTTCAGCAGAGTAAGTGGGTCAGGCAAGGGATGGCATATTTAGCAAGCAAAGAACTGGAACGCAAAGTTGAAACTTGAATTTTTTTTATGTACAGAACAAATGAATTTTGAGCAAAAGAATTGCTGGCCAGTATCTGGCAATGCCAACCAGAACCTAAAGGTAGATTTCTGTTTTTGTTTTTTGTTTTTTTCTTCAGAGCTGGGGACCGAACCCAGGGCCTTGCGCTTGCTAGGCAAGCGCTCTACCACTAAGCTAAATCCCCAACCCCTAAAGGTAGATTTCTGACGGAGGATCAGCGATCTCCATCTTGGAAGTGCAGGTGTAGTCACAAGGGATCCGTGTGGATGAAGGCAAAGTCTTAGAAGGAGAAGAGGAAGTGTTGCATGAGATCATCTTTGTAAAGTCACATTCTAAAAACCATGATGTAGAGTTAAGTCCATGCTTCCCAAATGTACTGTCCAGGGACACTTAGTAAATGTTACCCATTAATAGGATGTGGCACATAGTCAGCACCAGCTTCTGGACTTGTGCCAAGCTGTGGAGCACGTGGTCAGAGGCTTTTGAGTTAAATAGTAAACCACTAAAGATGAAGCTGCTTTATTCAAATTAGCATGCAAGTCAACAGGTTTCACTCTGGTCATGACTGAGCCTCCTCTCTCACTTCCCTTCTCTGTCTCTTCATATCCCTCCTTGCTGGCACCCATTCCACCCACAATACCATCCTTTCATAACTCATTGACTCTGTCAGTTTCCTCACATCAGGCGCTTTAACCCCCTTTCTCTCCTCTCGCAGTTCCCTTTCTAGTTTCATGTAGAACTGTTAACGACTGTGGGGTCTTTTAAATCTGAAATGAATGGGTTAAACATTGAAACGTGGCCATGAGTCTATAGGGTCAAGGTGAAACACTATGGTTCAGAGTGTGTGTGGATGTCAATTTGACAAGGAGTGGGGTTGTCATGGTTGGTTTCAACTGTCAACTTGGAAGGAGATGAAATTATTCAGCAAAGAGTCTTAGTGAGGCATTGTCTAAACTAGTTTGGCTTCTGAGTACACATGTGAAGTATCTTAATTGACTCTATTGAGGAGGAGAGACCACCTTGCACTTACTTTTACATGAGCTGAGTCCCAGAAAGTGTGCTGGGACCCACCAGCATGCATTCATCCACCAATCTCTACATCTTTATTGTAGGTGCAGTGTGGCTGGCTGCCCCAAACTCCTGCTGCTGTGACTTCTCCCACAATGATGGACTGTAACCTTGAAATGTGAGCTGATAGAAATACTTTCCCCTTTAGGTTGATTTTATTGGACTATTTCATCACAGCAGCCGAAAAGAAACTAAGACAAAGACCTAAACTATAGTCAGTCCCAAATAAATACATTCATATAAAAATAATTACTAGGACCTATACTTGAGAAAGAACAGAACATTTATCTTTTTAATTTTCTAATATGTCACTTAATATACTAATTTCCACACACATTCACTCCTTGAAAAGTTCATAAACTCATTTTTTTTAATGTCTGAGTAGTATTCTATTGCATGTGTATCACTTTGCATTATCCACTGACCTGTTGATGAACAGCTAGGTGGATTCCATTTCCTTGCTGTTATGAATAAATATGGGTGTGTAAGCATCTCTTTGGGAGGATATAGAGACTTTGCGAGTGGATGTACAAGAGTACACATATGGAAGTTCTATTTTGTAGTCAACTGAGACCCATTATAAGCACTGAGAGTAAAGCAACACTGGACTGTCTCCCCACTGCTGAGATTGCTCAGTGGGTAAAGGAACTTGCAATGAAAGCTTGGTGACATGAGTTTCATCCCCAGAGTCTACATGACATGGAATGGAAAGAATTTACTTCATAAGAAAGTCTTCTGACCTAAACACGTGCACCATGACACACATGCCCATCACATATGTCATACACACACAGAGGCACATGATGAAAATGCATATATAGTTTTCCCACAAAGTAAAGGCCAAGACTGAACAGACTCACTGCCAAGTTCTACTGAACTGTTGAGGGGAGATCTAATACCAATGCTTCTCAAACGATTCCTGCAATGGAAAGGAGAGAGAGCTTGACAAATTCACACACACACACACACACACACACACACACACATACACACACACATACATACACACACACTCACACACACACACACACACACACACTCACACATAGACACACACACACACACACACTTACACACTCCACTCACATACTCACACACACACACTCACACACACACTCACACGCACATTGAAAGGAAGAAGGAAAAACTCAGACCAATTTCCTTGATTATAGATACCAGTTTTCTCAACAAAATATTTGCAATGCTATGTCCTCTTGAGTGTGTGGTCACGTCCCATGAATTGTGATATATCCAAGAGTATAGGAGCATCACAACAGGGCTCCAAGGGTTAAAAAAGAAACCAAGGACACAAAGCTTGGGAGATACAAAAGAGAGGGTGAATGTGGGAGGAGTTGGAGTTGGGGAAGGGGGTGAATATGATCAGAATACATTGTGCAAAATTTCCAAAGAATTAACATGAATATCTTGCAAGGCAAACACAAGAATTCAAGAAGATTATTGGACATGACCAATTGATTTTGTCTCAAGGATGCAAGCTATCGCTTCAGCATGTGCAAATAAATTACAGTAGATCTTTTCAATAGGCTTAAGACTAGAAATCACATGTTCATTTTGATAGATGCAGAAGAAAAGCCTTTGACAAAGTCAAACATGGGATCAAGATAAAGCCCTGGGGGAAACCCTCTGAGTAAATGAGCCGTGCCTCGGTGTAATAAAGGCTGAATGTGAGAGTCCAAATGGAGGAAACGAAGAGCATTTCTCTTACTACCTGGGAGGAGGCAAAGTGCCCACCCCCTCCATTCTTCCTCAGTGTAGTGATAAGAGTCTCAGACCAGACAAGAAGGAGAGGTAGGGGCATAGAACAGATGAAAACATCCCTATTTGCAGATGTCACTACTCTTACATAAAGACCCAAAGGACTCTACCAGAAAATGTCCAGATCCAGATATCATTTCCAGTAAAGATGCCCAATACAAACGATTGCTCAAAACCAACGGCTTGCAAACGCACCAGTGTGCAAACGGACCTTGCAGAAGGAACACCCATGGCAGCATCGACCTGCTCACATTGCTCAGCGCATGACTCGGTTCTCTGTGTGAGCCTCCGCCACGGGATGTCCATCACAGCTAAGGAGCCACACTCTGCTCAGCTTCGTGAACATAGAGAAACTGGTCTTCAAATAATACTCAGGGTTAAAAAAAAATCTGTTAATTAAATGGCAGTTGTAACCAGGAGATGAGAATTAATTAAAGGAAAGTCGTACAAGTATAAATAGGTTTAAATCGCAAAATAGTCTTACTCTCAACTTAATTGCTTATGTAATTAGAGTTAATTGCAGAGTAGAGGTTTGCTAATGTAATAAAAGTTCTTTTCAAAAAACATGGTGATTAGCCCAGTTCCCTCTACCCCCTACCTTTCCTCACAATCCAGCCAGAACCTGTGGGAAGTCTGATTGACCCAGTGTGAAGTCAGAGGCATGTGACCCATTTCCACAGCCCAGTTCCCTGTTCCCTCCCTCTCTCTAGGCTCCTGCCAAGAAATGCAGGAAGTGACTGACCCAGAGTAAATCAGGGGTAGACAACACATTCTCCAATCCCCTTGTGGTTTCTGCAATCCAATCCCATCAGGACCTGCAGACATTCTGACTGTGCCAGTGTGAGATACACAACCTGTCCTTCTAGCCTCCTTTGTCTCCTGCTGGGACCAGAGGGAAGTCAGAGGTACGTGTCCAGGCTCCCTCTGTCCCCATCCATCTCCATGTTTCTGTCTATACCCATGGAAACACTGACTGTCCCAGAGTGAAGTCAGAGATCAGTGACTCAGATCCCTAACCACTGCCCCCAGGCTCCTGCCAGGACACATGTGACAACTACTGACCCTGTGTGAAGTCAGACTCATAACGCACAACCCTATTCCCACTTGTGTTTCTAGGTTCCTTCTGGGAATCACGGCGATTCAAAATTACCCTGTGCAAGGTCAGAGATCTTCAACCTGGTGGCCTATCCCCTCAACCCATTTCCAAACTCCTGCTGGGATTCCTATGGGACTCAACCCATAGGAATTTCTACATAATGTGAAGGAGGACCTAAGGAGGCTTAACCTGACTGATTAAGGTTGGGGACTCGTAGCCCATGATCATCTGCTGCATATTTCCATGATACTTCTAGATCCATGGAGACTTTATTTATTTATTTATTTATTTATTTATTTATTTATTCGGAGCTGAGGACTGAACCCAAGGCCTTGCGCTTTCTAGGCAAGCGCTCTACCACTGAGCTAAATCCCCAACACCCCCATGGAGACTTTAAATTGCCCCATGTGAATTCAAAGATGAAAAACAACACAACCAAAACCCCTCAATCGAACAATTTTCTTCAGCCTATTGACACTATAGACATTATCTCTCAAGCTCAAAGCTCAGAGGTCACACTGAAATATGCTCCCAGCTTGACGCATGAACCCCTCCCCCCACTGTCTCCCATTCAAGAGGCCAGATGTTGCACCCCTGGTGGAGTGAAGAACACCTCAAGAACCACCCATGGATTTGCTGATATCCCCACAGCTAGCTCCTCGAATCACCCACCCTCAATGAGTAAATGCCAAGCACCAATCCGATTGCTCAATCAACACAGGTACAGCAGAAAGACTCAGCCAATGAACTAACTAGATATCCCAACTCGCAACCACAGTAAGGAAGACCGAGCGAGTCACCGTGTCTCCTCCCAAAGTTACCAACCCCACCGAAGCATCACTGATAAGAGACACCTAGGCGAAATTCCAGATGAGGAACTCGAAGGAACAATTGTAAGCACACTCGTGTCAAGCAAGATATGAAGATGCCTTGGTAACCTTAAATAGCAAAGGGACAAACTCCTGAATGAACTCTGAGAGGCCGTGAGCAACAACTAAATGGAATAGGAAGATGAATTCAGAGTACAAAAATAGGATGCAGTAAGTAGACTTACTACAGAAAGCCCAGAATGATAGGAAATGAGAAAGTCAACAAGTCAACTAAAAAGCTGGGCAGAAAGCTTTAACAGTACAGGGGATGGTGCAGAAGACAAATTATCAGGGCTTGAAAATGAGGTAGAGAAGCTGGATCGTTCATTCAAAGAAAACTATAACATTTTTAGGTGTATCTTAGTCAGGGTTTCTATTCATGCTCAAAACATCATGACCAAGAAGCAAATTGGGGAGGAAAGGGTTTATTCAGCTTACACTTCCACATTGCTGTTCATCACCACAGGAAGTCAGGACTGGAACTCAAGCAGGTTAGGAGGCAGGAGCTGATGCAGAGGCCATGGAGGGATTACTTACTGGATTGTTCCCCCTGCCTTGCTTACCTTGCTTTCTTACAGAACCCAAGACTACCAGACCAGGGACGGCACCACCCACAATGGGCCCTCCACACCGTGATTGCTAATTGAGAAAATGCCTTACAGCTGGATCTCATGGAGGCATTTCCTTAAGGGAGGCTCCTTTCCCTTGTAACTCCAGCTTGTGTCACATTGACACACAAAACCAGCCAGTACAAGGTGCATCAGTGGAACACAGGAGACCCTTGGGTTACCCTGAGAGATCCTTGGGTTACCCTGAGAATACCAAATCGTTAACTATGTGTATGGAAGAAGAATGCTAAGCCAAAGACACATACAACATTTTCAATAAAATCATATAAAAACCAACTCTAAACCTGTGGAAAAGAGAAACCCATCTGGAAACGAGCCACATGGAATATCAAATAGCCAAGACCAGGAAAGAAATTTTCATGTGATATTCTAGTCAAAAAATATTCAACATACAGAATGTTCACATTGCTGTGCATCTATTCTCTGACCTTATTTTTTTTTTAGTCTTACAAACCGAAACTCTAACCCTATTAAACAGTAGTCCTCCACCCTCGCATCCCTCCCAGCTGGACAGAATCTCTAACTTCCTTATACAGTGGAATCATGAGCTCGTTGTCTTTCTGTGGAGAGCTTAGCTGACTCTCTGTCATGCCATCAAGGTTCACCTATGTTGTAGCCTGTACCCGCTTCTTTCATTTTTAAGGCTAATCTTTCATTATATATGTGTAGCACATGTTTTCTAGCTATTCGTTCATCAATAGATATCTAGATTGTTTCCACCACTGGAAAGTGTGAGTCACACTGTTATAATCACGAGTGTGCAGGTAACTCTCCAAGACCTTGTTTTCAATAAATATAAGCATGTATATGCATATATGCACGTATGAGTGTCAGGAAGTAGGACTGACCAGTGGTAGGTAGTGATAATGCTAATTTCTGAAGCACTAGTCTTGGTAGCATTTTCATGATTTCTCATTAACACCAGCAGTACGGCAAGCTTGCAGGTTTTCCATACAAGGAGACTCCCTTCACTTCTGAACCTCGGTTTAGTAGATACATTTCTGTTCATACGCAGTGAGATGATGGCGAGCATTGGGGTTGGTGGAGGGGCGAGGGTCATGCTTTATTAATTTGTTTTTTCCCAGGATGGGCTCCACTGCCTGGCTCTCAAAATATAACAAATGGGAGAATTAAGTGAACAGAGATGCACTATTTAGTAGCGGGAAGAATAGGTTTGTTTCTCAGCTTACTTCAGAAGGGGCGTATTCTGCACGGTGCTTGATACTTAAGAAAAGCCCACCATGAGGTTCTGTGGGGTTCACGCCTGTTAATGCCAGAAGATCAGTAACTTGTACTGGACCCCGGGTGCTGGTGGGATGACTGCACCTGCAGGGTAACATCCGATGAGCGCAGAACTTCTATGAATACAATTGTAAATACACACAGATCAGTCTCTGGGAGTAATGGTTATCAAGTTAACACAGTCTAGAATCACTCAGAGATGGTCCTCTGGGGATGTCTGTTCCATCTTGGTTCTGCTCATTAGGGTGGAAAGATCTGCCCACTGTGGGCAGCGCCAGTCCCTGGCTGGGATCCTGGTCTGTGTAAGTGGAGAAAGAGATCTGGGTAGCAGCAGGCAGGTGTCCTTCCCTGACTGCCAGGTCCTCTTGTGATTTCCATTGCAGGTATGGCCTGGGAAGATCTTGAGTTTGTTCATGTCTAAAATTCAATTGGATCAAGTCAGCCATTTTCTTCCACGGGGTGACCCAGGAGCTCGGGCATACCTATGCCCTGACAGCACCCAGTTAACGTGAGATTGAGGAATCAGAAAGCCTATGTGCAAGGTACCCACAGGAAGATGAAGCGTGAAGCATTGTTCTGCATGAGGTAACAACTTGGTTGTGATCATCCTTGCTTTCATGGTCATGGAGGCTACGGAAACTTCTAGTAAAGTAGATTGTTTAATTGTTTACTTTTCTTTATATTCTGACTTGCAATGTCTATGCTCCTCCCGCGTGGAGATAAATCTACACTTAATGCTTCCCCCACTAAGGGTTCAGCAGCCCGTGTTTCTGTTCGCTCAGCCCTGAGCTTTTATATAATGCATGACCTTAGCTTCTCATTCCAACCCATTTTCTTTAAAAAAAAAAAAAAAAAAAAGTCGCCTTTCATTTTTCAAGACATAGAGGCAGGTGGCACACTGTGTAAACCGTGAAAGAAAGGATGAAAATATCTGCACATTTTGTACAGTCTCCAAATATCCCAACATAAATATTTACTAGAGACCCGTCCCGCTTCCCAGTCCAAGAGGACAGAAGGTGAATTTCGTGCTCCTTAGGAACAAACTTCTCAGAGTCTCTCTCTTTGTGTGTGGGAGGAGATGGGTGTTGGTGAGATGTTCACCTTAGAGCGCCTCAAGTCCAATCTTGGCTGTTCTTTTGTGAGGCAAAGGGAAGCCATGCTTGAGGTAAGCCGTTCCCCTAACTAGCTGCTGCAGCCATGTTTTATCTCAACAGCTTGGTACCCGCTGTTGTCTGGGCTAAGACTGTGCCTTCTCTCCCAGTCCTCTTTGAAATCATTTATGCACCATTTAAGGGAGGGGGGTTGGGGCGGGATCTGAAGAGATGACTCAGCAGTTAAGAGGTGTGGCAGAGGACCCAAGTTCAGTTCCCGGCACCCACAGGGTTACTCCCACCTGTAACGTGTATCCCAGGAGATCTGACAAACTCTTCTGGTCTCCTCAGGCACCAGGTATATGCATGAAACGCATATATACATGCAGGCAAAACACTCATATGAGATAAATACATCCACTTTCAAAATAAACACGTGCCAAAAGGCTTAACCTGGAATGCATTGCTCAACCACTCCACACCTACCACCACCACCACCGTCGTCGTCATCATCGTCATCATCACCATCATTGTCATGATCACCACTATGATCACCATCATAATGATCTTCTTCTCCTCCTCCTCCTCTTCCTCCTCCTCTTCCACCACCACCACCATTTTTCTCAACATTACCAAGCCATCACCACCACCATCAATTTAATTTCTTACATTTATTGATAATTTAATGTATCTTTTTTAAAAAGATTTATTTATTTTATTTATATGAGTACACCGTCGCTGTCTTCAGACACACCGGAGGAGGGAATAGGATCCCATTACAGATGGTTGTGAGCCACCATGTGGCTGCTGGGAATTGAACTCAGGACCTCTGGAAGAGCAGTCGGTGCTCTTAACCGCTGAGCCATCCCTCCAGCCCAATTTAATGTATCCTTAAGCATTGCTTAAGCACTTGCACTCAACAGTCACAAGGATCCTATGTGGAAACTGAAGCAAGGTAAATGAGATGACAACACACGCTACTCTGTGACAAAGGTGGCCCAGCCAGCCCAGAAGAGTGCCTCTGAGGAGTGGAGAGTGCCTTCTCCCATTCCTCTGCACTCTTCCACCAGAGCCTGATCTTCGTAGGAACCAGTGTTCGGCCCCTTTATCCCTGGGTAGCTCGCCTCTGCGTCAGCTCAGTGTGCAGTGCCTGCAAGCAAATGCCTGCTTAAGTGAAAGGGTGAATGTGTGTGGGCTGGGCCAGAGCATTTCCTAATAAGGTGCTCGCACATCCAGTGAGTCCTCGGGATCTGTTAAAAACAAACGAATGGCATGAAGTCTTCTAGATGTGACTCCTCATCCTTATCCCTCATTGCTGACCTAGTTTCAACATCTCTCTGGCCATCCCACCAGGAACGACAAACACCTGGTGGAGTCCACAGGAGGAAACAGCCCAGAGAATCAACTCTAGGAAAGCCAAGGCACCCTAGGGCCTCCTGGCCAAGACACTACGGATAAGTCCAGGACTTGCTGCGTCCTAGCTGACCTCATTGACCCTTTATTCCCAAGGGCTTGGCTTGGGTCACCAGTCATCAGTTTATCCTAATACTCATTCCACAGCCCTGTGTATAGGGTGCTGCCATTGTCCCAGAACCCTATAAGTACAAGCATTTACATTTTGAGTGTGGCTTTCTGTGAATTAAATGCAATCACTATTACATTCTCTGTGGTTAGGATGTTCTCCCAACCTCATAGTTGAGTAGATCTAGGCTCAAAAGGGATGACTTGTGTAGTCACGTATGTCCAGGAATGGGAAGGATCCAGACTCTAACATGAGCTTTTATGATTGCCAGAAATATTTTTCCCCATATGACTCACTCTTCTTCCTCTAGAATTTTTGGACTTTCATACTCACTTACCTCTCACAGGTCTCTGAGGTTTCCTAATGCCCTGGGAACCCCCTTTATATAGGACATATCTCTAAGGAGCAGACACTCCATCTGCCTCATGTTGACTGCAGGTCATGCCCAAGCCTGCCCGATCCTTACTGTTAGATTCTGAGATAAATAAAATCTGTGTCCTCTACTTCATTTCTCTGTGCTATGCCATAAACCCAGACTTTCTCCATCCATCCATCCATCCATCCATCCATCCATCCATCCATCCATCCATCTGTCCGTCCATGTGGTCTCCATGTCCTGTCCTTGAAGCGGTACAAGTCCCCTG
Source organism: Rattus rattus (assembly GCF_011064425.1). NCBI lineage: Eukaryota > Metazoa > Chordata > Mammalia > Rodentia > Muridae > Rattus > Rattus rattus. The sequence goes on along the minus strand of NC_046167.1, from coordinate 72,207,972 downwards.
ATCCTCCACACCTGCCTAGCTGAGTGATTTGAACTATGCCACCAAAGCAACTCCATCAGAGACCCCCACCCCCTGCCACCCCTCGGAGAGGCTGCTCCAAGAATCCCTGCCCGCGAATTTACCTTCCTCCCAAAAAACGTACAAGAAGGTCTCCTGCAGTTTGTATGTTTTGCCCTCTGAAGTAAATGGGAATGGATGGGCTCACTGAGCAGAAAATGCCAGGAGGCATTCTAAAGCTCAGAATTTCCAACACAGGCCTTCTTTGAGGGGACGGGACAAGCAGGCGATGCCAGGAGGAAATTGTTGCCTGGTGGCTGCTCACAACAGCCCGGATGATTCCAAGGAGCTACTGAGTGTGAATCAGGACAGAACAGTGGCTCAAGATATCAGGCCAGCACCCCGATCACCCTGATGTCTGCTCTGTTACTCACTGAGTCTGTGGCCCTTGCTCAGCAAACAGTGACTGTGTGTGTGCTCAGTATAATGGGAGGCACCGAAGACACGTGATGAGTAACTCTTCTGGGCACTTATGGTCTAGTGAAAGGGAGGGCGGTTACAGCTAAGGCAACGAATACAGCACAATTATAGATCAGGAGCGTTGTCATGGGGCAAACCAAAAGCAGCACACGGGAGCCTGCTTTCTGCTATTATAAGGAAAAACCTGAGGCTGGTTACTAAGTAGAAATGAAAGCTTTAGGGCTCTTATTCTTGTGGGCTTAAGGGCATTACTTGGCTCTGGTGGCGTCATTATGATGGTGGGAATGGGTGTGGAAAAAAAAGGTGACTTAGAAGTGAAGAAGCTGTACAGCACCCTGCTGTTTTGGTAACTAATTGGGGGTGCACAGAAGCTAGCCCAGAGCAGTTCCCTTAGTGGTCGCCCTCTAGGATCCAGAATGTAAAGATTTTGGGATCTCTTAACATCACCACACTGAAGGCTGAGCCCAGCACAGCCCCGGGGGCGGGGACACATCCAGGGTGCATCTGAGGCACCGGGGTGGGGTGGGGGTCTGGGGGCCCACTGAAGTGAGGAAATGCTTCTCGAAGGATGTTTCAAGAACTTCTGAAGAATCTGGTGCTGGCCACAGGAACAGACAGAACATTCTAGGACCTAGGGCCTGTAGGAGGAAGTGGTTGGTGTGACCAAGGGATTAAAGGACTGTGACTGGAGAAGATTGCCAAGAGGGAAAGGACAGAGAACGAGGATGACATTGTCCTGGGTTTTTGTTTGTTTGTTTGTTTTGTTTTGCTTTTGCTTTTGGAGAAACATTATCCATCAGCTTCTCAAACTCTGTTCTTTCAGTTATATCTTTAAATTGGCTCACGAACTATGCGTCCTGTGCCTTTTCATACACCTTTGGTTTCAGATAACTTCCCTCAGCGCCATCCTCTTGCTTCCTTCCCTATGTCAATCTCTCCAATCTCAGTATTTCCCATCTAATTTTATATCACATATATTCAAATTTTAAAAAAATCCTTAACAGTACTTAAGTAGTTGGACTTATTAGGTAATCTTACTTATGATTTGTTCAGAATTATATAATGCATTTAAATATCTGGATCGACAAATATATATATATATATACATATATATAATTACATGTATACATATATAGAGAGATAGATAATTTGTATTTATATATTTAACACATCAGTAACCTATCATGCATTCCCCTCAGAGAGTTCCCCAGTCTCATTGCAGGCAGACCCCTCTCCAATTTTAGCCCCAGACAACCATTGAACTGCTTTATGTGCATGTGGATTACTCTATTACTGAATGGAGCCTTGTGACTTGTGCCTGCTCCTCTATGCAAGCATTCTTTCACTTGGGATGGGATTTCTGGGATCCTCTATGCATGCCTTTCTTCACTCAGGATGGGATTTCTGAGGCTTTCCCATCAGCCACAGGTAGCACTAGTCAGTCCATCTCTTCTCATTGACACACGACGTTCATTGTATTGGAGTTTAAAGTTCCCAACCATCTGCTGATGAAAGCTTAGCTTCTTCTATAAAAGAAGCAATGATTGTGAAACCAAGTCTGGGCCAGTTCCTTCATTGTACATGTTTTCATTAGTTTTTAAACTTAGTTTTAATACACACTTAAAAACTACACAAGTTATGGGGGCTTAGCTTGTGGCTTCGGTACATATATTTAATGTGTAATGGTCAAATTAGGGGAATTTAGCATATCCATAACCTCTAACAGTTACCATTTCTTTGGGATGACAGCAGTCAGAGTCCTATTTTGTAGTGATTTTGAAACGCACAACACACAACGTTACTATTTTTTTTTCCGGAGCTGAGGACCGAACTCAGGGCCTTGTGCTTGCTAGGCAAGCGCTCTACCAATGAGCTAAATCCCCAACCACAACGTTACTAATTAAAGGCATCTTGCAGGCACGAGTATACTTGACTGTAGCAGCCCCACCCCCAACCCCCACTCCACCTACCTCGCTAAACATCATTATATTACATTCCTAAAGATAGCCAGCAAAGTCTATGCCCGTGTTTGGCCACTTCCTCCACCTGAGGCTGACTAACAACATCCAGCTATCAAAGTACTGAAGTCCAGCAACCAAAAGCCTCCTTTTGGCTACCCTATAACGACGGTCTAACGTGCCAGCAGCCATAGTTAACATGCCCAACCAAAATTAACCAATTTCATGCTGACCTGGAGTTTTCCCTTTCCTTTTATAGATTTCCATTGGCCTATGGGCCGCATGTGTCTCCTTTTTATCCAGAGACAGTCGTTTGTCCCTCCAGGGCAAAGTACCTCTCCCTTCACCACCAGCGCCCTTTTCCCTCTGTCCCTCTGAAGCAAACAAATCTCCTTTGTGCTGAGACAGCACCAGCCTCTGCGTGATTTCCTTTGTCCATACCCGGCTTCTTTCCTGTGATAGAAATGTCTTCATGCAAGCATTCATTCAATGCTCCCGGAATGTCAACATCTCCCCATTTGACCTAGAATCAAACTTGAATCCCCCCTTTCAGCTTCTAGTGCCCTTTATGTAGTCTAGGTTCAGCCCACCTTATCTAACCTCAGCCCCTCCCCACTGACTGCTCCCCGACCTACACTGGCTTGTTTTGACATTCTCTTTTTTTTTTTTTTTTTTTTTTTTTTTGGAGCTGGGGACCCAACCCCGGGCCTTGCGCTTCTTAGGCAAGCACTTTTCCACTGAGCTAAATTCCCAACCCCTGTTTTGACATTCACAAACAGGCCAGAATTACCTGAACGGCACCAGCGCCTTGCACCACTATCCTGCTGGCTCCAAACCAAATGAGAGCATGTGGATTCCTGCCTGGGATATGGGTTAACCTTCTGTGACCATTAAATCAAATGGGGACTCGGATAGCAATCTCTAGTGAAGCTTTTAATGCAACCCCATAATCCCCTCAGCTTCCCCTCTGGGCCTGCCATTCTATGAACACTGAGAAGGCCCATCTTGACCTTCTGTGATTGAAATATCCCAAAGGCCAAGAGGTAGACATGTTTCTAATGATTCTTCCAGCCATGTTACAAGTCGTTTTCATAACACCATGGTGATTACCACCAGCACAGGCTCTGTGCACAAACCTTACATAATCGGGCTTTTCTTGGGCTTCAGACTTATTAAAAGCTTCCCTGACTACCTGTGGTACTTAGCCATTTTGTGTGCTAATTCAGTCCTCAGGAGAATTCTCCATGGTCGGCAGTTTTCCAAGCTATAGTTTTGTTTTTTGTCATTGTTGTTGTTGTTGTTGTTTGTTTGTTTGTTTTGCCTTTCTGGAAGGAAACGTAGTGTCTGTAAGATGTGATTTGCTGGGCTGTGTATCTTTATGTGGCAGTATGCCCCTGTTTTTAACTTTGAGATGTTTATCTTAGAAATCCCAAATGCGTCCTCTGGCTTCTAATATTGGCAAGCCAAATTAATCAGATAAATTGCCTTGAAAACAACGAAGCATGCAGCACACTGAAAACACACACTTGTTTGAAAGCACAGGTTGACTGAAAAGCAATGAGGTCATCCTTTCTCAAAAGCCAACTGCCACACAACGGAAGGGGAATCATGTCGCCCCTCCCCCCATGAAACTTCAGATCTTGTGCTTGTGGAGGATACGTTGTTGAGGTGGTGAGTGTTGTCAGCTCGATGGAAGTTATAATCATCTATGAGATGGACCCCAGAGCCTCCCTGTGGGGCATTATCTTGTTTGTGTTGGTTGGGGTGTGAAAAACTGCCAGTCCCGTGTGGCATAATTCCCTGGGCAGCAGACCCTGGATGAAATGGCATTAGAGAATTCCAGCTGAACACTATCCTGCTCGCATTAGATCTCAGAGAGCAGTAAGGATGTCAGTGTAAGTGTTTGAAGTCATTCATGTTACATTCTAATAAAGAATTTGGCTACTTCCCCACTGTGTTCTGGGAGGCTGAATGAAGCTAATTTGAAAGGTAATGACCCATCTTGTTTGGATGAGGACATTTCAAGCCCATCTTTGAGTCGTTGAGGCCCTTAAGAGTGGTTACCACACTCCGCTACCACCCAGGTGAACTGTGAGAAAGGGCAGCAAACAGAGTGGAAAGGCATGAAAAGCATTCAGTTAGGTGAGAAAAGGAGGCGGAGTCTCATCTCTGCAGGATATGGGGGTGCAGACAGAGCACCTGTAATCACTCAAGTGTTGTCGTATTTAAAGAGAACACTGGCTTCTGGACTGTGGGAATTTCTTGAGGGGAAGACCCCATTCATCAAAGGTTCCAGCTTGTAAAAATGTAAATTCACTTGAAGAGGGAGAAAGAGTGTGGGAGTGGGGAGGGAGGGAGGGATGGAGGGAGAAAATGAGAGAGAGAGAGAGAGAGAGAGAGAGAGAGAGGGAGAGGGGGAGAGAGAGAGAGAGAGAGAGAGAGAGAGAGAGAGAGAGAGAGAGAGAGAGAGAGTGTGTCTCTGTGTGTAATCTCCAAGATGCACAGAGGCTACTACTCCTGTGGTATAATTAGAGCCATGCTACATCCTAGTTGGCAGCAGAATTTGTGACGTCATCCATGGGGGGGCTAGTTTGGCAGGCACATACATTTCAGTTTGGGGGGGTTACAGAGATTTTCACCCTAGAGGCCAGGAACTATATGCAAAGATTATTGTTCCGGTTCATTTTCTGATACTATGATAAAACACTCTGATTAAAAGCAACTTAGAGCAGGAAAGGTTTGGCTTATCTTATTCTTGGGTCACAGATCATAACTGAGCTAAGTCGAGGGAGGAAGTCAATGCAAGGACATGAGGCAGGGACCAGGGAGGAACACTGTCATGCTGGCTTGAATGGCCAGTGCTTGAAGCTGTAAAAGTAAAGCTTGGATTTCCACAGAGATGTCAGGACATCATTGGTGTCAGCACTGGAATATCTGCAGAGTAAAGATGTAGGACCTGAACAGAAACGACGGGAGAGGGGTCTTACGTGGTGCAGGTTTCAGAACCAGAGTGGTAGAGCTATCCAGTGCCACTGTAACCTGGATGATCTCATCACGACCCCTAGAGACTCGACCTGGAATTGCAGTTCTTGGTGTTGGCCTGGCTGAGAATGTTAACTCATTTGAGCTCCTATTCTGGAATCGGAGTGTGCACTCTGCGCCATTATATATTGGAAATACATAGCTCGCTTTTGGCTTTGCAGGGGGTCGCGAGGAAAAGCCTTCAGACTTTTGAACAATGTTGAAACTGCTAAGATGCCGGGGTGCTTAGGGATCAGCTAGATTCGTTTTGCATTATAAGATTAGCAAGATAATTTATGGGCCCGGGGGTGGGATGTTAAGACTTAAAGTGATGTATTTGAGCGTCAAGTGGACGAGGAATTGACTTGCTGGTTTTAATGTTCATTGCTGACTTAAATAGATTTAGAATCATCTAGGAGATACAACCCTGGCCAGGCTTCCCAGAGAAGTTTAAGGAGGTTTCTCTCCTCTTGAATGCAGGTGGCATCATCCCATTGGCTGCACCCTGAATCTGGCACTTGAAGGTTCCTGGAGAGCATCGGCCTTGAGTCCATGTTAAAAGGCCACAGAAGCCGGATTACAATGGCAGCAAAGAATGCCAGGAGTACCGATAGTGGTGGCAGCAGCAGCGGCAGTGACGAGAGAGATGCATTCACCAACAACGAGCAAAGCCTTGAAGCAGGCAACACTGGGCATGTCACCCATTCAGCCGCCTGTGGAAGGCTGTCACCCACCCTGCTGCCTGCAGGAGAGTGTCGTCCACTTGTCTGCGAGTGGTCTCCGTTCATCCTTCCTGGAAATGATCTCACAGATCTACCCAGAGGCCTGTCTTAATTAATTCTGCATTGAGTCAAGTTGACAATCGGGACTGACCATCACAACGTGCCACGGTGCTCTGCCATGTGATCTTCAGAAGTCCGAAAGCAGGGAGCCGAACCCGGTGAGAAAGGTGGTTAAGAACTTCTCAGAACCGTTAGGCGGATGTTCTTAAAGCCAATCCCTGAGGGTTGTATTCATGGTTCCTAAAAGCAGAGTCAAGGAGAGAACACTTAGAGTCAGTGGGAAAGGCTAAGGATCTATGAAGGAAGGATGGCGTTACAAATGGCGTCCCAGCAGCAGAAGTAAGACCAAAACATAGGAAACTGTCTTCTGAATGAAACAACTGTCAGTGTGTGATTCCATGGCCAGCAAAAAATTAAGATGATATATATATATACACATACATATATATATGTATATATATATATAAATATATGGGATGTTCTATAAAATATAGCACACACACATACACACACACACATGTGACAGAGACAGAGAGAGATTGGAGATTAGTCACCACAGAACCTCAGTGACACCCTTGAGGAAGAAAGTGCCCATGATGGCAGCTGTGTGAGGTGAGAATGCTCTGAAGGGTAAGGAAACATTCCATGGCTGAGCAGGTGGAACTTGGTGATTGGACAAAACGGTTGAGTATGCACGTCCAGGGATGCTAAGTAGAAGTGGAGTTAGAGCAGGACACTACAATAGCAATTATATCAAGAGACGAGTAAACTGAACCTATATCCTAAGGTTTTATACTTTCTAGGAAAGGAGTAAAGACTTTGAACCATTTCTTCTTTGCAGTTCGATTCCGTGCAAGGAAAATTGTCAGGTAAAGAGTAAAAGTAGTGCGTTACGGGCCAAGAAGATGGCTCTCTGAAAAAGAGGGTTCTATGCATAAGCATGAGGACCTGAGTTCAAATCCCCACTACCGATGTAAAAGGTCAGGTGTGGTTTGCTCACCCACAGTCCCTGTTCCATAAGGGTCCTAAGCAGGAGGACTGCTGGGGCCTGCTGGCTGCTAGGTTAGTGCTAAGTACAGCTAGTGATGCTGTCTTAAGAATACAATGCAGAGAGTGATAGAACAGGATATCCATCATCCTTCAGTGTCATGTGCATGAATATATATGCACACACACGTGCACACACACACACATACACACACACACATACACACACACACACACCCCACTCATCAACACACACACTAAAAAACCAAAGCAGTGTGTTGCTTCTGAACTTGCACGAATGTTCAAAATAAAAAGCCATAGAAGAAAACAATCAAAACCAGAACTTAAGGGAAATAAAACTCTAAACGCTGGGTAGCACTAGGTATCCAAGGGGCTTGTCTCCAATCCCTAAAAAGAATTTATTGCTAAGAAGCTTTGTCTCGAATTAAGATTGTTACGGTGCTTACTTAACACTTAGAACTTGGGTTTTATAGCAGCGAAGGAAATTCTCAGGAGTTTTAAATCACCTCTCACCCCTACATAGAGAAGCAGGGCATAAATGTGGTAAATGTGGTAGAGTTTTTCTAAAACTTCTTCACTTTCACAAGGTACCTTCTCTGTGGTTTTCTCCCTCTAACTGAGTCTTGTAACATCTACACTTCCCACCCAACATCGAATTGGGTGCCTCATAGAGAGGGGCTATATTGGCTGTCTTGAGACAGGTCAGAGGGCTCAATTCCACCTAAGGCCTTCCATTAAGAGGTAAGCATTGTCAAAACCCTTTTAATAACATTTGCTTTTGCTGTTTTCTTTTCAGTTACACGAACTAAGCTATTGGGGACTGATCTGACTGAATCCCTGCGTGGCTGCTGTCAGATCTTTCTGTGTACCCAACTGCCTGGAGTAGAAGCTTTTCCTGAGAAATCTCTAGAAGAATCTCACCCAAGCATCCTGGATGCTCTGGGCACTTCACAAGGACCTCGAGAAAGCCACAGTCCATCTGCGAGGGCGCTACTGTGGCTGTTACTGAAGCCACAACTCCTGCTGCAGGAGGCCTTGATCCTGTCACGACTGCTCCAGCCTGCACCAGCAACGGAAAAGCTCACTTCGTCCGCCAAGCCTTGATGACCTCCATGGGACCTTACCCGTAGCTGCTTCAGAGGACTCTGCCTCTAGTCCTAGGGGGCCCTATATATAATTCTAGATCTCATGAAGATTAGGGAGGAGGAGCATCTCCCTTGGTGACACAGCAAAAAACTTGAGGTCACAGGGCCATCCCTATGTGAAGCCTGTGACTACTTCAAAGGAGGCCTATGATTGGACAATAAGTAAGACCTGTGATGAGCTCATATGTAAGGCAGGTCATGGCTGGAACTAGACGCAGAACACATGTAAGGCTATTATTGGTGGAATTACAGGGAATTATGAGGGACACTCAGCCTGGACTGTGACCTTCTCGTCCTCGTTAGCACAGCGCTCTGTCCATAGTAGCTAATCACAGTGCTGGCGAGAGTCCCGTGGTTAGAGACGAACACTGCCGACCTCTCTCTAATGAATACCAAATGTTTCTGAGGCAAATGGCAGGGGAGAGACTGCACTAAAAGCAACTTCCTGGCTTTGAGCCAGAGACTTATGGCTCAGGGAAGCTGCATCAGCCTCTATGAGGTGTTAATTGAAAGCTTCCGGCTACACAAGCTCTACAGCAGTGTTAGGGGGAAAAGTTAAACTATTTTTAGCCATGCTGTGATAGTTGCGTTAAAAAAAACCACAACATTATTTTTAGCTGATCATCCACAGAATGGCCTTCGGTTCTGCACGGAGAAAGAGGGTATGGAGTTGGAAATGGTTCGTTTTAAAATGAAAATCCAAAGAACTGGACCCCGTGATGTCCTCGGACTTGCCTGCTGAGAACGGCTGTGTGGAAGTCATTCATTGCTTTTCGGTTTCAATTAGTAAGATCATTTGAGCAACATAGGGTAGCGAGGTGCCTAAGGACCAGCTGGACCTCCCAATCTCGAATTTTCTGTAAAGTAAAACAACCGCACCAGAAAGATCCCTTGGAGACGCCGGGGCAGGCAGACCCACGGACAGCTTGCCCATTCTCTCTCTGATTCTTACCGAGGTCCTCAGATGGAGGATGCACCGCGGTAGGCATCTGCTTCCCGATAATCGCGGAATATTTTTACGCCTGCGGATGAACGCGCTTAGGATGCAATCCTTCTAAGGCAGCTCCTTTAACGCCCACCCTTTCCTTCAGTTTCTGGAACACACGTGTAGCTCAGTGTGGCCCGTGCATTCCCATCTCAGTGATCTCCCTGTTCCCAAATTGTTCTAATTATTTTTTCGTGGCCGCTATAAACATTGGGCAGGATAGGGCTTATAATTCCCAATTTGGCAGGATCCAAGAGGCAGGGGCTAAAACAGAAACCACAGCTACCTTAGAGAACCCAGGAAACCACCTGCCTGGGCGTGGCGCTCCTCCCAGTAGGCTGGCCCTCCCATGTCAATCATTAATCAAGAGAATTCCCAGCTCAGACGTTTTTTATAGACCAGTCTGACAGAAACGATTCCTCAACTGCGATCCCTTCTTCCCTGACTCTATACTTTGTATTAAGCTGACAAATGCCACCATTAGGATACTTTCTCTCCAGAGGTTGAGATTATCCTAGAGTAAAACCCATGGTATAAAATTTCTTTACATGGAAGCTCTATCAACAGGACCAAATGCCAACTAACCAGCTCCCATTGCTAATTGAGCGGGCCTTTGTAAAGACTGCAGATGACAAGTAGATCCTCGGGGGCAGTGAGCCTTTGCGAGGGCCCGGGCAACGCCTTTTCACAGAGGCTCCCCAGCACCTCTGTCTACGAATCACAGAAGAGCGGTGACTAACAGACACAGACAGCAGACAGATGCAAGACTGGCAGGAAAAAAAATAGCTAGCTTCTGGGAACTGCCTGCAACTCCACTTGGTGCCTGTTACTCCAGATAAAGATGTATTTTACAGGTGACAGTTGCAGCTTAAATAAATTCCCTCCCTCGTGAGTCAAGGGTCGGGTGAAGCACGTTTAGAAGAATAGAGTTTATTCGGTCATAACACCCCACTACATGAGTCTATGCCGACACCCTGCGTGCATCAGAGTGCCATCAGAAGGTACTATCGTCCCAGGATGGTTTCTCTGTCTCTGTCAGCCCAGATGGACCTCGAGGGGGTGAGGAGGAGGGAGAGGAAAATGATGGGAGAGGTGGGTGGATGGGGAGTTTTGAAGTGTCGCATATAGCAGACTCTAATACTTTGGTTTTTATTAGAAGTCTGATCCTTTCCTGATTAGAATGAAGGAACAGAATTGTGGGGCAGATGAGCAAAGGAAGCTTTCAGGAGAGGTGACTGCCGAGCCCTAACAGACAGGCTGGGAGAGGCAGGCCTGCAAGTACCAGCTACAGGACCCCCTTGATTATCTACAGAAGAGCGCTTCAAACCACAGCCCTTTTCCTGCCCCAGGCTTCTCTTTGCAGAGAAAAGTGCCATTTTTCATCTGGCTCCTTTGCGCTTGGGGTATTCAGGGCTGATTTGCTCAACAGGAAACACTGCCAGCAACTGAGAACTTCAGGAATTTGCACAAAAGAACTTTGCTCCCTCCTGTTCATTTCTGGAGTATTCCCCGCCCCCTCCCGTCCTGTGTGCCTCCTGCATAAATTACTCTGCTGGGCCGTCTTGCCTTGGTGAGCTTGCCTTGCTGCCTTTGCCTGGGCTTCAAACCTGCCAGTTAATCCTAAAGTCTCTTGAAAATGTATTGTCTACAATGAAACAACCAATTATGCTTTCAGATTTTGTGGCATAATATCGCAGAAACCAGCAATTACGGAATCAAAGTGGCATCAAGTGGAGGAGAGAGGAGTTAGTGCCGATTATTCTTTAAATAGCAGTTACGTGAACTCATAATAAATAGGTATTAAGTGTTAAATGTATGATAAGTAATTCTTGACAATGCAATTATCCAAACAGAAGAGGGAGAGGTGTCACTGTCGACTTCTTTTGTGCATAGCTTGTTCGGCGAAACAAAGATTGAGAGCGAGTCTATCTTTGTTTCAACCCACGAAAGAGGAAAGGGTGTGGCTACAGCACCAGAAGGAATCCAGAGGGAGCAGAAAACAGTTGACCAGAAAGTTCCAGGACGATGACTGACACTTATCGGGTCCATATTTAGGAAGTCTTTGCTATAACACGATTGGCATGAACGTACGTAGCCTGTTCAGCAAATTATGGCTGATATATGAGATATTTTAATGACTCTAGCTTCTGCCCCCACGGTGATGTATTCTCCGATCCTCTGGGGCTCCTGGCCCCAGCCTTTGGCTTCTTCACCCACACGGATACACTCTGGGCACCAAGATGATCCTTATCTTTGAAGTAGTCAAAGACAGCTTCCTGGATGATGACACGGAGTGTTGTGGATTAGATCTAATGCTGCTTACATTATGCTAATCTGGTCCCCAAAATTGCAAGAGAACCCGCACATCCACACATAAGATGCTGAGGGACCCTGCTCCCAGTTGGTTTTGATTGGTAAATGAAGTTGCCGGTGGCCAATGGCTGGCCAGGGAGACAAAGGCGGGGCTTTAGGATTCCCAGGCAAGGGACTTAGGAGGAACCGGAAGAGGTATAGCTGCCAAGGCCAGAAAGGAATTTGGCCTGAGAGGGCTACAAGTTTGGGTCTGAGGCAGCCAAGATGGAAAATAGGTTTTGGTAAGTAATAACTCAGGAATATCAGAGGGGAGGGGGTTAGCCACATGGAGGTTTAGAAGTGGCCCAGCTATTGGGCTATTTAAGGCATATTAAAATATAAACGCTGTGTGTGTCTCTCTCTCTCTCTTTTTTAAATTGGGTATTTTATTTATTTACATTTCAGATGTTATCCCCTTTCCCGGAAACCCACTATCCCATCCTCCCTCCCCCTGCTTCAATGAGGGTGCTCCCCCTTCCCACCCTGACATTCCTCTCCACTGGAGCATGGAGCCTTCACAGGACCAAGGGTTTCTCCTCCCATTGATGCTGGACAATGCCATCCTCTGCTATATGGCTAGAGACATGGGTCCCTCCATGTGTACTCTTTGGTTAGTAGTTTAGTCCCTGGGAGCTCGGGGGTGGGGTGGGGTGTCTGATTGGTTGACATTGTTCTTCCTATGAGTTGCAAACCCCTTCAGCTCCTTCAGTCCTTTCTCTAACTCCTCCATTGGGGACCCTGTGCTCAGCCCAATGGTTGGCTGCGAGCATCCACCCTGTATTTGTCAGGCTCTGGCAGAGCCTCTCAGGAGACAGCTATATCAGGCTCTTGTGAGCATGCACTTCTTGGCATCCAAATATTGTGTGGGTTTGGTGTCTGTAAATGGGATGGATCCCCAGGTGGGGCAGTCTTTGGGGGGCCTTTCCTTCAGCCTCTGCTCCACACTTTGTCTCCATATTTCCTCCCTTGAGTATTTTGTTCACCCTTCTAAGAAGGACTGAAGCATCCACACTTTGGTCTTCCTTCTTCTTGAACTTCATGTGGTCTGTGGATTGTATCTTGGGTATTCCAAACTTTTGGGCTAATATCCACTTATCAGTGAGTGCATACCATGTGTGTTCTTTTGTGACTGAGTTACCCCACTCAGGATGATATTTTCTAATTCCATCCATTTGCCTAAGAATTTCATGAAGTCATGAATTTCATTGTTTTTAATAGCTGAGTAGTATTCCATTGTGTAACTATACACATTTTCTGTATCCATTCCTCTGCTGAGGGACATCTGGGTTCTTTCCAGCTTCTGGCTATTATAAATAAGGCTGCTATGAACATAGTGGAGCACGTGTCCTTGTTATATGTTTGAGCATCTTTTTCATATATGCCCAGGAGTGGTATAGCTGGGTCCTCAGGTAATACTATGTCCAATTTTCTGAGGAACCACCAGACTGATTTCCAGAATGGTTGTACCAGCTTGCAATCCCACCAACAATGGAGGAGTGTTTCTCTTTCTCCACATCCTTGCCAGCATCTGCTGTCACCTAAGGTTTTGATCTTAGCTGTTCTGACTGGTGTGAGGTAGAATCTCAGGGTTGTTTTGATTTGAATTTTTCTGATGACTAAGGATGTTGAACATTTCTTTAGGTGCCTCACAGCCATTTGGTATTCCTCAGTTGAGAATTCTATGTTTAGCTATGTACCCCATTGGTTCCCTGGAATGTACTTCTTGAGTTCTTTGTATATATTGGATCTTAGCCCTCTATGGGATGTAGGATTGGTAAACATCTTTTCTCAATCTGTTGGTTGCCATTTTGTCCTAATGACAATGTCCTTTGCCTTACAGAAGCTTTGCAATTTTATGAAGTCCCATTTGTTGATTCTTGATCTTAGAGCATAAGCCAATTGTGTTCTGCTCAGGAAAATTTCCCCTGTGCCTATATATTCCAGGCTCTTTCCCACTTTTTCCTCTCTTAGTTTCAGTGTATCTGGTTTTATGTGGAGAGTCTGGGAACCCATATCGAGGAGCACACCACCACCACCACCTCCGGGATCTATTTGAACAGAATTAATTTGAAACTGCGACAGTGGAAACTACAGGACCCAGTAGTAAAGTCGTTTAAGAGGGAGATCGAGACCAAGCCAGCAATGCACTCTTGCCACTCATGGGAGGAACATATTTTGTGCCCCCGTGACTCTAAAGACAGAGACAGTCATCATAGAAGCAGAGGTGACTTTAAAAGAAGGAGACAGGAATACAGAATCCCACTGCAACAACCTGAAGAAACGGTTGGTCCTTCCGCCATCTTCCTCGCCTTCAAGTGTCAATCAATTCTTAGCCAGAGCTATACAAACCTTTCTAGTGGACCGAAGTTGGTAGGTTTTTAATCATTTCCATTCCACCCCAGAGGACTCCCAATGAAGAAATGTTTTTATTTTCCAATAATAAGGCTGTTTCTCTCCCTAAGAATAGGGTTCCTAAAACCCCATCTGTGGTTTACAAATTCCTGTTGGCTTTTCAAGTTAAGTGATTCCTAACCATTAGAACTGAGCGCTAAGCAGTGGCTGAGGTCAGAGACAAGATGGCAGGTTAAACGCCACACCTGGAAGGTCACGAGGTTGATGGAAGAAAGTCACGATTAAATAGCCACCAGTAGCAATAGAAGAAAGACCCGTAGAAAAGAGGCGGAACTCTCTCCACAAAGAAGCCACCCCACGCTTTTAACCACACTACGCTGCTTACGCCGAACCGGGTCCCGCCTAGGGCAGCGTATTCAGGGACTCTGAGACTCAGCTGCCATGAGAGTTGTGGAGAGAGGCAGTTCACGCCGCTAGAAACCCAAGCCGAGAGCTGAATTCGCGTTCAGAGGAACGTGGAACACAGCGAGCTTCAGGCTCAGCAGCAGACAGTGGGTACGGGAGTCGGACGCTGACGAATCTGCAAAAGCACTATGACCGCCATTGCTGTTACTCCCCGGGAGGAGCAAGAGCTTGGGGCTGCAGGGAGGACACAGCAGAACGTGGAACGTGCTGCTTCCTGATGGCCGCAGACCCAAGCATTGCAGAAGGTATAAACAGAAGCAGAGGCATGCATGCCAAGGCAGTGTGGAGTTGAGAGAGTGTCTCTCACAACACACCCATCCAGGACAAGCTGTGTGGACACTGGCGGTCAGAATTAACGTATGTTTGTTACAGATCTTGCTGTGGTGGCCTGAGCAGCTGAGGAAGGTGAACACCTGTGGTCAGACCGCCATGCTTCTTTAGGTCTTCAAGAACAGGAGCAGAAAGCCCTACTCGATTGACCTCTAGGGTTCTAGAGGCTGGGCTGTAACTTGGAACCCAATGAGTTATACAGGAAAGGTCATGGATGGTATCAGACACTGGATGGAAAGTACAGACAGAGATCTCACGCCCTCTGCTGGCCACTACGGGCTCTGCACACACATGGACCACACATACGCATCCCCAAAATATCCATACATAAAATACAAAAGTCAGGAACTCCAGGCAGAAATCTGGAGGCAGGAACGGAAGCAGAGGCGGTGGAGGAGTGCTGCTTACTGACTTGCTCCTCCTGGCTTACTCAACTTGCTTCATTGTATAAGGCAGGACCACCTGCCATGGGGTGTCATTGCCCTCAATGAGCTGGGCCCTTTCACATCAATCATTAATCAAGAGAACAACCCCAGATGTGCCTGCAGGCCAATCTGATGAAGGTATTCTCAGCTGAGGTTTCCTCTTCTAAAACACCCTGGACTGTATTAAATTGACAAAAAAATTAATATATTATATTTTGTGTGTGTGTGTGTGTGTGTGTGTGTGTGTGTGTTAGAGAAGGGGGGGGAGAGAGGGATGATGCACAGGCGTTACAGGGCCCACACGGATGTCAGGAAACAACTTACAGAAGTCGGTTCGCTCCTTTTCCCATGTAGGACCTAAGAGTAGAACTCAAGTCATCCGTGTTGGTAGCATCCTTTGTCCACGGCTGGGTCTTTTTGGGAGATTCCAGTCCATCAGTATCTATACAACTGTAGTTAGGCCTGTGTTGGGTCACACCTCAGACAAGGTAAGCAGCAGGCAATGGAGTAAAGTGGTCACTTGGCCAGGGAGCAAAAGAAGATGTACCTGGGACACCACAATTCCCTCCCAGGGCACACAGTTGGGGACTGAACTTCTCCCCTTCTGCCTCCCCCTAGGAACACAATATCTAATACATGGAGCTGTGAGGGTATTTCCAGCCCAGGCTTAGGACTGAGCAAACACTGGCTGCTGTCTCCTCAGTGCCGGCGGCATCCCGGCAGTGTGCTTTCCTGGGAGTCAGTCTCCCACTGTTAACCTCTGCCTCGAATCCGGCTTGCATGGCTCCTCTCACCCTCAGCCTCACTGCTGAACATCTTTCCCTAGACACATACTCTGTCCTGCAAGCAGCACTTGGCCAGCAACGTTGTGAGCGACGCCTACTCATTCCGTGTACTCAGTCCGCAGGCACGGGGCTAGACTGCGCGCTGTTTTCCCTCTTACTTTGCCGCCTTCAACCCTCACAAAACTCCCGCTTCTCTGACAACCCAGCTGCGTCCTACGGTGCTTTATCCCTCCTCACAAGGGCCACCTGCCTTCTCCCTCCTTTGCCACAGGCTCTGGTTCCTGGTTCTCACCTGCTGCATCCAAGCTAACTCTGGGGTCCACACAGTTACCCACCGAGCCGGCGTCTCAGTTTCATCTCCAATGTGCGCTCTGACCCTGACATTTTGCTTCGCCGGCTTGTTGCCATGGTGACTCTGAATCTCTGCTGAGCCCTTCCACAAAAGAAATACCAAACCCAAGGGTGCAGGCCTGATCTCTTTACAACACTTCAGCCCTTCTCCATGGGTCGTGGCTGAACTTTTATCTCCATCAACTGAGACCTTTAAATTCACGATACTCACACCCTGGTGGCCAACAGGCACAGCTCATGGAACCTACCCTGCTTCTGTAACACCCGTCCGCTTCCTTCAGCCCTGATGTCTGGCTCCTCCATGTCCAAGTCCTGGAGGCCAGGCCATGGGGAAGGAAACGTTGCCACCATGCACACTGGTGCCACTAACATGCTGAGGTCTTCAGCCTTGCCAGGTGGCTTGGTGCTTTGCGAATGACTGTCTCGAGTGTGAGCTTCCCCCAAGAGCTACCTCAGATTCCTCAACACTTCTTCAATCTCCCACCGTGTCTCCTCCCAGAACCCTCCCCAGCTACTGCATGTTAAAAAAAAAAAAAAAAATGGGCTTCGGACAAAAACTCCTGCAGGCTTCGCGAGCAGACCTGCAAAGGTAGTTCCATCTGCACTGATCAGTCACTAGTCCAGCGACAGTGAAGGGAGACTCCTTTCTCACCTGTGCTTTGGTTCTCCCGCTCCCTTCCTGCTTCCTTCATTCCTCACCCAATTACGCCACTCCCTCCCCGCAACGCCCACCTCCCCCTCTCTTATTGGCTCCTCGGTGTCTGAATGACACCTTTGGTTTTATTCACTGAGATTCCCTACCTGTAGACACTGTAACGTGATCACACTCGCTCCCACCCTCAGCTAGGGGTGGGGCTTAGTGAGCTCCTCCCCTCTCCAGGCTGGAGCATGGGCAGGCTTCCTCTGGTGCAGGTCGTGGGCGGGCAGCCATAGCTGTGAGCTTTTGAGCACAATCTCCATGTTGCATCCCGAAGACAACATTTCATGGCACTGTTTCCCACGCTCTATGTGTTTCCTCCTTTCCGCTTTCTCTTTAGTGATATTCCCTGAACCTGGGCAGGGGTATTGATAAAGATCTGCTAGTTAAGACTGGGCACTCAGAGCTGGAGTGATGGCTCAGTTTTTAAGAGCACTGTCTGCTCTTCCAGAGGTCGTGAGTTCTATTCCCAGCAACCACGTGGTGGCTCACAACCATCTATAGTGAGATCTGATGCCCTCTTCTGGCCTGCAGGCAGAAAACTTTATGATGTATACATAATTAAAAAGACTGGGAATACAGACAATTCTTCTCTGCACTCTGAGCAGTTACTAATGGCTGCGTTCGTTGGCACCCAAGGTTGAGAGCAGCCTAGGTCAATGGGCATAAGCCTAAATAAGCCTAACACTTAGAAGACAGTTTAACAAGATGCCCAGTTAGCAGAAAAACAACAGTAAGTCCCACGATGGAGCCTATGACCTCCATAGCCCTGGGTTTTGGCCAGGTTTCCATGAATTCTATCCCACAGAGCAAGCCTCATTTTTGTTAGAATGTGGTCGGCGGCCCTCTAACAGTCATGACAGTATTGCACAGGTGGGCGTGTCTTGCCTAAGGACCAGTATTATAGCATCCGGGGGTCAGTTCTTTTCTACACAGCATCCAGCATACGCACCCCTGCACTGTGGAGTCTCCCCAGCAGGAGGAGAGTTTGCTGGTCTGTTTTGAGATGAATTTCTCTGTGCCCCGTGCTGTAAGCGCGTGGTGTCTTCAGTAACAGTGCTCTGTAGTTGCACCTGGTAATGGAGAATGATGGCGAAGGCTGATGTATTCAGAGATCCCTGGGGCCTGCCTCACCTGTAACTTGTAGAGAAGTGTCCTTCCGTGCTGTGATTTTTTTTTCCACGTAAAAAACCCTTGTCTTTGGGGGTCAGCTTTGTCTGCTTACACAGGGTACCTCTTTGAACTCTTCTAACTTTTTAAAAAGTTAGCTTACTAAATAAACAGTGGGTGTCTGTAAGACTTTCCCATAAACCCTTTAGTTATAATTAACCCTATCTCTCTTCCCTGCTCACCCCACTGCCACCCCCACTTAAACCTTTACCCCCCAGTGTCCCCCAAATCTTTCACATCACATGTTCTCTACCATCCCCTCTGGTTATAATTTTGAATCAGGTTGTGAGACAGTGGGTTTCTACAGGCCTTCGTCCGGCGTCCTCTCTTTTTCGGTTAGCTATTTTCAACACTCCCGTTTCTTAAATCTTATGAGCATCTCTGCTGAGCACCTAAGTGCCCCTTGACTCTCCAAACCGACAGAGGAACTGAAGCCACCTCCACCACCCACAACCTACGTTCTCAAACCGGACGCCTCCCAAGAGCTTCGCCTTCTGGAGGTTACAGCAGCACAGCACCCTCGTTTACCGTCAGGCTGGTCTCACCATCGAGGGGCAGGCAGCCTCCTTAGCCGCAGGGAGAGCTCATACCTGCTTCTGCACTCTGCTTTTCCGCTGGTTAACACTGGCTTTGAACTCCTGACCTTGCCTTCCCTGACCATGCACACCATCTGTCTGTTCCTCTGTCCTCTCTGGCTACCTGACCCCCCTTGTTTCTGTGGGGGCTCTTTCTATCTCTCCTCGACTGCAGAGCTCGTGGGGGCTGGGGCTGACTCTTTCAGCCTGGATTTCTTTCCTTGGCATCTTGCACGTTCCTGTTGCTGTGGTGACTTTCTCTGTGCCAAGACAAGCAAGTCCTGGGTTAATCTTTTCTTAACAGCCCGAGGTGCCAAAGCAGAGCATCTGGTGTCTCCTTGGGTCTCTTCTCCTGGCCGTCTTGCATCTCATCACTTCCTGAGACCGTTCACTATCCTTGACTCACTGCTTAGACCCTGTGTCATCCACTAATGGCTAACAAACTCTTGATGTCTTTGTAATAATTGTTATAACCCTGAGCTGGGGAAGGGGCTATGTACTAGTGAGTGCAGTACCTAAAGAGGCCAGAAGAGGGCGTCAGACTCCCTGAAACTGGAGTTACGTGTAGTAGTGAGCTATCCAAAATGGGTGCTGGAAACGAAACCTGGGTCCTCTGCAAGAGCGGTGCGTGCTCTTAACCACAGAGCCATCTCTCCAGCCCTAGCTTGAGGGGTCATTTTGAATTATGTAAATATGACTATCAGCCCGCCATGCCAAAAAAATAAAAAATCTTTGGGGAGAAAAATCCAAATCCTTACAGGACTTTTGAAACCTCTTTGCCTGACTGACCACAAGACAGCATCCTTGTCTTGGCCCTTGCCTGTCACCTGCTTCATATTCCAGAGTCTAGCCACAGAGGAGAATTTACCAGGGTAAGTAAGTGTCTTATTTCTGGGACTTTTCAGACTCCATATTCCTGGAGTGTGTCTTCAGTACTCTCTCCATGTCAACAGGAAGTCCTCTCTGGATTATCTGGTAGCTCAGAAGTCCTCCCCTGTATCCTCATATGCTTGCCACCTACCCATCCTGGCAGGGAGCACAGGCGACTGAAGTAGCAGGGAATCATCTACACATTCCCCAGCAGCTTCTTGATGCCAGTGCCCACCTCCTACCCCAGCATCCCATGCCTGACACACAGCGCAACCACGGCTGTGGACACTCCTTCCATAAAAACTCAAGGACAGCAGCACCACAATGATGGGGGCGCTGAATGGCACCAGCTGATCCAGGGATTTCCTTCACACTCTCTGACTACAGCTATCGGACTGCAAACCAGTGGGTCAAGTGGTCTCCAGTCTTCCAGTAAGTCTAGAACACTTGACCAGTTGCTTTAAGAGAGATCCAAAACCACGGGGTCACTTTAAACACTTGACGTATTTCATAGCATTTCCTGTTTTAATTCTACATATGAATTTGCTTCTGGGAGTGAAGTTTACAAGAAAACGGGAAAAAGGCAGAGCAAAATGAAATGGCCCACGTTGTTACGTGACAACGGTGACTTATCCATTGTGTGTCAGAGGCCAGCTAGTAGGAGGCAGTGCTCTCCTCTCTCTGGGGAGTCGGATCTCGGCTTCCACCGTGTGGCTTCCAGGGACTGAGGTCAAGTCGGGCCTGCTGCTGGGAGCCTTCACTGGGTTCGGCCATCTTTCCTGCTTTCCTAAGGTTTCTCCTGGGAACGTTTTCCTTCCCATAACTAGTCCCCACGCTCACCTACGCGATATGGCCCACTGAACTTTGCTTTGTACACTGACTCTTTTGAAAAGGTTTGAAATGAATATTTCCATCAAACACGAGAGATGAATTTGAAATGTTTGAAGATCAATGTCTTCAAATGTCATCATCCATCCTTCTCCATATGACTTCAGGGAGAGCCCCACCTCTTATTGACACAAATCCGTCACGATTTATGTCCAAACCTCTCGACTGGGAACACCATTAGAGGGGACTGAACTTTGAGGAGTTTCTGGGGTTTGTTTGGTTTCCTTCGTTTCCCTGGACACTTTCTTTTAAATTCAACTTTGTATAAATCTAATTCCAATGTCCTTCGACCAGGGGCCTTACTAAGCCTCTTAGTACACCTTCGAAAATTCTGAAATCAACTCATTCGCCACGATGGATTTGCAGAATTAAAGTGTGCCAGACTGCGTTTATCATCGAAAGCTGAATATTTTGATTGAGAGTTTAGATTTATGAAAATATATTCTGCGTTTAGAGCATATAAGTCAAACATTTGGCTGCCACAGTCACATCTCTTCTTGGTTTTTATAACTTTTTAGAAATGGGTGAATTGCTAATTCCAAACTAACTCCACCCAGAGTGGGCTTGCCTGTGCGTGCTCCTTTCACAGCCTGAGGGGAGTGCAATTGCCAGCCTTTCGGATGGACGTGGGTTGATTTATAGAATTTTTGGTGAGCTTTGTCACATCCCAGGCCCTGTTTTCAAGCATCAAGGCCACAGCCGTGAAAAAACAAACCAAGAATTTTACTCTCCTGGATAACTTGGGCTCCCCTGAGGGTGACAAGAAAAAAGTCAGAAATTGAATACATTAAGCTGGGTTCAGCGAATGGAAAGGAAAAAGGGGATGGGGGAGACAGGATAATTAAGATCAGGGTCAGGGAGAGGGCAGCAGATGACAAACTCAGAAATCAGGACTGACGATATCCACATGATACCGTAGCTCTCTCGCCCTCCTCATGAACTTGTCTGCTTTGTTCCCTTGGTTTTGGAAGAGAAAATGAACACAGTCTTTGTGATCGGACGGCTAGCTAAAACAACTGCATGGGAGATCATGAGCTTCAGGATGGACTAAAGGCTATACATAAGGAGCATCGGATGTTGAAAATACTAAGGGAGGACCTAGCTTCCACCTAACGATCAGAGAGTGCTTCTCTGGGGAAACACACATTGAGCTGAGTTTTGAACACTGAAGAGATGGTGGTTATGCAAACTCGGTGTGTATATGATATGTGTACCAGGAAATGAAAGGCCCAGGCTGAGTCTCAGAGTGCTGGGTATGATGTGCTGGCCAACCAAAGGAGACCAAGTGTGGCCAGTGCTTGAAACGGCAGAGGCACTTGTAGAAGCGTCAGGCAGGTCCTCTGAGTGCTGAGTCGAGGTAAATGCCCCTTCTTCTTCTTCTTCTTCTTTTTTTTTTTTCTTTTTTCTTTTTTTTCGGAGCTGGGGACCGAACCCAGGGCCTTGCGCTTGCTAGGCAAGCCCTCTACCACTGAGCTAAATCCCCAACCCCTTAAATGCCCCTTCTTAAGAGCCCTGAAGTGCTGCTTATCTGTTGCTACATAATCATCATCATAGGTCTTGATACATACGTACATATGTATATACATATGTATGTACGTGCATAGCTACATGGATTACAGCTTATTAACTTACGGATCATGTTATGGGTGATTAGGCCGCTCTTGGGTCATCTTGTCACAGGACCAGTGGGAAACCTCTCCAGAACATGGGGCAAGTGTCACTAACTGAAGATCAGTGTGCTGGCCCAAGAAAGACCACTCAGGATTACGGCAGACATGTGACTGGGCAGGCAGAGTGTCAGACCTCTGTGGCTTCTGCTTCATTCTTCCAAGCAAAGCAATAATTTTCAGAGCAAACTCTGCTTCAAGGTGCAGGCAGACCACCCATTTAATGAGTGATCTGAGACTCATTTGACAAAGCGCCGGGATGTAGAGGGATGAGAGCGGGCTCATTGGTCAGACGTACCACCAGCGGTGAGTCGGGGTGATGTTCTAAACAGCCCATTGGCATTTTTCTCTCAATGAAAACCCTTCATAATACAAAGCGATTTTTATGAGGCCTGAATCCAGCTTAGTGATGGGTCCCGTGCTTATCCCTTCTCCCCCAAACTCACAAGACTCACAGCATGATCCCAGCTCATCCATCATGTAAAGCGATTCTCCTCTGTTCACCTTAGCTCACAACCCACCATCCCCCCGCTAGCCTCTCTCAGAACTCTCCTCACTGATACCTTCCCCTCAAACCTGCCTCCACACGGAGGAAGGAACAGCCTCTGTCCCATGTACCATGGGAAGATGCTCCTTTCCTCAGCTTGAAATCCAAGGCCCTTTCTAGACTAATCCCATGTTTCTGGTCCAGGTCTGCATTTTCAGTCTCTGGCCCCAAGTGGCCCTGTGATAGCAAGGTGACTGAGTGTCTCTTCCTGTGCCAGATGCCCCCTCACCGACACAGCTCTATGTCCCTGAACACTTTTATGTTTCCTTGGCTTCTCTGGCTAGACCTAGTGTTCCCCTTGTTGACAATCTGGAACGCCGCCGATCATTCTGCGAGACCTAACTCGACAACGACCTTCTGCTTCTCATTCATTCCCGTCACTCAGAGAAGAGTGAGCTGCTCCCGTCCTCCAGTGCTCAGCGTTATGCTTGACACTGTGTTAAATTGTCTTGCCTCAAGTATGGGGATTTAGCTCAGTGGTAAGCGCTTGCCTAGCAAGTGTCAAGGCCCTAGGTTCGGTCCTCAACTCCAGGAAAAAAAATAATTGTCCTGCCTCCTCATGGTTGGGGCATGGACATCGTATGGCCTGTTAGAAATGTATGATAATGTAGGGGGAAATAATAAAATGTAAGTTCTATTTATTTTATTAATATGCTTTAAATTTAATGTATATGTCGGTACATATTAAAAGGACAAGAATGCAAGCTGGAGTTAGCACAGAGAAAGAAGCCTCCCTTGAGGAAATGCCTCCATGAGACCCAGCTGTAAGGCATTTTCTCAATTAGTGATCAATGGGGGAGGATCCAGCCCATTGTGGGTGGAGCCATCCCTGGGCTGGTGGTCCTGGGTTCTATAACAGAACAAGCTGAGCAAGCCAGGGGAAGCAAGCCAGTAAGTAACATTCCTCCATGGCCTCTGCATCAGCTCCTGCTTCCTGACCTGCTTGAGTTCCAGTCCTGACTTCCTTTGGTGATGAACAGCAATGTAGAAGAGGGGCAGGAGGGGCAGGAGGGGCAGGAGGGGCAGGAGGGGCAGGAGGGGCAGGAGGGGCAGGAGGGGCAGGAGGGGCAGGAGGGGCAGGCGGGGCTGCCTCACCCTTAAATTCTTGCAACAAATCCCTGCATGAGAGCACTTTTATCCCTTTAAGAACCACATATTCAAGCCAGGAATAATATTGCATGCTTTAATTCCAACACTCAGGAGGCAAAGGCAAGAGGATCTCTGTGAGTTTGAGGCCAACCTGGTCTACATAGTGAGTCCCAGGACAGCCAGAGATATATAAAAAACCATAAAAGAGCAAATATACCCAATAACCTAATTACCTTCCAAATGACTCCACTTCTTGAACATTCTGCTGCTTCTTACAGCTACCCTAGTTACCAAGTTTCTTGCATAGGAACTTTTGAGAAACGCACTCAAGCCATGGGCAAGCCATATTAGACCTCAACATCCAATGAGACTTCAACAAATAGTACAAGGCACGGAGAGGTTCTCCTCCTACAACGAAGAACAAAGCCGTCAGCTAAAAGTAGATGCCACTCCACCTCTCCAGGCCGTTTATAAAATGCTGGCACGTTCCTAGATCCTGATAAGTAACTGATTGGCTGGGATGGGTGGCAAACACATTTTTTACCAGATCTAGGTGGATCAAGGGTTGGTTTTCCTTAGAACCACATAGCTTTGCCTTGGGTAAATGCCCAGGAAGAGGCAGGGCAGGCTTCTTCATGGTTCACATTGGACGTGTGTTCTTGGATAAAGCAGACAGCCTCTGCCTAGAAGCTCGGTGTGGTGGATAAGAGCCTGGACTGAAGATATTGTCAGGCAAACAGCACTAGTCCAGATGTGTTCTCTCCCTTACTGAGCCCGCAGATTTCCAGAGCTCTAGGTAATCATCTCAGTGTCCTTTCACTAGAGCGTGTTTCCTTCACTCGTGTACTGGCAGGAGCTGGCTGCCCAGAAACATACATCCTATGCGTATGTCTGTGCACTATGTGTGTGTGGGTCAGAAGAGGGAGTTACGCCCACTGGAACTGGAGTTACAAATGGTTGTGAGCTACGACCCAGATTCAAAGAATCAAACCTGGGTCCTTGGTAAGCGCAGCAAGTGCTCTTAGCCACTGAGCGGCCTCTCCATTCTCCACAACTCTCACGCGAATTGTTTCTCCATTCCTGACTTACTTTATGAGTTACAAGACTCAGAGCTTTCCTAGTTGGTCTCTGGGTTCCCACACAAGCCAACGGCAGAGTGAGGAGCGATGCCCACATCTGCCTCAATCCACAGGCTCGAGCCTTGATCAACGTCGTGACAACTCTAAAGGAAAATCAATCTGCCCAAAGAGAGAGGAGGTGAGCATTAAGAGCTTTTCTCAGCTCTGAGATTCTAAAATGGTACGGAAAAGCAAAACCCCGAAGCGTTGTACAGTTTGTTCTGAAGTCAAGGAATAAAGGCAATGTTAGTAACCGCTGTTTGGGAAACTACCCGCTACCCCGGTCAGCGAACTACCCAAGATGGGTCATATATCTTACGTGTCGCTCAGACATATGACCTCGATGTTTGTGGTCCCACCATAAGATGCCCGTGTCTTCGTCACTCTCCTGGGATCCTTTCAGAAGATCCTGTGATGACATTCATCCATTCATCACCATGGAGATTAGGGCCACATGAGACCTCTCCTTGTTTTCTTTGCCAAATATAGATTTTTAAACAAAGTCTTAGTCTGGGAATTTTTCAAAATTGCCAAAGATGAATATTTCAGCTTTTTTTTTTCCTTCAGAAACATGGGCTTTTTTTTTTTTTTTTTTTTGAACAAAAAAAAAAAACAAAAACAAAACAGGGTAATAACAGCCCAGAAATTCACAAGCAGGCAGGCGGGAACATCTGTGACAAGGGTTCATCTCAGTCACCCCAAAACGACGTGTTCCAGAATAACCCGGTTTTACCTTTATGGAGTTTGATTTACTTTTTAGAAATTTTTACATTAAATATGTATTCCCAGAGGTTTCATTGTTTGACAGGATGAGGCTAAAAGTGGTGAAGGGCCTAAAAGGAATGGCACACACAATGGTTGTCCCTAAGAGGGACATAGAGAAGAACAAGCATCTACAACGGTCCTGGGCATGGCTTTCCCAACAACTTGTCTTGGGAAAGGATATGACCAACCCTCCTTCTGCCTGACCCCTTTGGCTGACCCTTTCTTCCTTTTTCTCTTCCCCTACTGTCTATCCACCAAGGGGACTTCTTAAGCACCTCTTAGCCTCTGCGTTTTGTCTGTACACTTTTTCCTCTTCAAGGACCCCACCACCGTGCTCTAGTGTTCATCTCTACATACATGTCATCTGTTAGCTTTCTTGGGTCACATAGGAAATCATCACACATCCCTCAGTGATGGGGATGCACCCCAGAAACCCATTGATAGGTGCTGCTGTTGCCGTGTGAACAACGTAGAGTGTGTTTACTTGTGCGAACCTAGACTGAGTAGGTCAGCCACGCAAGGTACCCTCTCTTTCCATTAAAAGCCACAGGGAATGCAATATATACCCGGTGTGTAACACAGTATCCTGTTGACTTAATAAGCCAAAGGGGTGTGTTTTGAAATAATTGCCAAGCTGTCGTACAATAAGCACACCAACCAGAGTCACACTCCTTTGTTCTCGACGCCATGTGCACACTAAGTGTGGTCCAGTGTGCTGCACCTTTCAGGAGCGGCCACTGGCGGTTTCGTTGCCATAAAAAGGTAAGGGATGCATCTCGCCATGGCACGGGAGCCAAGACTGCACTGGGCAAAGCAAAGCACTTTCTCACTCCGTTACAATCTTAGGAAACTAATTCACACCGTGGTCTGTTTTCAGCTGAAACCGTGCATCATGTGACTGTCTGCACCTGGGGCTTACACAGCAGAAATTGATTTTCACACAGTTCTGTGGATTGGAGATCTAGAACCAGATCACAGGCAGGCTCCCTTTCTCCTGAGGCCTCTCTTTGCCCTGCCGAGGTCCACCTTCTCCCATGACTCCCCTGGCTGGTCCTTACTCTGTGCATCTGGGTCCTGCTGCCTCTTCCTCCTCTTACAAGGACTGTGACCTCCTCTAAGAGCTTCTAACTTTGTCCCTTGTTCCATTCATGTGAATAGAGGAATGGGGAGATGTTTGTGGAAGGATAAATGAAAACATTATCTGGGTTACTGGCAAGTTCTACACCATGGAAACCATTGTTCACAACGGTAGATTGCATACTTGAAGATTGCAAAGAAAATGGATCCAAATGCCCTTAGCTCTCACACAGCCCTACAGATTATAACTGTGTGAGGCCATAAATGTGAGATATATATATATATATATATATATATATATATATATATATATATATATATATATCACATTTTTAAACAAATGGCCGGTACTCTGGGTCTATTCACAGAACTTCCATTCAGTGTGAGTTATTTCATGTGTGAACCTTGGCGAGAATAACAAAAGGCTTTAACACACTTACCTTACACACGTAAAGTTCATTTCCACTGTGTGTTGGCACATGGTGTCTTTAAATGCTTTTCCTGTATTCCTTGAACACACAGGGTTTCTCTCCAGCATGAATCTTTATATATGAACACAACCACCACCACTGAAGTATAGACATACGTTTTTCTCAACCTACTTTAATAATTGTTCGACCTCCCCCTCTAGCCCACCACAGAGGCAGTGGAAGAGAAAAGTTATTAGGACACAGGGGAAGTGGACTGGCTTAGAAATAGTTCTTTGGGGGAAAAAACCAATCTTTGTTGTCAGGATATCAGCAGTTCAGCCCAGTAGCAAACACCAACTACGAATTAGCAGCTGCCATTCCAGGCCTCTCCACAGTCACCACACGCAAGTCAGCAAAGGGACTTCAATCCGGAAGAAAGTGCAAGACTCGACAACTGGCCAGAGTCTGTGGAAGCAGCAAGAAGCCAGAGGAACCTCATGAGAAGTTCTTTGGCGAGGTTCTCTCTATAGCGTCTCCACAAGTGAAGCTCAGCAAAGCAATGTAAGGCACACCAACAGATGTTGTCATTTGCAAAGAATAGCAAGGTGGGGCAAAGCAAACCCATGCTCGAGCTCCCGCTGTCTGTGGGGTCCTATTCATATTCTGAATATCAAGTGTCCTTTCCCCCGTCTGCTTTAACAAAACATCCTTTCACCTGTGTGCCCCGGCAAACCATCATTTGACATGACTGACTTTCCAAAACAAACAAACAAACAAACAAACAAACAAGCTTCCACTTCACTGAAGGGTTTCCCACATTGGTTTCCCACATCTGTTCTCTAGTGTGTAAGTCCTCACAGGCTTCAGGAGCCAGGGGAGATGGGGACCAAAGGCTCTGCCACATCCCCACCTGTGCACATTGTCTCTGCATACCACACATGCTCACAAGTTCCTGGTCTGTTGGAACCGCAATGCATAGCATTCTGTGGAATTTTTATAGTCATTTTCAATGTTATAATCTTAATTACTTAATGTCTATCACAGCGATCTGAGCTTTCAGAACATTTCCTGTGTCGTGTCGCCATAGATAACAGCATCATGTCTTCTGGTAAGGATGCCGAGCAAAAGCCCTTTCCTCTGTGGACGTTGACATCCACATCCTCAAAAGTTATGATTCCCATTTCTGCTTCCAGGGCTCTTTTCTGTGCCCAGAGCTGCTCCTGGGTGACTATGGCAAAACCACAGAGCAGAACTGTCCTACAGACACACCCCGCAATCGAGCCAGTCCCACAGATATGTTAAAGCATACGGTAAATCACTGATATTTCTTATCACCTTTTAATGCTACAGAACACTAGAAATTAGTCCTCCAATGTAATGGTAGCATGTTTTGCATTCAAAAACACATTTTCTTTTTTCTATCTTTTCTATTTTTCAGAGCTGGGGACTGAACCCAGGGCCTGCAAGCGCTCTACCACTGAGCTAAATCCCCAACCAACACATTTTTTTTGTAGCTCTTTTCCTCTGCCGTTCTCGGCTCTAACAACCTCTATTCTGTTGCTTGCTTTTGTGGAATCATTTTTTTTTTAAAGCTTCTGTACATGGGTAAGAACATGCATTGTCCTGGCTGGCTTCCTTCAGTTAGTGTAATGTCTTACCGTTCCATTCATGTTGCCAAAAATGACAGGATTTTGTTCTCCTTGTGTCTGGATAATATCTGCTTATGTGCTGATGCCACATTTTCTTTACCTGATCATATGTCGTTCACCAGACACTTAGATTGATACCCTACCTGGACTATTATTAATAGTGCTGCTATCAATGCGAGAGTGTAGGCGCATCCTCAACAAACTGATTCATTTTTATCAAAACACTTGAATTCTTAATTCACAGGCTTACCGTCTGCCAGCTCTGTCCAAACAAACATATATTCGTGTCTCGGAGATCTTTGAAACCGTGGTTTATTCAAGTCTGCTTTGCCAACATCGGAAAACAGTAATTGTTGACTTCAAGAAATTGGGGGCCAAAAGTTGCGAAGCTCGTCATCGAGTATGACTGGGAGCGCATCCATCCCTGAAGGCTTGGGTTAACTTGAGGCATGGTCCAAGCTTTCCCCTAACATCCTCAGGGGCTTCCGTTGCCATTGTGAACTGGATTCTACACATGACCACAGCCTCTTCTCTATATGATGTTGGGTAGGAGTGGGGCTTCTGTTTAAAGGTTAGGGATACTCACAGGATAAATCCTAAAGACACGACCTAGAAGAATGTAGAGAGCATGGGGCTTCCAGAGCCTTTCAAGGAACTGGACGTCACCTCACTCGACAAGCTCGTACAGAGGATGCTGACGGGGAAGAGCAGAGTGTGTCTTAGTCAAAGCTCTGAAACAGGGAAACCTGGAGCCCTCTGCTCTGAGCTGCAGTCCATAAAACAGGCAGCAGTGTCGCGCGTGAAGTGGGAGCTCGACACTCCTGAAACTGTCAATGTCAGTCCCAGAAACTCCTTGCAGCACAGGGGTTAAATCTTGAGGTGAAACCATTTGCTCAAAGCCTGGCAGTGTTTGCAAGTTTTGTGACTCTGGCTGAGTGACTGGACCACTTCACTTATTTGTTCCCTCATTTATAAAGGGGAGAGAGTATTAGCTTCCTTACAACCGTGACGACCCCGTGATAGGAGAAAGGAAGAGAAAACGTCTCACTGTCCAGCTACACACGCCGGGGTGGCCACAGGGGACAAGTTCAGGTAACGGAGATACTGAGGTTTCTGTTGCACATAAAGTCGAACTCCGCACAGTGACCAGCTTTACCCAACCCTTGCCTATGTCCCCATATTCTTTCCCACAATTCCACTGTCACTTTTAGACCCACTTTGATTTCTCCATGCTCCATTCATCTGCAAGACCTTTATGTATTATCTTCATTCATCATGGACTCCCACCTCACCAAAACAATGCATATCAGGAAAATCGAGTCCCTAGGGGTTAATATTCTACTAAATCTTTTTAAAAGGTCACTTGTTTCTAAGCATAAAGATTTGCGACCAGACTGTCATCTCTCCCACTAGGAGAATGAAACCTGGCTCTTTGAGAGGCTCCTTAAAACCCCTGCTATTGCTGTCCTCGGCTTTACAACTGCCCCACCTACTGGTCAAAGTGTGTATTTCGCAAGGGACGAGAAACGGGAAGCAGGAGCTGAGGAAGGAGTCTTGGCTTTGAGAGGATCCTCCTCCCTGCTCCCACATCCCTCAGTGAGTAAACTTTACAGGAGCACCGTGCTTATTAAACAGGAATCCACATCTTCAGGAAGGCAATCGGGATTCAGGAAATTATCGTTTGCCGAATTCCTAATTAACTCAGTGCCAAGAGTTGGGTATCAGTTTTAAAGGCTGATGTTCACACCCCCTATTCCCACCACGTGCTGAGTCTAAGTGTACATCCTGGAGATATATTCTTGGAGTCCAAATTATTGGTTCAATGGGCATGTTCAGCAGTTTTTAAAATATGCAATTACACTACGCCTGCTTTCTGGGGGCCTCAGACCACACGGGTGCCTCCTCTCCCAGGTTTGAATCTCTGTAGCCTCTCTCTTGTGGTAGCTGAGCGCCTGCCTATGAGAACATAGAGACTGTAGGGAGGACTGGAGAGGCAGGGAGGACTGGAGGGGCAGGGAGGGGTAGGAGATCAGCGGCTCCCAGTTTGGCTTCTGGTTCATCACGTCTTATCTCTGCGATCTCAGTCGGGCAATGTCATTTCCCTGAGATGCATTCTTTTCCAATATAAAAATGAAAGTCAACGGCATCGAAAGTGCTGGTATCGTCCTCAGGTTACTCATAAGTCAGTGACGTAAAGGGAGCAGTCAGCTGGTTCCTGCCTGGAGCTGGGCAGCTATGACGTGCAGGACTCAGTGCTCACTCCCTCATAGCTACTGTCCCAAACACCCAGGGCCAGGTTCTCTGCATTCACCAGTTACACCAGGAAACTGAGTGCAGCACATGTCATTTTAAAAATACCAGGTGCCTTCTTGTCAGTCACTGTCAACCACCATCACTGACCCCTGCTGCCCACAGCACCCGCCAGCATCAGTGCCCACCCGTGCCCACCTCGGGGTGGATCTAGAAGCTCAAATCATTTTAATCGTTTTGCTTTGCTTAACACCCATCTAAGGAGAGGTGAAAGAACCCTCTTTACCATTAGACCAAAAAAGGGGTTTGGGGTATTAGATACTTTGAAACCTTTAAATTCTGCTTAAAATGTTATCACCTCTTGGTTAAACAATCTGCATATTTATGAGTTCGGATCTTTGCCTTTCTAATTTGCTCAATGAGGCCTGGACAAGCAGCCTGCGGCTCCCTGACTCTTTGGAAACAGCAGACTGTTCATTCAAAAGGCCCAGACACTTCACATCCTGTTTGTCTGAGCTCTGTCTCCAGGTTGCGATCTCTACCATCTCTTGCCCCACTCTGCTTGCTTCTCGGAAGTCATCTAAAGCCATGCGCTAGCCAACTGTGAAATGTGGGAGGGTACACTGCCTGTTCCTACCCACAGGACCTAACCGTGCCTTTCTGGTACGCGCTTCTGCCTCGGGGCTTGCTGTGGGTGCACACTCGTTTGTACATCCTTCTGCTGCTCTTCTTCATTCGTCATCAAGCATTTGCAACACCCTACTATGGACCTGTTTATGGAGCAAACTCCGGGGCTCTCCAGATGAGTAAGACGCAGAGAGGGAGCAAGAGGAGAGGAGCTTTCGATAAGACACTCAAGGGCTTTGTGTCTGGACTTCACCATTCTCCAGCTGTAGGACCTTGGGTTGAGTACCATGCCTGAGATGGAATTTGCTTATCTGTACGCTATGAATTGATTGCTGCCATTTAAAATTACTGTGCACCCAGTGCTAAGTGAGCTCACTGTTAAGTATGTAACAGCATACTTAACAGTATCTATCACAGTATCTCGTCACAGCATCTATCCTTCCAGACCTCCGATCTGGTGAGGGTCCGAGCTCATACCCTCCACACCTAGCAGCCATCCCTCAGCATCCACAGGGCTTGATTTCAGGACTCCGTCTGATCCTGAACCTTGAGAATAACTATATAAAGTGTCATTGTATTTGCATATGACCTGTACAACATTCTCCCGGATCCTCATTGAGAACACATCTGGCTTACTAAAAAGCCCCAACACATCATTTTAGTGACTTTTTCATGGTTGTCCCCAAACATCTGACAAGAAGCAGGTCAGAGAGGGAAGACTGGCCTTGGCTGATGGGTTTGTGAGGGGGGAAGTGTGGGGATGCCATCACCTGACTGATGGATGCTCCAGGAATGGCTTCCTTGCATCTTTATGGACCAGGAAGCAGAAAGCCCCCACCAGAAGCGGGCCTGGGCTTTAACCATCAAGCTCCTTTGCCAGTAACCACTGCTGATGAACCCACCTTCTAAAGCCTCACAGCTCCCCAGACAGTAACACCAACTGGGGACAAGGGTTCAGGCCTGTGAGCCTCTGGGGATAGTTCATTTTCATGTTGTAACAAATACAATGCCACGTTGGAGGTTGCTAATGAGTTTTAGTTAGAGAATTATAAGAAATAGTCTCACTATTAGCACATTTTTTTCCTAGATATTTTAAAGCAGAATTGCAGAATCTGAAGATGCTGGACCAGTGCATTTAGGAGGCTGACCACACACTTTAAGGCTATTCTGTCCATTGGGGATAAAGCCTTGTACAGCATGATGCTCCACAAAGTATTCTTTATAAATGTGATGTGGGTTGGGGAGTAGGAACAAGGCCAAGAAGGACAGGCTAGAATATTTCTATGTGTACACATGCTATGCATGTGTGTGCGAATCTTTACATGAATGTGTTTGTACATATGCATGCATGTGTATGTGTGTGACTGTGTGCATGTGTATGCCTGTGTGTGTATGAATGTTTACATGTATGTGTCTGTACATGTGTAGGCATGTGCATTTGTGTGAGTGCATGCATATGAATGTTCACATGTATGTGTCTATACATGTGTGTGCATGTGCATGTGATTATGTACATGTATATGAATGCTCACATGTATGTGTCTGTACATGTGTAGGCATGTGCATTTGTGTGAGTGCATGCATATGAATGTTCACATGTATGTGTCTATAATGTGTGTGCATGTGCATGTGACTATGTACATGTATATGAATGCTCACATGTATGTGTCTATACATGTGTGTGCATGTGCATGTATGTGACTGTGTGCATGTGTATGAATGTTCACATGTATGCCTGCCCCACTTTTATGTGGGTTCTGGAGATCTGGACTCCAGTCTTCACCCTTGTGTGACAACTGTTTATCCACTAAGCCATCTGCCAGGCCCTCAGATAGCTGTGTTTGGGTATGAGGCATGGAAGAGGGGAGGGCTCCCCACGCATGTCTGAAGGGCTAAGTGCAGGTCCCAGACGGGGTTACCAGGGTCTTGCTGATTGGCTGGTTGGCTTTTGTTGTGGTGGTTGTGGTTGTTTTGTCTTGTGATTGTCAACTTGACCCAAGCTAGAAACATCAGTTGGGAAAACGCCTCCATCAGATTGGCCTGTAAACAAGTCTCTGGGAACATTTTCTTAATTCATGATCGATTAAAGGCCCTGCTCACCATGGGTAGAGCCACCCCTGAGAAGATGGTCCTAGGAGGTATGGGGAGCCATGGGGAGCAAGCCAGTAAGCAGCACCGCTCCACGGCCTCTGCACCAGCTCCTGCCTCCAGGGTCCTGCCCTGTTTCAGTTCCAGCCCTGACTTCCCTCCACCCTGAACTGACTGCAAGCTGTAAGCTGAAATAAACCCTTTCCTCTCTTGGCTGTCAATCACAGTGTTTATTACAACACTGGTAAGCAAGGGCAGAAGAGTCTTGGGCAATGAAGGAAGAACTGGGCTACCTGTGGGGGCGTAGGGCTCAGTGCAGGGCCTCAGATGGTGGCTTTCAGGCATCAGGGGTATTTGGTATGATTCTGATGGCTGGGAGAGCTTGAGGTTTATGATTAGGAAAGCAAACACCGAAAGCTTTTTTTTTTTTAAGTCATAGCAGCTTCCCCATGATGCTAAACAATATGTTCCTGTTTGTGGGGCTGAATTCTACACATTCTCCATTTCTGCGCTATGATCTTTCAGATACTAGTGTATCGGGGAGGCCCCCTAGGAGCCAGAATAAGACCTCCTTGGTGGTCCACCCAGATTATTGCCTCCTATAAGAAGCCAGAGCCAGGCCTCTGTCGCCATCTGCTGGCCGGGTCCTGTTACAAACCCTTCCTTTAGCTTGGCAAGAGACACTGTAACTTAAAAGAGACACAGTGACTTAAAGCTTTCTTTCTTCCCCAGAGTACCACAGTACCACAGGGCCACATTGTTTAGCAGCGGAAATCCATTCCCAGGAACCCATCATTCGGGTTTTACCGTGGAACTATCACAGCACTGAAACCTAGCAAGCTACACACGTTAGGCTGTGCAGTGTGTTATGTGGGCAAAGCCCGAGGCCAGTGGTGAACTAAACCACTTGTGACCGAGCACAGGAGAAAATGGTACGATTGAAAGACATGGAAAACAACAGAGGCGCGAGCCCACTGCTCTTACACCGTTTGACTGTAAACTTTGTCTTTTAGGGAAAAAATCTTTAAAACACACACACACACACACACACACACACACACACACACACACTAAAACAGCAATAGAAAATATAATCACTACATGAACTAGTGACCCTATCCCTCAGAGCTAAGTATTATACAGCCTATGTAATTGTGCTTGGTGTATTTACAATTGGCTGCCCAACAGATTTGTTTACACTAGCGTTGTCATAGAAACGGCCACCATACATAGCTCATTACTGACCAGTATCTGTACGGTGCTCACTTACTGACCAGTATCTGTACGGCGCTCACAACTATTCATTCATTCAGAAAGCAGTGCTTCGAAAAAATGAAGCAAGGCCACAGAGGGGTGGGGATGTTTCTGATCTCCAGTCTGTACAATCCCCAAGCCGGTAGTCCTTCATCCCACTTAATGCCACCATGAATTGAGGAACCCGGGCTATCGCATCCACCTGCCGTTTCCATTCCTGGTCCAGCTACTTCCTCCTGAATCTCCCCTGTCCTGTATCACTGTCCATGTGTTTACTTCCTCACCGACTTCTCTCCCTTCCCCACCAATCCCCACTTCATCCTCTTAGGGATGGAAGACACCTGGAAGCTGAGTGGGCGGTAGAAGCCTAATTCTGGAGAGAAGAGAATAGCAAAGAAGACAGGAGGGTGACAAAGTGACGATGACAAGCCCAGCAAAAAGCCCTCACAGGGTTGACAAGGTTTGTTCAAAAGAGATCAGAGATAGAAACACCCCGTTGCTATGATTTTAGGATCGCAACAATTGTCTCTGCTTTTAGAACTGTAACCATTGTCTCCGCTCTTTCTTTGGCAAGGAGAAAACAAGAAGTGATTTCCCTGTGCTGAGGAATATGTGACAGAACTGGAAATCAGGCCAGGGCCAGCTGGAAGGCTGAAGCTCCAGATGGCAAGGAGCTGGGCTCTTAGAGAAGTGCCCTCTGGGAGTTGTGGCTGGCATCTGCCTCAGGTAAAGCAGTCAGTCCTGAGGGCAACTGACTAGGAAGTAAATGGCAATCCATAAATTCTTTATTCTAGAAGCGCGAGGCCTCCATCTGTCTGTTAATACTGTGTTATGTTACCACAGTATACTGAATGCACCTGCGATGGGCAACATTCACATCCCGTGTAAAGGTTGCAACTGTTGCTCTGTCTGCAGCAGGCTTGGTAAGGCGGTAAGAAGGGCTGTGTGCCTGCAATGCTTCCCAACTCTGTGTTCAGTGACTTCACACTGTCAGCCGCAGCCAAGGCAGGGAGATGTGCGCAGTAGGAACTGGCAGATGTGCTAGACCAGGGGTGAGTTTCAGATGCTCACATCCTTGAGAACTCTGCTATCTCTAGACCTTGCCTGGCGGAAGTCTGTGTGTTACGAACCCTCTTTCCGGAGTATCTGTCCACCGAACAATCCCTCTTCTGAGCTCTACTCAGGCTGTCCTTTTGGAAACTCTTCCTTGAAACAGTAATCCTTCCTCAAAAAACAGCTCCTTCTCCGGCTGTTCCTCTTGATCAAAGGCACTACTGACCCCAAGTCAGATCCTCTGCAGAACCTGGGACCCACCTGGTTAAGCCTTGAGATCTGTGATGGTGGACCGCTATTGTCAACTCAATGAGATTTACAACCTCTGTGGAAACAAGTGCCTGGGCACGCCTGTGAGGGGCTTTCGGGATGAGGCTGAGGCAGGAGGATACACCCTGGGCAGGCTGGATCCCAGCCTGAGCAAAGGCCTAAAAGTGAGTTGAAACAGCAGCACCTATTGTCCCCTTTCACTGACTGCGGATGCCGTGTGACCAATTCTCCCCTGGTACTGCATCCATGCCTTCCCTCCCATGAAGGACTGCAGAAAATGTGAACTAAGCAAGCAACCCCTCTTGCCTTCAGTTGCTTCTTGTCAGGTGTTTCGTCATAGCTCTGAGGACCAAGGAAGTAGTGAATACACTGGTCCTACTGGTCCCAACCCCCCAACTTAATCCTCTGCTTAGACCCCAATGTCACCTTCCCGGACATAATACAGCCAGCTCCTGCTGGATTCATACTGCATACATATGCACAAAAATACATATGTGCACACAGATGTAACAGTAATAAAGAGGTGGAGGTCATGGATTCAAGGTGCAATGGGGAAGAACACGGAAACATTAGGGCCGGGAGGGGTGGAAATTGTGTAAATACAGCACTCGTGTATGAAATCCTCAAACCCCAAAGAGTGATTATTAAAAACAACATTCCTGCAGTGAGCTGTGCTTTAAGTAATGGAAAGGGGGTACCAGCCCCTTGCCCTCCAAAGTCTGTTTGCGACAGGATCCCTAGCAGCGAGGGTTCTTGGCAGCACGTCAGAAAGGATATTTTAAGGTAGACACTAATGCGTCTACACATGTCTCCGCACTCAGCAAAAGGTTCTGCTTGTGCCCTCGAGGCTGTGCTACCTCCCATCAGGTTGGCAGCTCCGAAGGAGTCAACCATTGTCTCCAGCTCGAGAGCCAGAGTGGAATCAGAAACCCAAAGTCTTACAGTTCCTGAGTTCAAAGCCAGCAATCAGTAGAAGGCAGACCAGTGATGCCCCGCATTCAGCGATCAAATACCCCTCTGCTGACGATGGAAGAGACTTTATAGACTGAGAGGAGGAGGATTCTTGTGAAGATGGGGTGCTTGTGAAAATGGGGGCAGATTAAATCTCTTTGTGTCGTGACTCTGTCCCCACTCAGATAAGGGCGGAGAGCCTTACAGAGCCCAGGTCTGGGTTCCACCCAAGGGAGAGATTCCCATAACAAAGACGCTAGTTGTCAGGGCAGCCTCCAGAAAGGCCAGGGTTGGGGTTGGGGCGTCTCTCAGGGGCAGAGACTGTGATCACAATTTCCCAGAGGTACAATAGCCAAGTCCCTATACCCATTATACAGAGCAGGAAGTTTTAATGACTTGTATAAGGAGGATAAGTGCTAGCAAAATACCTTAGCTCTCTTTGCTCCAGTGCTTTTGAGATTTCCACCATCCTCTCCCGCCTACACGGAGAGGTGGCACAGATACTAGTTCTCAGCAAAGGACAGAGACCCTAGTGGCTGATCATGGTATTTCAAGTTATACCTTGGAGGTCCGCATAGGGATGTACCGGTAGCTTCACTAGGGGGCGCCAGTGCCTCCGGCATGGTTACATTCCATCCAGGAGGTGCCCTGTGACCAGTGAAAGCCAACTCTGAGCGATGAGCGACGCTTTTCAGCAAGCAGAGAGCTTGCCCTTCTTTGTAAGCCTTCTTCACAGCCACCACGCCGTCTGAAGAGTAGGATCGAGTTTGGTAGAAACTTCAAACCTCTCCGGACAGGCCACACACTAAACCCAGATTTCTCCATGTCTACTCAGGTGCCCACTTCCTCAGTCCCGCCAGGGGGCTCTTTAACGTCCATGTTCTTAGGCCCTACCCCAGCCTCCGGAACTCAAACTCAGATGAAGCCCAGTAACCATATCGAGACCGAGTATAGAAGATTCGGAAGCCAAATGAACGCAAAGGTTGTTGTTACATCTCAGTCCTTAGATTGACCTCACCTGGTCATGTTGGACTCCCCCAAAGTACAAAGGAGAGTGAGGTCAAACTTCACCCCAAATGTGTCTGGCCCCTAAAGCCAGCTGAGCCCTGCTCAAGGTGTGGGGGGTACCCCATAGGCAGCACCCCGTAAAGAATGAAACTCTTGGATTTTTGTCAATATTCTCTCTCAGCCATGACCCAAAGACCTTACGGATGTGTGTGTGTGTGTGTGTGTGTGTGTGTGTGTGTGTGTGTGTGTGTGTGTGTCTGTGTCTGTGTGTGTGTCTGTGTGTCTGTGTGTCTGTGTGCACGCGCGCGCGTGCGCACGTAGGCGCGTGTGTGTGTTTCTTGATACTTTTCCCTGTTAGATACCCAACACCCTTGCACTAGTTTTAGAAGTAAAACCATATTTCCTTTAGCATTCTAAGCATAGATGAACTTGGCACTCACTGTTCGGTGGTGGATATGGTCTGAATGTGTACTCCAAAGCTGATGTGTTGAAAACGTAAAACCCAAAGTGATGTGCTGGGTAATCAGGATCGATGAGGTCATGACGTAGTGCTCCAGATGGGACGTTAGTGGCTTTGTAAGAAGAGAGAACGCTGAACCTATAGACTTGCTCCATCTCACCAATGGGTGCCCTATCTCCTGTCAGGAAAAGCAAGAAATCTTCACCAAATGTTATGACCTTTCATTTGCCAGCCTGCCAAAACATGAGACAAATACCTACCATTGGAATATGCTTATTAATTCTTCGAGAATTCGTACACGTATGCAGTGCATCTGGATCATGTTCACCTCCAGTCCTCCCCTGAACTCCTCCCAGGTCCACCCCCACCCTCTCCTAACTTCATGCCCTCTTTCATTTTTGTAATCCTACCATGTTCAACGTAAGAAGCCCATATCAAGAATGTGGGGGCATCCCTTGGAGCATGACTGACTAAAACTCAGGCTCTCTTCCTTCAGAAGCCTCGCCTGGCATTAGCGCCTCAGCCGGAGCTTAGGAACTGGTGCTCCTCACCCCCCAAATCACCCATATTCTTCATAAATTACCCAGCCTCAAGTATCGTATTTTAGCAATGGAAAAGAAACTTAGTATTTCACTCCCCAGTGACCGACTGCCTGGTGTTGAAGGGTTCCTTTCTGGAACCTTCCAACATATACTGTGTCTATTCCTGAAGAATTAATAGGGTAGAGGCAGAGTCCTTTGTCTATCAGCAAACAGTAGGTGTGCTTTGAGTTATTTATTCCCAATAATCAGAAGCAAAGGGAAGATGGGTCCTTTGTAATAAAATACACAAGAGGAGAAGTAAGGATGAGGTGTGGGCTCATAAGCGAGGCAGGAAGAGTTGTGGGGTTTTTGTTTGTTTTGTTTTGTTTTGTTTTTTGAGCAATTCCAAAGTGGAATTAGGTCCCTGTAGGGATGTTTCTGTGAGTTTAAAAACTGTACCTTCCCCAACCGCCCCCCCAACCCCCGGGCTTTACAGGGACACAAGACTACAGAGTGTGATTCATGATCCTATGAGGGTGACATAACAGCAGGTAGTGGGGAGCAGAAGAGGGGGGATGGGACACACAACAACCAAAGAGAAAGTCACAAGCAAGGGGACCTCAGTGAACCCAAGGTTCTGCCTCAGGTGACTTCATTGTAGCCTCGGCTCTGAGCGTGCGACACCCATGCTTCGCACAGCACCCGCTCTGCCAGCAAGCACACGCAGAGCATGGCTCAGATACGAGACTCCAGCACGTTAGGAATCCATGTCTTTGCCATACACACAAAGTCTCCTCCTCTTACAAAAGCACATGGATCGAATGATCGGAACCAAAGGCCCCCAACATGTTCCCGTTGTCTGTCCTTAGAATGTGTGGCTGAGAATGGAACTGCGTTAGGATACTTTGCTTTAAATGGTGCTGTTGGAGTATGTGGGGCCGAAGAGCTAACAGACACAAATCCCTGAGCTCAGTCCCCAGCACTGCAGAAAAACCAACTACGGCAGCCATGATGCCAGCATTCTAGACTGGAGGAGAATCAGAAAACAGAAGCCAACCTCAGTTACACAAGAAGTTTGACACCAGCCTGGGCTATGTTAGACACTTTCTCAAAAAAAAAAATTAAATTAAAATAAATTGAATTTACTTGTGAGTTGCTGAATGGAATTTTATTAAAAAAATAATTGTTGACCGAACATTGACATTATATTAGGATCTCTAGCCGTTTCTGAAATGACCCTAAACACGTTTCTGCTACATCATAGAACCTATTTATACTAAGCTGTAGCTTCAGCGTTAAACCCAGCTATCATCTCTGATGTGGAAGACATCCTGTGTCCTACAACATCAGACATTCAGCCAATATTTAATCCTTTGTATAAAAATAACCTCGTCCATCTTACCACCGTGCACACCTATTTTCATCTGAGTAAGGATAGCATTAAACGCAATCAAAGAATAATTTAGAAATAATTTTCTACATGATTCGTCGCTGGTAAATGTTCGGTTTGTATACGCGTTTTATAAACCCGTGCACGCACCTGGGGCTGTGTGTGGTAGGGTTTAAGAAGCCCCACCCTAAACCAGGTCACAGCAGAGGGTGGCATGGGAATATGTCTAATCAGAGGTGCAGGCACACAGAGCTGTCACCGTGGAGTAGAAGGCACCTGCCCACCCGCTTGCCTTCCTTCCAGGTCTGAAGCCACTCAAAGGGCAAGTTCCGGGAAGGAGCTCTCGGCGTCTGCTGCTTTGGGCCTTGGGGTCTCTTCTCTCTCTGCTGCATTGCTTCAAGGACATGGGATGAGTTCAAGACATCGGTGATGGTCAGAGGAGCGTTCTCCTGAAAACGCATCTGATACCACAGGGCAGACAGACAGACAGACAGACTGGGAGAAAGAGATCGGGTTCAGTGGAGTCGAGTGGGGAATAAATTACAGAGGAGCAGATCTGAAGTCCATAAAATTCGGTTCACACCAAATTATCATGCATCTCTGCAACCTCACAGGCAGGGGCCAGGCTTGTACCTGATAATTATGAAATGGCTTCAGAGGCCAGGCGAATGCATTGTGTGGATCCTCAGGTACTTACTTTAATGAGCATGTGGGAAAAAGTACAGTGGCGTTCCCAACCTCTATTTTCAGTAGTAAGGCCTTTTCAACAGACTTATTTATAGTCCCAGAAACATCTTGACTTGCTTATTACATAATGGAATGTCTGTCACATGACCAAATCACCCCCGTAAGTACGTACAATTATCGTGCAGCAGTTGGCATGAGAGTGAGTAGAAAGAAGGGTTAAGTAAATAAAATCGTAAACTGTTTGCCGAAATTGCACATGTATTTGGAGTAAGAAAGCAGTGGACGGTGGGAAATGCTGAAGCTTTTGTGGGCTCAACAGGGCAGGCATTGCTGTAAGAGAGAAGACCCCCGTTTCAGTGGCATTGGTGATCAGTTGCATCGGTGGCCCCCAATAAGCCTGCTAGCACAGACTTCACGCTCACGTTTCCATGTAGCCTCTCCCTTTGACGCTCCCGTCTTTGAGGAAGCCTGGGGATTCTGTGTCTCCTAAGCCCAGCTCTTAAAGTTCAGCTAGCTCCATGCTGGTACTCTCAGGAACTAAGTGGAGAGTCAGCAAGGAAGAGCAGAGGGGTGTGTGTGTGTGTGTGTGTGTGTGTGTGTGTGTGTGACTTTGGATGTGTACACGAAGGGAGTCCTTACTCATACATAATCATAGACAGACCCTCCAAACTCCCTCACACTCTTAACTCACATACAAACTCGTGTTCTCATTCATTCATAGGCTTCCCTTCATTTTAGTCACACGTGCACACTCTGTACTAATCTATACCTCTCAGTAACCACACACACACACACACACACACACACACACACACACACACACACACACACTACTCCATTTCTTGACTGAGCATTAAGTGACACCCTTGTTCTTCAGTCCCCTCTAGCCTCTGGACAGCACACAGCCCCTCTGGTGAGGAAGGCAGAGAGTCTGGACTCTAGTTCTTATCACTCCTAACTTTCCTCTCACTCCGCTGTCTGGTGGTGTCTAGACTGAACTGGTCTCTTTATCTCGAGTGCCATATTTATATAGAGGGCACCTCCCTGCCTGCCCGCTGTGATCCTTCAAGCCCTGGCTCCTCCTGTTAAAATGACCTTGTAGTTGTCGCAGACTCTAGAATTCATATTCTACTCAACAGGAGCGCCATGCTCTACCGCCGATGGCGGGGAGGGAACTTCTCTCCTGTGACTTCTCATGTGCGTGGGCCTGGTTGACAGGACCCATTTCTTCTCGTGTCATTCAGGAGCCTGGATGCCTTTTGTCCTATGACCCTCGGTTCTTTTAGTCAGAGCTTCTCAACCTGTGGGTCATGACTCCTTTGGGACTCACATATAGCCTGTGTTTCAGATACTTACATTGTGATTCATAACAGCAGCAAAATTACTGTTATGAAGTAACAAGAACAAAACCCCCTCTGCGGTTGGGAGTCACAACAGGAAGAATTGTATTAAAAGTTCGCAGCATCCACAAGGTCGGGAAGCACTGGTTTAGGGTCTTAAAGTCCTCTGTATCCAGTGATTGACTGGGAAGGGAGCACCAGGAATGGTCACCTGATTCAGGAAGTGCACTGAGGTTGTTCCTGCAGTCTGTGAGCAAGAATCCAGCACATAGCCAGCACCAGGAGCAAGGCAGGCTGGGAAAGCACAAGGAGCAAGGCAGGCTGAGAAAGCACAAGGAGCAAGGCAGGCTGAGAAAGCACAAGGAGCAAGGCAGGCTGGGAAAGCACAAGGAGCAAGGCAGGCTGGGAAAGCACAAGGAGCAAGGCAGGCTGGGAAATGCTATCCACGCCCGGCCATGTTCTCTTCAGAAGTAGGCCACAGTGCTATCCCTGCAAGG
Organism: Rattus rattus; assembly: GCF_011064425.1. NCBI lineage: Eukaryota > Metazoa > Chordata > Mammalia > Rodentia > Muridae > Rattus > Rattus rattus. The sequence continues at coordinate 72,164,618 of NC_046167.1, read as the reverse complement.
CGGTAGCATAACGGTGTGTATGTGGGGAGGTTAGCATATGCCTGGTGTACAGCAACAAATGCACGGGAAGGCAGAGCAAGATTCTTGCAGGGAGAGACTTGTAAGGCTCTATCAGGAATGAAGGCAGGTGCTGTGTGCCCCGAAGTCACTTTCACTGCTTCACAACTCCTCTGTGCTCTGGCTTCGGGTGTAGAAATACCTACATGAATATTAGTATGTGTCATGTGTGTCTATGGGTTCTGTCCTATGTATGTGTAGTCGTATATTGTGGTGTGTGTATGTGTGGTCCCAGGTGTGGGGGTGGGGGGTACTACGAGATCACGTGTATGTGTGTGGTATTGGTGTGTATGTGTTGCTGTATGAGTAATCTATGTGTAGAGTCATATGTGCCTAGTCACTGCTGTGAGCAGCGATGTGTTTCCACGGCCGTGCATGTGTGACCATATGTATGCATGTGGTTACCTGAGTGCTTTCGTATGGTGGTCACATGTTCTCATGTTCGTGCTTCTGTATGTATAGTTGTGTGTCATGGTCATATGCATGCGTAGTCATATGCATGTCTCTGGGTAGTCATATGTGTGTGATCCTATAGATCAGTATGTCTGGTGGTCATGTGGATGAGTGGTCAGGCTTTTTTGAGGACATATGTGCGTACGATCATATGTGGTTTTGTGTGGTCATACATGTGAAGTACTATGTGCGTATATATTTGATTGTATATGTATATGGGGGGGGTGCAAGGACTGTATGGACGCTCCACAGGTTTGAAGAATGGTTCGACCTGGGATTTGAGCATCATTTTATGAGGACAGAAAGATGACATGCATTTAGTAGTAACCAACCCTCACAGTTTGAATTTTGATCCTTCCCCACACAGACATAGGCATACGGATACTTTGTCTCCCACAGCTGTGAACCACAGCTGTCCTAGGGAGCCCCAAGTCACTGACTGCATGCGCTGCTGCTGTGGTAAGGTACCCAGGAGGGGAGGTGGACTCAGTGTGTGCTTCGGCCTATGGTATAGTCAACTTAGAATGAGTTCATGAGCATAAGCCCTTTGCAAGCCTAGCATATGTAATATAAATATATAATATATGTCTGCACCTAGGCACGATACACTAGCATCTCATTAAAAGGTTCTTCATGAGCTCTGAAAGTGTATTTGATCTTACATCTTTAGTGTACAACCTTTTAAGACCCTCTATAACAAAAACTGGATGCACACATTAAGTATTTTATTGTGTTTCCAGGACGGTTATGCCGAGGGGAAAAAAAGTGTGAGAGCAGCTTCTGTGTTAAGGCAGCTCCTTCCTGTGTGGCCAGCCATCTCACTGACAGCTGACACTATTCAGACTGGAGTATGCAGTAGACATTTTCTTTAGAGACCATAAAGGGAGTGTGTCTCCTCCAGAGGAAAAGGACAGCATTGGTGGCCAGTGCTTAAAACATTTGCTCTCTCAGGTGAACACTAGAATTTGGGAGAATCTGTATCCACCAACCATGAATATGACAGTTTCCCAAGAACTAAGTGTTCATCACAGACGATGCATGCAGGGGTAATGGATGGGAACTGTAGCCCTCAGAGAATGAAATTCGTCCACAGTTTGAAGCTCTGCAGGACTCTGTGAAGCAATGTTTTGAAGTGACCAGTGGATGACCTTACAGAGTCATGCACCGGGAGAAAAGAAAAGTCCATGAAAGAGAGGTTAATGGGTTTTACGTAACAGCAGGGAACAATTCAAGCATGAGATTATAACCTAGAATATGAAACTATTAATTTCAATTTTATGCTGTGAAACAAAGAATATACAAAAACTATCTGGAACAGGCTGTTAAAATATTCTTTCTCCATCCCAACCTCGAGGCAAATGCCGTAGGGGGATTGGGAGTTCAAAATCTTTACTGGCTACAGAATACATGAGACACTGTCTCAAAAAAGTATGGATCCTTCCCTTCCTATCACTTCCGGTTCACTCTCTCTGATTCATGTTTGAAGGTGTGTCCTCTCAGTTTCCAGTCCCCACCACCAGCCACCATGCCAGCGGCTTGCTTTCCAGTCACAATGGACTCTTAATCCTCTGGAACCGTAAGCCCAAATAAACTCTTGCCTCAAGGGGGCAGGGAGCCTTGGTCATGGTGTTTTATCACAGCTATAGATGCACACGGTAAATATAAATATTAAAGCAGTAAAAAATAGTAAAGCATAATTTTAGGGATGAAATCAAAAGGTTTGTGAACCGTTAGTGGAATAACACTAGGCATTTTTTTTAACTGTAATGACCGCCACATCAGCTCCTCTCCATTGAATAACTGAAGAGAACTAACCAAGCAGGGGCAAGATCCAGGTCCCAAGGAGAGAGCTCAGCAGAGGGGCAGAGGGTTGTCCTAGGCCCTGCCTGAGTGGGAAAAAATCAAAAGACTCTCCCCGTGCGTGGGGTGGCTGGAGTGGGTGCAGGTGCTGGCTGGCGTCAGTGAGATGCCTACCAGGAAGCAGAAAGTTGTCTTCGTAAGTTTACCAGATCCTTAGCGAAGCGCTCACCGTCTCAGGTCTGTACCGGCACCGGGAAGACGCAGATGGGTGACCGGGTGAAGGCCCCTGTGGGCTGCCTCCAGGGCGGTGAAGGGATTGGTGCCTTTTCATAGATGTGGAAGCTGGCTGCCTCGGTCCAGATCTGCGTTCCGTCACACGGTTTTCCACGCACCTATGCGGGATGTCTAAGGTCTCGAACTATGAAATGGGACAATGGTACTTACCCTGGGAGGTGGCTCTGAGCATCGAAACCGTTAGCACGTGTAGTCAGGGACGGGACAGGCGTTCGATCTTCACAAGACCAAACATTTGCTTGATCTTCATCAATAACTCTTTTCCTTACCCCCCGCCCCCCCACACAGTCAGTCTTCCCTCCACACAGTCAGTCTACAGTCCACTTTCCTCTGCCTGCCTTGACTTTCACCTAGATAGCAAGACCGGAAACGCATCCTCTGACACATAAACTCCTTTCTTACCTTTGAACACAGTCTTGTGTGGACTGGACACGGTGTTGGGAGCAGGGGCTAACATCAGATGGCTGTGAGGCTGTGATGGGCGGGAGCCCGAGAGAACCACAGAGACTCATCTGACCTGCCACGATCCATCTGGTGAGTTAACTGAGCCCTGGTTCCTGGTTCCGATCAACACCTGAAGCTGAGGAACTGTATCATTTGCCCAAGGTGAGACCACTTAGAAGTAATGGCACGTAACTTCCACTTCTGGCAAGATCAGAAGAGCAAATTGTTCTAAATCCTGATGCTAGAAATGGGAAATTCTATACCAGGAAACCGTGTGTTTGTGCACCATGTTATTGGAAGTACCTACAATATCTGTCCATCGATGTGTGTAAGATGTGCAAAATATCAATTTTTTTTGTGCGTGTGGGCTTGAACCCCATCTCTAAGATATCTTATTATCTATATTTTTCTAAAGTAAAATTTAAAAACAGAGACACAGAATACCTCTGGTTCCACGCATTACAGGATGAAGGATGCTTACCTGTGTTATGAGTTGATTTTGATTAGCCTGAGCCAGTCTCCCTTGAAGCTGCATATCTTGATGTGACCAGTAGAGGGCACCAATGTCTGCAAAGCGGTCTCTTTCTAACCCTACCTTTGGCCCTGCCACAGTCACAGAGATACAAGTGGGATCAGATTTCTCTACCAAGCCCAAAAAGCACTAGGGAGCACAGCTGGCTGCACACCTCTTGGCCCTGAGTCATAACTCACTCTATCACGTTGCTTTGAAAGTAGTCTGGTCTGATGAGCATGGACCTAACCCTGGGCAGCTCTTTTACCTCTTGTTAACCCGTAAGAATGGACGCTGCTGAGAAGGGGCTGTTCATTCCACCCCAGGCAATGCTAGATCTACAGGATCACCTCTCTGACTATAAGTTCCCTCATCTGCAAAAGGGACAGAGCTCATCTGAGCCCCCAGGAGCCCGGTGTAAACAAACATGCCCGCTGCATCCAGGGGACGCTGGGCGTAAACTTAGATTCTCGGTACCGAGAGTCCTCCAGTGGCTCTGGGGCTCCTAATGCCACCTCGTGACAGGCTTGTGGTGACAGTAATAATTGATTAAATTGGTCATAGTTTCCAAGGCTGTCATACTCATTGTTGTTTAATTCTGACAAGAGTCCTATGCAATTAGATGTGTTTTGACAGTGCTTGTTCATTTAATGGTGCCAAGTTAGGGTTCAGGGCTAGTTCCTCAAATGAAGAATGAGGAGCGGCTCACAGTTTCAATTGCCATTCAGAGGTCACTGCTGCTGGGAGCTGAGGGAGTGAGAGCAGGCTCTGTAGGCCAGGAGCGAGCACTGTGATGGACTTCTTCCATCTAGCTCCTAAGCTGTCTCAGGAAGCAGGGGCAGGCAGCCCCAGCTTCTCTTACAGAGGTGAGGCAGCTCAGGTATGGGAGAGTCGCGCAAGCTGAAGAGACCGGGCTACAGAACAGAATGCTGACAGAGGAGACGGAAGCTAGCACTGGGGAGCAGGAGGAACGCGTCAGACTTCCGAGAAGCTGGGGCCTCCTTAGGTCCCTTGCGTGACTGTTTAAACTTTGCCTCTCCATTTTGCAAAACAGAAAGAAATACTTTTCCTGCCCATGTTTAGATTTTTGAGAAAGTAATTTTAAAACAATCCCTAATCCTTGTTGGTGGTACACGTCTGAGCTGGGCCCTCTCGGGAAGCCAGACAAGCTTGAACCTGTTTCGGGACAGGCAAGAACAAGCCACCTGCGGCTCTGTTGGGAGGCAGTTTGGGGTCCATTGGTTTTTACTAAAAGAGAAGGGGAGAGCGTTTCTGCTGACAACGCTGGGGGTGGTAACTAGGTCTGTCCCTGGGGCTCAATACGAGGTTCTTGCTGGAGCCTTCTGGAGCTGCGGAACTGAGGGTGAAGGAATGGTTTGATGGGGTACCCCAGAAGCCACTCAGTGCCCAGAGATTGAATCTCTGTGGAGGTAGGGCACAAAATGACTTAGTGTCAGTAGGCTGGAGTAAAAAAGCAGGAGACTTCCGTGGTGGCTTGTGGGAGGCTCCTCTAAGGTACCAGAGATACACCGGACCCTAGAAGAAGCTGGGCCAGGGTACTCAGGCCCTGGGGTGGACAGGCAGCAGCTGTGTCATGGTTACCAGAACAGGGATGCTATGGTGGAGGCCCGGGAGGACTTAGACGTGAACTTGAAAAGGTGATAGCCATGGGCTTTTTCTGCCTTAGTTTGTGTTGAGCCATAAACAGAAGGCCACCAACTTAGTAATCTATAGTGAAAACGACTTGATTGGTTCATGATTCCAGAGACAGAGGAAGTCAGGATAGGGTGTGGGGTCTAGAAGGAGAGAGAGGTTAGAGAGAAAGGATGAGACCACTGCCTGTGTAGGAAATATCATCGTCAGAAAGAGGACAGAGACCAGGTAAGGTAGGTCACTGGGTGGGAGTTATACCGCAGGGCCAAAATGCACACACACTCGGGCGAGGGACAAGCGTAGACATCTATTACATCTATGTGAGTGGTCACATGACACCCCACCGTAGCAGGCCTTCGGTGCCTGGGCCTCCACTCACTGTGGAAGCTTGCCCCAACCCCCACCCTGCCCCCATGCCTGTCTAGGAGGCTCGACAGTGGCTGGTGTGTTTTTCATTTCCAGGGATCAATTCGGAAGTAAGCAGTCACTTTCTGTCAGAGTTAGTAGTCCGTGTTCTGTGTTCTTGGGGAACTGGCTCCAACCCTGACGTTTAGAGCCTATGGACCGTTAGATCTGGAGCCAGATGCATGGGTTTGAAGCTTGGCTTCAAACATACAAGAGGGTCACCTGCAGAGTAGCAGTGACCTTTGGGGCAAATATATGTGATATAGGGTGGAGGTTCCCACTGCAGTGGCTGTGTCTGTGTTTTCTCACTAGCTCCTTCCCCTTCCTCCTTCCTTCTTTCCTCTCCCTTCCACATTTCTTCCCTTCCTTTCTTCTTCTTTTTCCTATTATTTTCCCCCTTTGTTCATATCTCAATAAACCTGAAAAGCCTCATCTGTTTTTTTTAAATTTCCTTTTTACTCTGCTGATGCCCAAGTCAATTCATACCAACCATAACGATCACCAGAATGATCACAGTGTACATTTAAGGAATGACCAGGCCAGTGGTAAACACTGCCCCATGTAGCTGACCATGCCTTTAGGCCAGGCCAGAGCTATCCCTGGATGCATTTGGTTGTCACCAGTTCTCCAGGGAAACCAGATCCCGCTCTGTGCCCGTCCCATGCATAAAAGCCCACAGCAGTGTCCTGTTTCAAAAGTCTTTTGCTCTCACGACGCAACTCACCTAGGAGCCAGTTGAAGAGAAGTCATAATCTACCCTCGAGCACATCGGATGTGCCTGCTGCTGGGAGACAGTGGGAAGAATGCACCCAGACCATCAGGAGGAAACCTGCTTGGGAAGAGGAGATGAGGAGCCGAGGTCGGATCTGAGTGTGGCAAAGGGTGTGAGAAAGATATTTCTGCCCAAAGGCCAAGGGGAAAATGCTAACCCATCCCACCCCGAGATATGTCTTCCCTTTCCAAAAGTGAAGAAAAGGGTATTCAGAAATGGCAGATGCTTCTGTGCAATGTCATCTGGTCAGGCTGTGAGCACAGGGAGAGATAAATTAGCGTTCATTCTAAAAGTGTGGTTCGTCTTCTTCTTACTGGGTTGCACAATACAGAGCTGTCATGGCGCAGTGAAGGACTTGGCTTCATTTTATTCCTTTCAATTGGTGGTGTACCTTAGTCCATTTTTCTGTTTTCATAACAAAAATCCCGAGACTAAGTGAGTGACAAAGAACGAAATAGTAATGGTAATGTGTTCAGCCCACAGCTGTTGGAGGCATGGCTCTGGCGCCTGCCAGGGGCCTTGTGCTACACACTAACGTGGGAAGGGAGCTACGGTAAGCTTTTCCCCTGAGGTCGTCCTAGGAGACCCCATCCCTGAGACCTCATCTGATCCCGATTACTTCCCTACAGCCTCTCCAGGTTCCATTAACTCATGAAACTACCGCAGAGACAGAACTATAAGAGTCAGGCTTCCAGAATGTTCAGAGGAACGGAAAGAATGAGGCGTGAATAGAGAGTTGGGGCAGCAGTGCATTCTGGGATCAGGCCACTGGGCAAATCTAGAGCAAAGCTACCAGCTGGGGGCACTCATGGGTGGGGTTGACTGGGGTGGAGAACGTGCCGGGCTGTCAATCACCTCTGCTCCAGGGCAACGGAGCTGAGCTGTTGGTTTTTATGGACCTCACAGGGAGAGACCAGTAGGCTCTCAAGTATACACTCTGGAATGATACACTTCCCAGTGTAGCAACATCCAGCCCTCAGACATCCAGCTCCACGCCGCTTCTCCATGCCATGGGTCTGGTTTTGTTTGATACAGGGTTCACTTTCTATGAATCTTTCTTCATGTGGTAAAAGGACAGCACTTACTTAATATCTGCAGGCTCACCTCCTCTCTGGTTTCAGATGTAGCGGGGCATGGAGGGGCGAGGGGCATGGGAGGGCAAGGGGTGGGGTCGGGGGAGCCCGCCTTTTTCTTTCTTTGCCCCTGGAGTCCTGAGAATGAGCGCCAACAGCCGCGGGATAAGTTATGTGCTCACCATTGACTGTCCAGAGAAATACCCATCTCCCTCTGACCAGTCCTGAGTCCACCATTCACCTCGGAGCGAGAGGAGAATGTTTCATCGACATGGTGGTCTATGAGTGGTACCAGCTGGTACCTTGTGGGACACTAGGCAGAAACTGGGAATGTGTAGCTGCTTTTCTGTGGCTGTGATAAAACGCCACGACCATGCGACCTAGAGAAGAAAGAGTCTTAGAGAAGAAAGAGTTTACTCGGGCTTACAGTTCCCGAGGGGTAGGAGAGTCCATTGTGGTGAAAGTCATGGTAGCCGGCATCAGGCATGGTGGCATGGTGGCACAGACAGGATGCTGAGAGCTCATATCCTAAGGATTCAACTTCCTGAGCTTATGGGGGCATTCACTGAACACTGAGTACTCTGAGTACTGAGTACTGAGTACATTCAATGTCCTGAGCCTATGGGGACATTCACTGAATACTGAGTACTGTGAGTACTGAGTACTGAGTACATTCAATGTCCTGAGCCTATGGGGACATTCACTGAACACTGAGTACTGTGAGTACTGAGTACATTCAACTTCCTGAGCTTATGGGGACATTCACTGAACACTGAGCACTGTGAGTACTAAGTACTGAGTACATTCAACTTCCTGAGCCTATGGGGACATTCACTGAACACTGAGTACTGTGAGTACTTAGTACTGGGTACTGAGTACATTCAATGTCCTGAGCCTATGAGGACATTCACTGAACACTGAGTACTCTGAGTACTGAGTACTGAGTATATTCAATGTCCTGAGCCTATGGGGATGTTTCTCCTTCAGACCACTCCAGGAATCTATTCCTAATTTCACTAGGAATCTAATGAGAAGGAAACCACCCCTCAGCTGAGAGGCAGCTTCTACTCCATCCAATTCTAGGGCTCCCCTATGGATACAGTGACTGGTGTGTTTCTTGTGACACTGTATATAACGGAAGCGTGCTTGTCCGTGCTGCCACAAGACATGGGAATTCTTTACTTTTTAAGGCAGGATGATGTTACACCATATGCACCCGTTTCCTCCCTCGATTCATCCATTCATACATCAGTGGACAGTCAGGCTCCATCCAGACCTGGCCTTTAGGAACGGCACTGTGTTAATGAGGGGGCGCAGATAACCCCAAGAGTCTTGGCTCCGTTCCTTTGGCTTGTGACCAGAAGCGAGCTACCTACCCCGTCTCACAGCTCTATTTTTGGCACCTGAAGACCATTCACACCACTTTCCACAGTGGCCGGGCTCTCTGTCCCCACTTCTGCACACCCTCGCCAGCACTTACTCTAGTCGCCCTGGTCTGTTCTGAAAATGTCAGCCGAGGTTTGAACCTGCAACGTCCCTCACAGGTTCAAGCTTTTGAAAGCTCAGCAGCCAGCTTGGGCCAGTATTTTGAAGGCTGTGGAAGTTGCTGGAGAGGAGGCCCGTCTGGTATGATCAGGTCCCTAGATGTGTGTCCTTGGAGTCTGTTCTCACTCCTGCTTCTCAGTGTCCCTTCTGGTTCCTCCTCTGCCACACACTCCTGCTGGCAGGAGCTCCGCCGTGCCTCGCTAGTGTGAAAGATGGAAACCACTCTGAAATGGCAGCCCAGGTCAACTTCTCCTCTCTAGAGTGCTGCAACAGGTAGTCTGTCACAGCGATGCAGGAGAACCTGGACATGTGCTAGCCAGCCAAGAGGAGCGAAGTGACACCTTGCTGTGGTTTCGATGGCACTTTGCGATGACTGGCGCTTCCAAGCAGTTCTTTATAGGCTTGTCTACTGTTCGTATGTTCTCTTCAAAGAACTGTCAATGCAGGTCACCCTACACCTTCCTCCTGGGGCACGCTCAGTGAAGTTTCAGCTACCGATGAAGAGCAGCACCCCAAAACTGAGTATCTCAAAATGCAATGGTTCAGTTAAACATGATGATGCATGGATGGGACCCCTGTGCTTTGGAGGCAAATCTAGGAGGATCACCTTCACTTCAGGACCAGCCTGAGATATATAGTTCAAGTGGAGCCTGTGTTAGCTCCGCCCAACAGTTACCTAGCAACAGCCAGGTTAGAGCCTGGCTTGCTATAAAACGACAGTTCCAGTTCCGGCTTTCTCTCTCTCTCCCTCTTCCTCCCTACCTCCTCTCTCTCTCTGCCTCTTTCTCTCTCATTGTCCTCCCCACCTCCCCTTTCTACATGTTCCTGGCTGGCCTCTTCCCTTCTTTCTCTCTCTTCCCTTTTTCTGTTCCTCTCTGTCCATGCCCCAAATAAACTTCATTTTATACTAGACCCACAGTATGGCTGGTTCCTGGGTGGGGAGATGCCTAGGCGTGGGCCGGCTAAGGCATCCCCTTTGGCCTCATTAGCCACTGCATTATAAAACGTATCAGCCTGAGCCACAAAGTGTGACCTTGTCTCACCCGACCTCCTAGGGAAAAAAAGAAAAAGAAGAAACAAAACCTAAAACAGCAACAAAGACACAGGTTCTGTGGCACACGTTTTCCTGTCTCACCCAGGTTGCTCACGGTCTCCGGCTGAGCAGGAGCAAAGCTCTAAGAGGGCTTTCTGCCGTCTCCTTGACCATTCTTAATTTACAAAGATGGGAAGGAGACAAGAGTACAGATTTGAAAGCTGCTCCAGCAGTGACCAGACCAAGAACTTCTGTCACATAACTGGCCAGGGCCACAGCCCTGATCCTCATTTGTCAGCTCCCTTCTTTAGGAATTTAAGGGTGGGAGCCATTTCTTTCTTACTGGGCTGTGGCAGGTCACTTGTCTGGGTTCCATGAACAAACTGAAAGGGCAATTCCAGCTAGACTCTGAGCATTAGAGAAGAACCCTGGGCACCTCTTATCCCAGGCTGAGTCTCAGATGCTTAACATCAACGAAGAGTGAAGACTTTGGAACAAGAAGACCCTGTCTGGCCTTTGTCGTTTACTTGAGTTCCACATCAAAGAGCCCATCCCATCCACTCATAGGTGCAGCCTCAGTTGCAGATGTTTGCTGGCTGAGTAAGTAAACCTCTATGAGTCTTACCCTCTTCGTTTCAAAATTAGTAATAAAACAGAAATAAGGACTGTAGTGTAGTCAGAATGGGAAAGCCAACGTTTGACCCCTTGCTATGGGCCGTGAAACCCCGTGTGATCTGATCTCAACACACCTTGCCTGCTTCATTTCACTGAGTGCCGGGATTCTGCGCGCCAGCCACCAGTACCTGGCTCAGTTCCTCATTCTGACAATGTTGCTTTTAGTACCAGATCTACACCGCGGGTTTCTACTATTTATCCACCAAGCCCCGCCATGCTGCCATGCTTCCCGGGCTAAGCCTCCTCTGTCCTCTGGGTCAAAGGCGCCTTTCTCCCTGGCCCTTTTCATCGCCGGCGTTGTCGATTTCTGATTACTTATTGTTTAATCTTGGTGTTCTCCAACCCCGCATCAGCTTTCGGGACTAGGTTGCTCCAAGGGGTAGATCCAGAGCTTGGGCCAATGTCTGGCGCACAATAGGTGTGGGGTGAACCGGGCTAGCGCTCGATGCAGTAGGTGTGCGGTGCTGCGCACTTGGGCCTGCTCGGATCATTGGATGAGTGCCTGACACGGTACATTGAGGCTAATGTCCCTCCTTCCTGATCTCCTTGGGCACAAGTAACCACTTATTTAAGTGAGTCAACAAATGTAGGAGCCCGTGAAGGACTGGAACTGAGCTCTCGCCCTAATTTGTGGGAGAAGACAGAGTCGGAGATGTAATTACGGAGCAATGAGCAAATGTCAAAAGAATTTCAGCGAGTAAGTGCAGCAGTTCTCCAGCTGTCCTCTCTCATTGTTCTTAAAATAAAAGGGTCTCTGCTGATGAGCAGAGAGGAATAAAAGTAAAACCCACATGAATAGAAAGCCCAGACCCCAGGGGGACCGGCTGGAGCCATCTGTGACTTTACTAGAAGCTGTCATCGCTGAAGCCATGGAAAGTCATGAGAGTTCCCCTCAGCCATCCCGGCCTGGTGGAGCCAAAGAATACCAATGTCGTGTCGCGTCTGCAATTGATCTTCGTCACCAGCTCCTCTCTGCACATTCTTCAGGAGTCGCCTGTGGAACTCAAGCCAGATGCTGCCGAGAGAATGGGAGGGCAGCCTTGGGGTAGGAGGGTTCACACCTGCCCCAGCAGCACCGTTACAGAAGCCAGGAGCCAACTTCGTGATATACATACACTACCATGTAGCCGCCACAGCCAGGATCTGAATCTCCGTTTTAACAAGCGGGCCTAGGAGAAGCCCCAGAAACCTCTAATCTGTGCCTGGGGTGGAGTTGAGAAATGGGCCCAGAGAGGGAGAAGAGATGCTTAAAGTCTCAGCGACTTAGAGCCCAGTCACTGGTTCCCAGGGAACACAGTGTCTAGTTGAGAAGTGCACCTTCTCACGTAGCATTCCCTTCCAGACAGATTGGCTTCCTACCCAGGAAGACCTGGGCCTCAGCCTCATCTTTGGCATGCCGGGCCACCTAATATCTGTGAGCTTCCATTTTTCTCTTCCGAACACTGACCATTTGTCTTGTTTATCTGACCAAAGCTAGGCACCCAGGGCACGAGCAAAACCTCAAAACTCGAAGGAGCTCACAGCGAATGAATGAGACCCCTGTGGAAAGGGACCCAGATAGGTTCTGTGATATGCTAGGGACACAACAGAGTACCCCCTGGGACTTCTGAAGGGGGTCCCTGAAAAGAGAAAGTCACTTGAGAAGCAGCTAAGAAAGGAGGGGGCTCAAAGGGGAAAGAGCAGTAATTACAGAGATGGAGCGGGAAGAACCAGGGTTGTTTATGGAGAGTAGATACCAAGCACACAAGCAAAGAAGAACGGGGCAGGGCCAAAGATTAAGGACTCAAGACAGTAGGCATGAGTCTCGTGTAGATATTGGGTGGGCGGGTTTAGGTGAGCCACATAAACTGCCTCAGGTAGTCATACCACTACCACCCCTTTCCCCAAATTTGACCCAAACCAATAGGTAGTTAATGCTTTCTATCTGACTGTCTCACATAAGCATAGTCAGATCGATGCTGTGCCCAGAAGCCCAGAAGCTACATCCCCTCCTCCCCCTGTTCTCTTTCCAGAAATCAGACTTCTGCCACAGTTGCATTTCCCGACTCCCGGGCGGGAGATTAGGTCACTGTCTCCTGTTCTCCGTCCCCTCTGTCCGCCGGGTCAAGCCTGCATGCGTGCTTTCAGTTTTTCATATTTATAGCGGCTCAGGGGCAGGGGACAACTGGCTTGAATGTCTGGGCCTCTATGAAGCTGCTCGGCCCAGGGGGTATTTAACTTTGCGCTCAGCAGTTGTAATTCTGGGGCAGCCGAGCTGCTGGGATCAGGTCCCCCTGGCTGCGATGACAGGCCTTCAGCAGGCACTGTAATTGCTGAGCTAAAGCCACTCATTTTCTTCCTGGCACGTTGTAGTTAAAGAAGTGCTAGCGGGCAGCCTGGTTGTCTGCAGAGCAGTTGATCAAAGGGCTGGAGGCATCTGCTCTGTCTCTGTTTTCTTTCACCGCCCCCACTCTGAAAAAAAAAATGGTTAAAAAGTAATCTATGAAAATGAATACCTATCCTTCTCCCGGGGCTAAAAAGGCAGCCTCGTATTAGAGATATTAAACGTACAGCGAGCGTTCTCTACACCCCGGTCAGTTTGGGAATGAGGAGCTGGGAACTTGAGAGAACCCCTGGGTGTCAGTTTCCATTAGGACCTGTAGGGGAGATTTTTTACAAGATTAGACCTGACTTTTTCACACACCGAGGATTTGCTGATGAATATTAAAGTCTCCTGCCTTCAGCTCAGGATGGTCTCCGTGACCCCTACGATCCGAACCCAGCCATTTCTCCACAGTGTTCATGGGCCCGGGGCAGAGACGATCCTTGCCCAAGACCGGTGTCTCCCCCAAAGTTTAGGCTCTTTCCTTTCAACTAACTAGACAAAATGCGGGGGGAAACAGTCTTAAAATATGCTTACTTCTTGTCTAATTTGGAAAATGACAGAGAAGAAAAGCAATTAGACGTGAAAATGGAACTTCCGGAGCGGCGCGAGGCAACTGCTCGGGGCGCGGGGAGCAGCTCAGGGAAACGGATTGCAGTCAAGGAAAACCCCCACCCCCAGAAGACACTTCGATTTAAAACAAAACAAACAAAACGGCTCTCCCCACGTGCTGTCTGTGAGCAGCCTCCCTGGCCCTGCATTACACACAGCTCTGTGGCTAGGTTTAAACTCCAGCTCGAATTTCCATCTCCGTGGACATTGACACATTAAATTATGAATCTGCTGCTCCCAAAACCAAGAGACAAAAAGAGCAGTGTTGGTGAAGGACTCAAAGTGCAGGCTTAGGAGCTCCTTATGACACACAGGCATACATGCGCATGCGTGCTCTCCGTGCACATGAACGCATGCGCACAAACACACACACACACACACACACACACACACACACACACACACACACACACACACACACACACACACACACACACACACACCTGCAAAGAGGAAGCCCAGATTTCACTATGCCCTCTCAAATGCCCAGTGAGGGTCTGTTGCTCCCTGGGCTTTCCAGACTGGCCATCCTGAGCCAAAGCTGTTCACCACTTGATGGGCAAGAAGCCAGGGACAAGACACACCCTTCATGGGCAAGCCCCATGGCCTCCTCCTCCTCCTCCTACCAGCCAGGATTCACATTTTCAACCATTTATCAATAACACCATCAGGTGATAAATCCACCAGTGGATTAAGTCTGAGTCACAGTCCTCAGAATCCAATCACCTCTCAGAGATTAGTATCCCCAGGCAGGAGGGAGCCTCCAGCATGTGAACCTTTGGGACCCGCACACAGCAAACAGGTATTATAATACCCCTCCATTTTAGAAGAAGCCATAGAGAAGTGAATGGCATGGACAGGCTCCGAGTGCTAGCATGGACGCCTGCAGGTTGGTGCTATTCAGAGGTCTGGTATGAAAAACCACTTTACCAAATCATCTCCTGTAATCTACTGTCCCTTGAGAATAAGCTTGCAGACTCCACTTTATCAAGAAGGCCATTAAGGCCTCCAGGAACTGGCACCAATGTTGAGGTGACACGAAGGGCTATGTGGGCAGGGTGGAATTCAAACTCAGGAAGCCCTGTTCAAAGGAGATTCTCAGAAATTGAGTTTGAAACCCCACCCGGATTCCTTCCTTTTGTCCATGTCAGCTGCCTTTGCCTGACCTAAGTAGCAATATTTCTCACTCAAGATGGAGTGAGAATTGCCTTCCTCTAATTATTCCGAATATGCGTGTACTTCCTCCCTGGGGCACTTACCTAGGGAAGCGAGGCTGGGTCCCCTCTCGCCACTTGCTTTATTCCTTTGTGTCTCTCTCAATAAGATCCAAGCCTTGTCTGTGTGTCTTTAAATTTAGCATGACAGAGACACCGAGCTAGCTTTGGGGCACAGAGTATCATTCAATTCTCCCAGCTACCTTGGGGATCTTAGAACGAATTCCTTGCTTTGTTATATATGAAGCATAGTATATGTGCACGTATATTTATCCAGGTAAGTGTTTCGATAAGAAATCCATATCTAAGTCACCCAAGTAATTTTTAAAAGTACAAACTCCAGCGCCCTCCCTTTGGCTGACTGATTCACAGAGGAGTCCATCATCCATCCTCTGCCGTGAGGATCCCTCCCCACTGTTCATTTGGCCATCCCTGAGACATGTCTGATTCTGTCCTTTTAACGTCTGTCAACAAAATCCAAGCATACACTTCTTTTCGTTTGTCTTAAAGTCATCTGTTCGAATCTTTGGACACTTACAAATGCTTGTGTGCGGATTTGCGTGGTATTTCCTAGTTTCGGCTTCTCATGAGCAAAATGCAGTTGGAAATGCCACTAGCCACTTGACCACCGGGAAAATGTTGTCTCCCCAGCCGAATCAACGATGTCCTGCTTCTATGTCGATGAGTAAGTCCCCACAGGCAGGGGATCCCTGAGCCCGAAACAGTCACACACGTGACCAAATGGATGCCAAGGATGCAGGTGACTTCAGAATTGTTTGACAGCCACCGCACAGGAGTGGGATCCAGTTCTGAAGACACAGTTGTATTAAGGAGACGTGAGATTTTACTTCTTCGAGGAGAAAACTGGTGGGAATGGAGGCTAGGGTTCAGGACACATGCCGGGGGAACTGAGAAACACACCCACGAGGTCAGATGGGCAAAGCGGTCCTCACTGCTACCTGTGGACAACTTTAGAGACTTTAGAAATTGGTCTTGTCACTCCTGCCCTCGCTCTCTCTGAATTTACGCAAAGAGGTAGCAACACTCACACTGTGTGGCCGACAGTTATTGCTGGTATCTACTTAGTGAACTAAGTTGGTGGCTGTGTTGTTAGTTTCTTGTCAACTGGACACCAACTAGAAGGACCTGGGGAGAAAGAACCTGAAGGAATCAGACCCAACCCATCAGGCTGTCCCGTGGTCATCTGCGTGGGGCAATCTCATTTGAAGGTTGATAGGGGAAGGCCCAACCCACTGCAGGCTGAGCAGGTGGTCCTCAGTTCTCTAGGAAAGCAAGTCAAGCAAGCCATGAGGAGCAAGCCAGGAAGCGGCACGTCCCTGGGGACTCTGCCTCTGGTCCTTCCAGGTTCTTCCACCTTACCTCAAATAAAAGTCCTTCCCCTTCAAGCTGCCTTGGCTCCTCGTGTTTGTCACAAGAACAGAGAAGCAAACTAGACAGGGTCTTTTCTCGGAAAGCTACATGTCACCCTCTCCTTTAGAGCAGTCGCCCGTCCCAGGTCTCCAGCACTCATGCTGTCCACTTGTGTATGATAATGGGAACATGGGGTTCACAGGGTACTCCGTTTGACATGACAGATCTCATACCGAGTTCTAATCCAAGGCTAGGAGAAGTGATTCCTGTCTCCAAGGAAACCACAAAATCTGGTGAGAGATAGACAAGGAAGTGCTGGGTCATTTGCTGCTCATGGGAATTTAGGAAGAAGAGTCCAGGTTCAGAGAGGACCGGCCTACGGGCTTAAATAGCCTGTCAGGAGGGACTGGTAGCACAGAACGACTTTAGTCAGGGCTTTGATGTATGTGAGAAAGTTATAAAGTAGAGAAAGAGATGCTTAGATGGATTTCAGTACTTTACAGTTTATACTAACCGTCTCTCTGGATGCGTTGTCTACAGTCCCCAGAGTCTTTCGTGTTTGAAGGAGGGAACACTTTACGTCCTATAGGGGATACCTATGGCTTTTTTTTCTAACACACAGAAGTGCTACCTGAGGGAAAGAGGATCTGGTAAAGAGATAGATAGATAGATAGATAGATAGATAGATAGATAGATAGATAGATAGATAGAATGCTGATAGATAGATAAATGGATAGAAACCTGTGTCTATTCAAAAACATACAAAGCATGAATAAAGCCTGACATGCAATATATTCTTGTTTTACATTTTTCTTTCTTTCTTTTTAATTGTTATTTTTTAATTTATATTTCAAATGTTAGCCCTTTTCCCGGTTTCCCATCCATAACCCCCCCATACCATCCCTCTCCCCCTACGTCTATGAGAGTGTTCACCCACCCACTAACCCACCCCTTCCTGCCTCCCAACCCTGACATTCCCCTACACTGGGGCATTGAGCCTTGGCAGGACCAAGGGCTTCTCCTCCCATTGATGCCCAACAAGGCCATCCTCTGCTACATATGCAGCTGGAGCCATTGGTCTACCCATGTGTACTCTTTGGATGCTGGTTTAGTCCCTGGGATCTCAGGTTGGTTGCAAACCCCTTCAGCTCCTTCAATTCTTTCTCTAACTCCTTCAGTGGAGACTCCATTCTCAGTTCAATGGTTGGCTGTGAGCATTTGCCTCTGTATTTTCATGCTCTGGCAGAGGCTCTCAGGAGACAGCTATACCAGGCTCCTGTCAGCATGCACTTCTTGGCATCCACAATATTGTCTAGGTTTGGTGACTATATGTATATGGGTTGAATCCCCAGGTGAGGCAGTCTCTGGATGGCCAATCCTTCAGTCTCTGCTCCACACTTTGTCTCTGTATTTCCTTCTGAATATTTTTGTTTCCCCTTCTATAAAGGACTGAAACATCCACACACTTTGGTCATCCTTCTTCAGCTTCACATGGTCTGTGGGTTGTATCTTGGGTATTCCAAGTTTTTGGGCTAATATCCATTTATCAGTGAATGTATACCATGTGTGTTTTTGGTGATTGGTTTACATCACTCAGGATGATATTTTCTAGTTCCATCCATTTGCCTATAAATTTCATGATGTCATTGTTTTTGATAGCTTAGTAGTACTCCATTGTGTAGATGTACCACATTTTCTGTATCCATTCCTCTGTTGAAGGACAACTGGGTTCTTTTCAGCTTCTGACTATTATAAATAAGGTTGCTATGAACATAGTGGAGCATGTGTCCTTGTTATATATTGAAGCATCATTGGGGTATATACCCAAGAGTGATATAGCTGGGTCCTCAGGTAGTACTGTGTCCAATTTTCTGAGGAACTGCCAGACTGATTTCCAGAGTGGTTGTACCAGTTTGCAATCCCACTAACAATGGAGGAATGTTCCTCTTTCTCCACAACCTCACCAGTATCTGCTGTCACAGGAATTTTTTACGTGATCCATTCTGACTGGTGTGAGGTGGAATCTCAGGGTTATTTTGATTTGAATGTCTCTGATGACTAAGGATGTTGAACATTTCTTTAGGTGCTTCTCAGCCATTCTGTATTCCTTACTTGAGAATTTTTTGTTTATCTCTGTACCCCATTTTTAATATGGCTATTTGATTCTCTGGAGTCTAACTTCTTGAGTTCTTTGTATTGGATATTACCCCTCTATCAGATGTAGGATTGGTAAAGATCTTTTCTCAATCTGTTGGTTGCCATTTTGTCCTAATAACAGTGTCCTTTGCCTTACAGAAACTTTGCAATTTTATGAAGTCCCATTTGTCGATTCTTGATCTTAGAGTATAAGCCATTGGTGTTCTGTTCAAGAAATTTTCCCCAGTGTCCATGTGTTTGAGGCTCTTCCCCACTTTTTCTTCTATTAGTTTGAGTGTATCTGGTTTGATGTGGAGGTCCTTGATCCACTTGGATCTTTGTACAGGGCAATAAGAATGGGTCAATTTGCATTCTTCTACATGCTGACCTCCAGTCGAATCAGCACCATTTGTGGAAAATGCTATCTTTTTTCCACTGGGTGGTTTTAGCTCCTTTGTCAAAGATCAAGTGACCATAGGCATGTGGGTTCATTTCTGGGTCTTCAGTTCTATTCCTCTGATCTACCTGCCTGTCGCTGTACCAATACCATACAGTTTTTATCACTATTGCTCTGTAATACAGCTTGAGGTCAGAGATGGTGATTTCCCTAGAAGTTTGTTTGTTTTTGTTTTTGTTTTGTTTTGTTTTTTTATTGTTGAGGATAGTTCTTGATGTTCTGGGTTTTTTGTTATTCCAAATAAATTTGCAAATTGCTCTTTCTAACTCTATGAAGAATTGAGTTGGAATTTTGATGGGGATTGCATTGAATCTATAGATTGCTTTTGGCAAGATGGCCATTTTTTTTATAATATTAATCCTGCCAATCCATGAGCATGGGAGATCTTCTTTGATTTCTTTTTTCAGAGACTTGAAGTTCTTGTCATACAGATCTTTCCTTTGCTTGGTTAGAGTCACACTGAGGTATTTTATATTATCAGTGGCTATTGTGAAGGATGTCATTTCCCTAATTTCTTTCTCAGCATGTTTATCCTTTGAGTAGAGGAAGGCTACTGACTTGTTTGAGTTAATTTTATATCCATCCACTTTGCTGAAGTTGTTTATCAGGGTTAGAAGTTCTCTGGTGGAATTTTTGAGGTCACTTAAGTATACTGTCATACCATCTGCAAATAGTGATATTTTGACTTCTTCCTTTCCAATTTGTATCCCTTTGACATCCTTTTGTTGTCTGATTGTTCTGGCTAGGACTTTGAATACTATATTGAATAGGTAGGGAGAGAGTGGGCAGCCTTGTCTAGTCCCTGATTTTAGTGGGATTGCTTCAAGTTTCTCTCCATTTAGTTTGATGTTGGCAACTGGTTTGCTGTATATTGCTTTTACTATGTTTAGGTATGGGCCTTGAATTCCTGATCTTTCCAAGACTTTTATCATGAAGGGGTGTTGAATTTTGTCAGATGCTTTCTCAGCATCTAATGGGATGATCATGTGTTTTTTTCCTTTGAGTTTGTTTATATAGTGGACTACGTTATGGATTTCCATTTATTGAACCATCCCTGCATCCCTGGGATGAAGCCTACTTGATCATGATGGCTTTTGTAGTAGGATCCGATGATCTTCCTAATTTCCTCAGCTTCTGTTGTTAGGTCTCCCCTTTCATTTCTGATTTTGTTAATTTGGAAACTCTCTGTGTACCCTCTGGTTAGTCTGACTAAGGGTTTATCTATCTTGTTGATTTTCTCAAAGAACCAACTCCTGGTTTTGTTGATTCTTTGTATAGTTCTTTTTGTTTCTACTTGGTTGATTTCAGTCCTGAGTTTGATTATTTCTTTCAATCTACTCCTGTTGGGTGCATTTGCTTCTTTTTGTTCTAGAGCTTTTAGGTGTGCTAGTGTATGTTGTCTTTTAGGAGGCACTCAGAGCTATGAGTTTTCCTTAGCACTGCTTCCATTGTGTCCATAAGTTTGGGTATGTTGTACCTTCATTTTCATCAAATTCTATAAATCTTTAATTTCTTTCTTTATTTCTTCCTTGACAAGTTACCATTGAGTAGAGCATCGTTCAACTTCCATATGTATTCGGCTTTCTTGTCATTTTGTTGTCCAGTCCTAGTTCATGGTGGATCTGAGAGGATACATGGGATTATTTCTATATTCTTGTATCTGTTGAGGCCTGTTTTATGACTGATTATAATGGTCAGTTTTGGAGAAAGCACCATGAGCTGCTAAGAAGAAGGTATATTCTTTTGCTTTAGGATGAAATGTTCTATAAATATCTGTTAAATCCATTTGGTTCATAATTTCTGTTAGTTTCTCTGTGTCTCTGTTTCGTTTCTGTTTCCATGATCTGTCCATTGATGAGAGTGGGGTGTTGAAGTCTCCCACCATTATTGTGTGAGGTGCAATGTGTGCTTTTAGCTTTATTAAGGTTTCTTTTATGAATGTAGGTGCCTTGCATTGGATCATAGATATTCAGAATTGAGAGTTCATCTTGGTGGATTTTTCTTTTGATGAATATGAAGTATCCTTCCTTATCTTTTTGATAACTTTGGTTGAAAGTCAAATGTATTTGATATTAGAATGTCTACTCTAGCTTGTTTCTTGGGACCATTTGCTTGGAAAATTGTTTTCCAGCCTTTAACTCTGAGGTAGTGACTGTCTTTGTCACTGAAGTGTTTCCTGTATGCAGCAAAATGCGGTGTCCTCTTTACATATCCAGTTGATGTCTTTTTATTGGGGAAATGAGTCCATTGTTGTTGATAGATATTAGGGACCAATGATTGTTTTTTCCTGTTATTTTGTTGTTAGGAGGTGGAATTATGTTTGTGTAGCTATCTTCTTTTGGGTTAGTTGAAAGAAGATTACTTTCTTGCTTTTTCTGGGTGTAGTTTCCTCCTTGTGTTGGAGTTTTCCATCTATTATCCTTTGTAGGGCTGTATGTATGGAAAGATATTGTGTAAATTTGGTTTTGTCATGAAATATCTTTGTTCTCTATGTATGTTAATTGGAGAGTTTTGCTGGCTATAGTAGCCTGGCTGGCATTTGTGTTCTTTAGAGTCTGTATGACATCTGCCCAGGATCTTCTAGCTTCATAGACTCTGTTGAGAAGTCTAGTGTGATTCTGATATATCTGCCTTCATGTGTCACTTGACCTTTTTTCCCTGCTTTAATATTTTCTTTGTTTTTGCATTTGGTGTTTTGACTATTATGTGACAGGAGGAATTTCTTTTCTGGCCCAATTTATTTGGAGTTTTGTAGGTTTTTTTGTATGTTGATGGGCATCTTTTTTTTAGGTTAGGAAGTTTTTTCTATAATTTTTGTTGAAGGTATTCATTGGCAATTTAAGTTGGGAGTCTTCACTCTCTTCTATACCTATTATCCTTATGTTTGATCTTCTCATTGTGTCCTGGATTTCCTGGATGTTTTGGATTAGGAAACTTTGGCATTTTACATTTTCTTTGATCATTGTGTCAATGTTTTCTGTGGTATCTTCTGCCCCTGAGATTCTTTCTTCCATCTCTTGTATTCTGTTGGTAATGCTTGTGTCTATGACTCCTAATCTCTTTCCTATATTTTCTATCTCCACGGTTGTCTCCTTTTGTAATTTCTTTATTGTTTCTATTTCCATTTTCAGATCCTGGATGGTTTTGTTCAATTCCTTTACCTGTATTGTCCTTTATTTCTTTAAGGGAGTTATTTATGTCCTTTTTAAAGTCCTCTAACATCATCATGAGTTGTGATATTAAATCAAAATCTTGCTTTTCTGATGTGTTGGGCTATCCAGGGCTTGCTGTGGTGGGGAAACTGGGTTCTGATGATGCCAAGTGCCCTTGGTTTCTATTGCTTAGGTTCTTGCCCTTGCCGCTCACCATCTGGTTATCTCTCCTGTTAGCTGGTCTTGCTGTCTCTGACAGTTGTTTGACCTGCTATAAGCTTCTGTCAGCACTACTGGGAGACCAGCTCTTTCCTCTCAGGATCTGGGTACAGAGCTTTGGCACAGGGTCAGCTCTGGGCACAGGCTGCAAATACATTCTATAAAGACACCCATCCGCAATTTTCTCACCCTGTAATTGTGAGTAATTTCCTTTGACACATTCAGCCAAAACTATTTCTCCCTTTTAATGCAATGTTCAGGAAAGGTGCATTCAAATTTTCTTTTTCATCTTTTTTTTTTTTCTTGCCAAGGAACCACCACATTAATCTTGGCCTCTTGACCCCCTCAGAACTGCAGGCAGAGAATGGACCAGGTCCCTCTGCAGGAAAATCAAATGCTTTTTGTACTTTCAAAGACTCTTGGTGATTCAGTTCTGATTGATGTGCCCAGCACCTCAGAGTTTATGCAACACTTTCTGTCTATGCTTTTACAATGACGGGTGAGAACTTATGATTTATCTTCTTTATAGGTGGAGAAACTGGAGGTCAGAAAGTAGGGGAAGAAAGCTACAGGAGAAAGGGAGAGAGAGAGAGAGAGAGAGAGAGAGAGAGAGAGAGAGAGAGAGAGAGAGAGAGCGCTTGCATGGGTCATTCATTGTCTTCCTGAGGGAACTTTAGTGTATGAAGTCTAAATGCATCAACAGCTCCAGGAAGGATGAACACAGGCTGCAGCTTACCTCTGAGGAAACTGAAGCTTGGACAAGTGAAAGAACCTACCAGAAATGGGCAAGACTGGGTAACACCAGCCTTCCCAGGATCCTTCTGGGGTTGCCTCAGGGTTCTCACCACTATGCAGCTCTTCAAGGCTGTCCTATGGAGTCATTGCATGTGCCGGTCATAGTCTAGACAGTGTGACTAAAGGGTGGAGGCGGAGGGCTGTCCAACCTCTGGGCCTCTGAACTCAATGAGGAGCAAGAACAGAGAGGCCTTCTGAAGAGGACAGGGATCAGACTGGGCTGTTACTGCCACCTTTGTGAATTTTACCAGGCCAAGGAGAAGCAAAAGTATCCAATTACTCCTCCTGCCAAACTGAGAAATATCATCCCAAAATCCTTTTAGAATTAGCAAGGAGTTTGAAGACAGTTGTCCAGTGCCAGCATGAACTACTAACCACAGAGGGGAAAAATCATACCACTTAGATTGAGACCACCGCCTCTCTCTTCTCACTCTACTCTGCTGCTTGTTAGTTTATGCAAAGGTAAGTGACTTTTACCTTCTCTGGAATTCAGTTCCCAAATGTGGGGCGGTGGGTCCTTCATGGGTAGGGGTTGGGTTTAAAGGCTGTATAGGAAAAGCGGTAAGAGCAAGAGCCCAGACCAGCATGCAGCAAGGCTCCAATGGTTATTGCTTCAGTCTCGCCTCCGGTTCCTGCCTTGAGTCTTTTCTCTGCATCCCTCAGTGACAGATTGCAGTGTGTGTTAAGCAAGCCCTCTCCTTCCTGAGTCACCTTGATCTCGGTGTCACAGCATCAGACGCAGAGCAGAACTTGGCCTAAGGAGAAAAGAAGGTCTGTGGCATCCGTGGACACGTGGGGCCTTAGTTGTCAGCTTGACACACCTGGGAAGAGGGAACGGGCAATTGAGGAATCGCCTGGGTTAGGGACTGCTGAGTTGGCATGTCTGTGGCATTTCTTGATT